>NC_053432.1:55194717-55794717 GCF_007990345.1 Gossypium hirsutum | reverse complement strand
GTCGAAAGTAGGTGTTTTAAAACCAAAAGTCTTGACTTTTGATCTTAATGAACGTAAACCTCGCAATATGGGGAAGGCTTTTGTTAGTAATGAGTGGAGGAAAGCTGCTCAAGAGGAATATGATGCCTTAATCCTTAACAATACTTGGACTTTAATCTGTTATCTTCGGGTCATAAAACTATTGGCTATAAGTGGATATTAAAGTGAAACTCATTTCTGATGTTACTGTAGGTCAACGAAAGGGAAGATTAGTTGGAAAAATGTGTTCTTAAGTTCCCGGTTTTGATTTTTTGGAACATTTAGTCTAGTGATTAAATCTACTACGATTTGTACTATTTTTTCCATTGTTTTTACAAAACCTTTGTAGTTGCATCAAGTGGATGTAAACAACGCTTTACAACGCTTTTCTTAATGGTGACTTAACTGAAGAGGTATACTTGCAACAACCTCTTGGTTATGTTTAGAATGATGCTAATGGTCCACAACTTGTTTGTCAATTGAATATAGCTTTGTATAGGTTATGACAGGCTCTGAGAGCGTGGTTTGACAAGTTGAATGAATTTCTTGTTTCTATTAGGTTTGCGCTTTCTAAATCTGAGGCTTCTTTGTTTGTTCGGGTTACCAACACATGTCACATATATGTATTGGTTTATTGGATGATATAGTCATTACTGATAACTCAGATAGATAAATTCATGGGTTTGTTAGTAGGTTGTATACTAAGTTTTCACTCAAAGATATGAGACTTCTTCATTATTTCTTAGGCATTGAAGTTACTCATCTTAATGGTGGTGGGCTACATCTAAGTCAGCAGAAGTATGTGCTTGACTTGTTGGAGCAATGTTGTATGGAGAATGCAAAAGGAGTTCTTATACCTATGGTTAGTTATTGTCAGTTGTGTAAACATATGGGAGGGGCATTTGAAAATCCGCATGAGTATCAAAGCATTGCTGGGGCATTACAATATGTGGTACTTACTTGTCCTGACATTGCTTATGTTGTCAATCGCATTTGTCAGTTCATGCATGCCTCGACCGATGTTCATTATGTTACGGCTAAATGAGTTTTGTGTTATCTTTGTGACACTATTAATTACGGTATACAAATACAGCCTTCTGACAGGTTATCTTTGGTTGCATATGCTGATGCGAATTGGGGTCTTGATTTTAATGATCGTCAGTCCATCACAAGGTATTGTGTGTTTTTTTGTGGTAATCTTGTCTCTTGGTGTTCTAAAAAGCAGCAGGTTGTGTCTAGTCGACAGTAGAGGTCGAATATAGGAGTATTTTTGCTGTTGTTGCTGACCTTACACGGCTTAAGTCATTGTTAAGTGAGTTTCACATGGTTCCAAACAACAAATCTGTTATTTGGTGTGACAATTCAAGTGACGACGTTGTTTCAGCCATCTAGTTCTTCACTCAAAATTCAAACACGTTGAGCTTGATTTATTCTTTTTTCATAAGAAAGTTGATGATAGAAAGCTTGTTGTAGGTGAAGTTTCAGCACTTGATCAGGTTGCTAACATACTTACCAAGTCGTTATCCTCCACATTTTTTTCAGTTGCAGAGCAAACTTAGTGTTAGAAGACATGGGTGATGGGTGAATATTAGAGTAACTAAGAGCCAATTGGAGTAATTAGTTTGTTTAGAATTTGTTAGCAGCAGTTGCTGCTATTTTTCTCTGTATAAAACATGTCATTCATTGTCTGAGAATGGAAATGTTTTTTCTCTATTCTTTAATGATAAATCAAATATAGTCTCTCTTTTGTTCTCTGCTCATAGTTGTTTTTGATACATTCTTTCACTTAGTCTCTCATATGTACGCATGAAGCCACTATGTTTGGCACAGGACGGAGAAGCCTTGCTGAATGTTGATGGAAAAACTGTTGTTGTACAACTTGAAAGACAATAGTTATAAGTACTTAGTAGTTGATGTCATTCAGACAGGGGATAGTTTTGTAGCAGATACCGACTTGGAGACCCTCGTTTCGCCCAAGGGCTTCTGTCAGACTTGAATTTGCAAAAACGAGTGCTAATGAAATTCGGAGAACTTGGGGAGTAGTGATAAGAGCTTAATATGATAAACTTGTTGCATCTTTTCCAGTTATGTTCTCTACTAGTTCATGTAAATTGTTGTTTTACTTGTTTGTGGCTCTTTGACATATCTAATTTGCTGCTTATATTTTGGAAATTAATGATCTGCTAGGTGATATTAGAATATACCCAATGGTGAGAGGCTCATGAGTGCCAATACAAACAGCTTTCATGTTTTATCCTGATATTAGAATATACCCAATGGGGAGAGGCTCATGAGTGCCAATATAAACAACTTTCATGTTTTATCCTTTCCAGACAAGAAGGTTGAGGATTTGAGTGGCAAATCTTCAGGGTATAATCATAATGTAGCCTTATAATAATCTCTTTAGTAGGATCTTATTCATGTTGATTTATTTGACATTGTCTTCATTTAGCTAGATTTTTAGATTCAATATAAGTCGGTCTTTAATAGTATAAAATTATATATATATATAAAAGAGAAACTATTTAAAACAAATTACATTTAATCAAATACCCAAAAATTTTGGAAGACTTACAAATTTTATGCAAATTACACCGAACTCCTTATACAACATGTTTTGTGTCAATAAAACAGTAAACGAAAAAAACTAGAGGATAGTGCCTTGGGGCTATTCTCGTCATAAAAAAATTTCTGGTGGGACTTGTAATAGACCCGTTTACATGCCTACAGATATTTTTTTCTTTGTTTCTTCCTCTTCGTATTCGATGTGAGATGAATTTACATGCTTAATATATATTAGAGGGAAAATTGAACTATACGGTTATACTTATAAGCTACTTTGTCGGACAAAAATTATCTCCTTGATCAAGGCATGAGGGCAAGGGCAGCCTCTTGAACGAAAGGCTCGGTGACATTAACAAAATGTTCAGCTTCCCTCTCCACTTGCTCCCAACACCGACGGCTATCTTTTCCTTCGTTCATCTTCTTCACGAAAGCTACAAACCGTCTCCAGTTGTCCGGCAGAAAGAGTGACGGGTTCATCCTCAAGTATGTAAACGCAAACATCTCCCTATCATTTGAGGATCCATCAATATTCAATGATGACGCTTTTAAGATCTGCTCATGCGCCGATTCGTCGTATCGGGGCAGTGCATTCTCCCCGGCAAGTGGAACTTGTGCTTCTTTGGTAGCTAAACCCACTTGTCGAACTAGGTTCTCCGGTGCACATAGGGCATCTTGTGGCTGCTCATGATCTCGCATTTCTATACAAGTGAAATTGAAAACAGCACCATATCGAGCTACCATTTGAGCCATCGGGAGGTAGCCGTCTCGGAACCTTGTGTTGTAGTACCCTGCAGTGAGTTCAGCAGCATGTGATCGACTTCCATAGTGCCAGTGAATACCGGCAACTTTTACAGAGATCTTCACTCCTGTAGCTTCAAAAACAGAGGATGCCGAAGACAGAATTCGCTCACCGTGTTCAATTAGAGTTTGAGAATACCATGAAAGAAAGAATTCACCATACTGGCTGTTCCAACCACCACCATCTTTCTTGAAAAATGGCGTATCTTCAGGCCAACTATTGTAGTGACCGGCATCTGTCGGGCCTGTGCTACCCCATTCTGGCTTACCTGCTGCTTCTGCAGCTGCTTTTAGGCTGCTAAGCATATACTGCATTATACAACATCCAACCTTGGTCAAGAAACACAAAGAAAGCAGCAACACGCGAGCTAAAATATACATATAAAGAGACCGTTGCTTATGTAGCTCTATCCGACCCAATTTTGGACATTGATACAAGAAATAATCATTCAAAATATAAATTTTTTGAATAACATGAAAGTAGCAACATGAGAGCTGATATTAGATATAAAAGAGATAATTGCTTATGTTGCTCCATCCAAAATATCTCCGAACATTGCTATAAGGATACAATCATTCAAATACATAAAAAATTAAACTACCGAATCTAATGCATATTCATGCCTAACATTCAAACTCGAATCAAACAATATAAATTCCAACTTTAGTTAAGAAACATGAAGAAAGTGGAACTTCGGAGCTGATATAGATAAAAGAGAGATCACTGCCTATGTTGCTCTGTCTAATACATGTTTAGACATTGATACGACAATACAATCAATCAAATAATTTATACAAATATTATGAATAATTGAACTATTTATGTCAAAACACATATCCGTATTCAAGACAAGTATTTGAAACCAAATGATATTAAAAGTACCTTATCATAACATTGGAAGGCTCCAATTCCAGGGAACTTCCACATCCCATTTTCCTCAGGGTATGAAGGATACCGAAGCTCACCTGCCGGACCCATTCCCACTTGAATTTCCTGTTGAGAAAAACAACTATTTAGCACCTAATTTAATCAAATATTAGTGATTTTCGGCAATTTTTAAATGTAAAGCAAAAAAAAAAAAATTCAAATAGCTAAATTCGAATATCCAAATCAAACAGCCATAAAAATAAAAGAAATTCAACTAGAAAATATCAAAAAGTTAATATATGCAATATGCAAGCAGAACAGACATCACCACATCCCGCAATATCTATTGCTAATTCTTTAATATGTTTTTTTTCCAAATCAGGATGTCCACCATCTTGTAGCGACTAATTCCAACAGGTAACTTTATTCCGACTAATTCCAACAGGTAACTTCATTCCTATGAGTGAATATTGAACCCCAACTCATGGTAAGAAGATAAGATGAATAACTACCACAACTCTGTTAATATTGGTTTTTAACAGTATAAACAAAAGGGATTTAAAGGATTATGAAAAAGTAGTGAAATTAAATACCACAATGGTGTCACCAAGTAGATGTTTGAAGTTGTCCTTAAAGGCACGCATGAAATCAGCGTAACATTGAACTGGAGACCGGCCTTTCAAGACCAGTAGAGAATCGCAACCCAGTGAAACGTATTCGTAATTCCTTCTTCCCCATTGATCTGTGTATGCAAGGTCTGAATCTTTCTCCATCTCTTCCCTTACCCATTTTGGCAATGGAATACTGCCAAAAAGATCAAAACTATTTATTTTTCAAAAAATAATTCGGTAATTTTATAAATGAAAGTGGGAGGGGAAGGAAGAAAAAATACGGACGTGCAAGAGTCACCGACGTTGCTGCCGCACTGATGGAACGACATGACGGCCTGGACTTTGAGGCCATGTTTCTTGGCCATATCGAGGAGCTCGGTGTAACCACCCCAATTGTAAGCACCCGGCGCTTCCCTCTCCACCAGTCCCCACCAAACGTCAATCATTATCCCCTCCATACCGGCGCTTTTCAAAGCGTGAAGACTAGCATTCATCGCCTTCTTCCTATTGACCGTGTTCCCATTCGTCACGCTATCCAACGGCATCATCACGAACACTGACACTCCTTTCTTCTCATCCTTCCTACCTCCATCTGTCCACTCCGCCGTCCCCGCCACCTCTTCCACCGTCATCTCCAGCGGCGACGACGTCGCGAATGCCTGGCATGCTACTGAAAGATCCGGACGCAGCATTGGGAGGTTGATCAAATACGACCACTCCCCGGCGCTGTTCGGTGTGAGTGGCGGTGTTAACATAGGTGGGGATGCATTTTCTTGGGGGCTATTGGATTGGAGATTACCGGCGGGTGATTTCCAAGCTGCCGATGGACTCGCTGTTGCTGATGATGGTTGTTCTCCGGCGGCGAATTCCGTCGGAATTTGTTTGCCGGAAAGAGTTCCAATCTGGTGTCCCAAATTCATTGCCATTTTTTTTCTTCGATTGAAGTGACTGAATGAGAAGGAAAAAAAGTAGACTATGTTCGTCAAAGAAACCGTTTTCGAGGGATGCTTTGAAGGTGAGCGGAACGTTAAATCAAAGAAGAGGACTTAGATCGACTCATTTTTATAGTAATGAGATTAAAGTGATGGTTTAATTTTGAATTTCGTCCTTCTATTTTAAAATAGTTAATATCCTAATCCTTTATTTTTTAATTTGTTAGAATTTGATCCTATCGATACTTTATGAAAATTGAGAAGTTGTTGGATATCATTGTTAAACTTTTTCATGAAATTATTGTCCTAGAAATTAGTAGCTTAGCAATTTATATGTAAGAAATTGGAAAATAAAATTATTTAATAATTTATATACAATAAATTATTCAATTTATATGTTTACCAATAACTGGACTAACTTTTGAATTCTCACAAAATACGAAATCAAAATTTAATAAATTAAAGTAGAAGGACAGAATTCTTAATTATCATAAAGTGAAGGGATGAAATTCTACAATTAGACCTTTTGTTTTTTCTTTTTGAACTAACCATTAATCTATTTTTAAAATGCAATTGATCCTAGAATCTACGTGGCGGAAGGAACAGGAATCTAGGAGGCTACCGCTACGATTGCTCGATTTAAGTGAGGGCGGACGGTGAGATTGATTTGTGGATTGAAGGATTTAAAAAGGATAGCAAATGAAGTTGAGACGCGTGGTTATTAAATATCACGTTTCCAAATTTGTCGGGCTTTTGTCTTTTTGGGATGTCAACAAAGGGAGACACGAGGAAGCGGTTGAGGGGAAGTAGGACGGGTGATGATGCTACTGCCTGTCGGTTTAAGGACGTGTGTACGGGAGATATAAACGGTGAGAAAATAAATTTGTTTTTTTATTTTTGACACTTTTTATTATTAATATATTTATAAATTTATAAAATATTCATTTAATTATTTGAATATTTGTTTTTATCTTTTTGAACACCATCCATTAAAAGGTTGATGAGAAGATTATATGATAATTTTTAAAATTAGTATAATTGTAAGTTTAGTCTTTTATATTTATATATTGTATCAATTTAATATTAGTTCTAAAAAAATTAATATTCAATATTTACATATTTTTTAATTTGGTCTTTTTTTTTAATTTTAATTTTTTTACCATGTCACCTAAAAAAGCTAAAAGAAATGTATATCCACTAAATTATGTTAGTTTTGATATGCCAAGCGTCTATAACAACATTTAAAATAAATTTTATATATTTTATTAACTAAATCATTTAGTGTTCAAATATTTTCAAAATATTTTAAAAACTTAAAAAATACACAAAATCATGTTTTTAATATGTTTTAACTTATCTAAATGTTTTTGAGTAAATGCTAAAGTGTTTTTAAGTGTTTGAAATTGATTTTATGCAAGCCTGGAACAATGTTCCGATACTTATATTATATGTATCCAAACATACAAAGTCAGTAATCTCGGAACTCAAATTGTGGGTAAGGTATCGATACATTTCTTAGATGTATCAATACACACCTTAGAGGTATCAATACATTTCTTGCATGTATCGATATATTGTTCTATGCATCGACACATTATTGTCAAAATAAGCACTAACAACTATTTTTTGTAGATGTGTCAATACATACGATAACACCCTTTACTCGATCTAATAACAGACCTGGATAAGAGATGTCGTATTAAAATTTTCATAACTTTTCATAATATTTAGAAACTTAATTTACTATTATTAGACCCAATTTCAACTTTTGAAATTTATTCACATTTTATATCAAATTTTATACATATATCCACCATCTGAGCTTATTTCATTGCCTTAAAATTTAATTTTATTTATTCAAACTAATTTATAACAAATTTTTATATACAACTCAAACAAATATTCCAAATCACATATAAATAACAACAATCTAACTAACCAATTTCAAATTTTTACTATTTAATTTCATTCATGATTATTTATCAAATATTTCATAGAATCAAGTATATAATTATTATGCCCATAATTTTACTTAAATCTTTCAAAATTTACAAAATAGTCTCTATAATTTAGAATTTACAAATTTTGCAAAGCAACCTGAAATTCGAGTTTTACAGTTTTTATGATTTATACTTGAAATCCCAAATTTACACAGTTTTACAATTTAGTCCTTGAAGATCAAATTTTCTTATTTTATAGTTCAATCCCAAATCTTAGTTTGAACAGTTTTGCGAAACAATCCCTTTTCTAAAATTTTCAAATTTTACAATTTAGTCCCTACAACTAAAATTGCCAAAATTTCCACAAATTAGTCCCCGATTTTCAAACCATTAAACTTTCATATTCTCTTTTCAAAATTTTAAATTCTCAATTCATATAAATTAGTCCTAAAACTCATGTTTTGAGATCTTTACAATTTAGTCCCTGTGGTTTCAAACTTTACTATTTTATGTTCAACTTTCCAATCTTTCGTATTTCATAACCATATAATTTAGTTACTACATCAACTTTTAGATTTCATTACTCAACCCTTAGAATTCAAAATTTTACAATTCGGTCATTACTTTAATTTTTATCAATTTAATCACTTAACAAATCATTTTTTAACTTACTCATCCAAATAATATCCAAAATAAATATTTATCACTTTCAACATAATAAATACACAATTCCATCATTCCAAATAATTAATTCCAACTTAAATATTCTTAATAAAAACACTCACACTTTCTTACTTTAAATTATTCACTTAAAATCATTCACTAAATTATTCAAAAAATCATTCATTTCATACATAAACATTATATTTTATTTACTTAGACATATGAAATAATTAAACAAGATTAGTTCTTACAATATCTCATCGAATTAAACACTCAAATAAACATAACATGATAATTTAAACTACTTACCTTAATTTCTTAACTATTTTCTTCACATAACGATGCTTTCTCACACTTTCATCTTCATCTTCAAGCTTCCATGGTTGGTTTCATACTAAAGGACGTTTTTGAATTAGAATTGTAACACTGCTTGCCCTCCCTGATCGTCGAGTCCGAGTTATAGGATGTCACATTCATTGTCGGAGCAACTACAGTCAAATCAAAGTAAAATATTCACATTCATATGTAATCTAATCCCAAACATATTCATTTATTGGTTAAACAATCAAAATCGAGCCTTAATCGACCTTACAAAAGCTCTTTTGTTGACCCGGGCATAAAATAGGACCAAATTGCAAAGTTTCAAAACTATAGGGCCAACGTTGCCAAAAAGTTTGTCACGTTATGACGTCAGGCCACTTGACATCACTACATCACTGACTGTCGGTCGGTATTGTGACAAGGAAGAAATGTCATCGGGATGAGGACTTTATTTTTGGTAAAATTGATCCATTCGGTACCTTTTTCAATATTTCTAACCACACCTATCAATATGTGTACCAATTACTTAGCTCATGAAAGAATTACAATCCTATGAGTTGATGTTGAATGGTGGTAAGTTGGATTAGGAGAAACTTGAGGCAAACTTAGTTGTGAGCCCCTCATCCTCTAAGGGGAAGCAGAAAGCTAAAGGAAAGAAGAAACTGACTAAGTCTTAGATTCCACATCGTGTGAATAGCAAGAAGGATAAGAAATCAAAAGATCCTAAAAAGATCAAATGTTTCTTCTACAACAGGAAAGGCATTTTCAGATCAAACTATAAGGAGTATTTGGATTACCTAGTCGAAAAGGGCAAAGTTATAGAACTCTTTGTGGTTGAAACTTGCTTAGTAAAAGAATTAATTGACAACTGGTTATTGATTCTGGAGCCACTAATGATGTGTGTGTTTCTTTACAAGGATTTAGCGAAAAGATATACCTATTGGGAAATGTGCCCATATTATAGTAAACATGTAACTGTTGGGAAATGTGCTTATTGATTGCCTAAAGTTCAAACTGGAGATAAGTGGTATTGTAAAGAACGTTTACAATGAAAGAAAGGCAACTTACTTTAGTAGGTAATCTAAATGTCTGTAATCCCAAAAAAGAATCAAAGTGAGCATTTGATTCAAATACTAAGAAGGATTTTTATGTCGTCTACAGTTCCAATTAGAGAAATGGCTAGTCTTGGCTATCGGAGTAATTAACTCCACGAGTAGAGACATAAATGTATTCATTGGTAGAATGATACATTGGATTGGACCGAGGATGAATTAATTCTGAATCCATTTGTGAATTAATTCACTTGTGATGTTCACGGTGTGATTTACCTAAATCCTGAGTTAGTCATTGACCATGCGTATGCAACTCATGTGCTTTGATATAAGTAGAGGCTTATGCTCTAAAGATGATTTAGCCCATAGCCAGTATGTTGGGTACAAGATTTGTGTATGACATGGCTTTACTAGCAATAGTGGAATTCATAGCTAGACCTGATCATGGATCGAGTCACCCGGCCCGACTCGAAGGCCTGGCCGAAATGTGAGAGGATTTGGGCAAAAATATAGGCCCGAAAAATAGGCTTAGACAAAAAAATAAGGCCCGTTTAAAAACGATCCAGGCCTCAAGTAAGGCATTTTTGGCCCGGGCCCAGCCCGAATTCACTAAAGGACAAAAAAATCTGCTCTTTTTTTTTAATGTTATTTTCTTGTTGTTTTCTCCCTATTTTGCAACCATTTTACTATTATGTTGCTACTATTTTGTTATTTTTGTTTGGATATTGTATAAAACTTATTTTATTGTTAATTTTGTTATTATTTTAAAGGTATTTGTTAATTTTGTTATTATTTTAGAGGCATTTGCTTGTTAAGTTGCATTTATCTTAGTATTATTTAAAGTCTACATAATTTTTAAAATTTATTTTCAATTTGTTGGGAAATATTTATTTTGATGTTTTAAGTATTTTTATGTATTATATATATTTAAAAATTATATAAAAATAATATAAAAAATTAATACGGGCGAGCCGGGTCGGACTCGGGTTTTAGCATTTTTATCCAGGTCGGGCTTAGGCAAAATTTTAGACTCATTTTTTGGGTCGGGCAGGGTCGAACCTAATACATGGGCCTGAATTTTTAGTTGAGCCTTGCCTGAACCTGCCCCGGCCCGGCCCATGAACACATCTATTCATAGCTCAATTAAAGAGTTAATGATATCTTCTCATTGGCATTGTGTGGATTGATAAATATGGAACGTGGCCATGGGTTACTTATTCTCGAATAAGCAATTTATCACAATCATTTGTTGGCAGTGATCATATCAATCACTAAGAATACACAATGGTGACAATGAGATAAAATAGGATTGTATTGAGTGAACGGATTTAACTCAAAGGAATCAATGATATCATATGAAGGTAACACACACATGATGAGGTCATTGGACAAAGCAGTTGGATGAATTGCTTTCGTAAAGAATATACAATAAGAAGTTTTCAATCATGGTACTTCTTGTGGATTGACTCCATAATTAACTAATTCCAAATTATCGAAACGATGCTTCTGGACATAATTACAATCACTAGAACCTAATTATATATGACCGGTTGGTCCCTCCGCTAGCTCAACAAAAGCTCGATCAAACTGCAATGAATTAGAAGAAAATTCTACGACTTTGGGAATAATTTAATTGAGTCGATTTATTCGATGTGAAATTAAATTAGGTGGTTGTGAGAATTGTGTATGTCCTATCGATGGCTGAGGTCATACATTTGTTGAGGATTCTTCACAACTCGTGTGAGCAGTATCGTGTAGCTAACATCCTGACCTACAGTTTGTGTAAGTATTATAGAGACGATTACAGTTACATGTAAAGGTACACTTTGTGTAAGCATTCCTCGAGTATTCGATGTTATTCTATTTGGTTCAACAAAAAATTAAGGTTTAAAACGAAAACTTACCTATATGAAATGAGCTATATTATTGAGAATATAGAATGGAAAATGTAATATGTGTAATTGGATAGAAAAGGTAACAAATGGATTATGTGATGGATGATTTATATATTGAAATCATTTACATGATATGTGCCATGTTTCATTGGTTGATATGTTTTCAAATGTATATATTAACTATGTGAAGTGTTATGGATAGGAATGAAAAATATCCATATAATCTAATGAGCAATGCTAAATGGTTCAATTGCTTTATGTTCGGCAAGTTTAAGTTTCCTTTACACGAGCCTACTAAGAACTAGTTGCTTATATAGCTATTTTTTATTTTTTTGTAGATCATCGAAAGCTCGGTTTGTTAGAATTGCGTCGAAGCACAATCACACTATCCAATCATCATTTCAGTAGATTTTGGTTCTTTTGGTTTAAGGTTATAAATGGCATGTAATAGGGCTTAATTTTAGTTTAGCAATTTGGTATGTTTGAAAGGTGCCAAGCTTATGTGTGCATTAATGTTTATAGTTAATGGTGTAAATTGATAGGTTGTTGAATACTTATGCATGCCTTGTGATGATAGGTAAACCATGGTTGAATGACGTGTATGTTTGAAATGGTTTTGGGTATTGTAACAGCTCGATTTTCAGTGGTGTCAGAAATAGTGGTTTTGAGACCATAATTCCAAAAAAATACTTTGTGAATATTGTTTAATTAGCCTATTTATGAGGTTTCTAGAGTCATATTAAATTTTAGTTGAGAAATTTATTTGTTTGGATAGTTTAATAAGTAAAAATGACTGAATTATAAAAACTACAAAAGTTGAGTAGTTAAATTAAAGGGACTAAATGGACAATTTAACCATGGAAAAATTAGTTAGCGGGATTTGATGAGGTTATGTTTAATAAAATGATTTAATTAGACTTAATTATGATTATTAAAACTTAATTAAGAAAGTTGAAGTATTTACAAATAGGCCATAAGTATAGATATATTAAATTAAACCTAAAATTTAAAGAAAGTTTTCAATTCTCTTCATCTTCTCCACGAAAAAGAAAGGAAAAGCTAGGGTTTTTAACATTGAATTTAAACTTTGATTTAGTAATTGTATTGATGTCCGTTTTTAGTAATTTTTATATTTTTGAGTTCGTATCAATTTGGTCTATTTAAATCGAGGACCAATTTATGAAACTGTTAAATGTTATAAAATTTTCCATTGATGAATGACGCTATTTCTTAATGTTTGTGATGAAATATGGAGCTTTGATGATAGATTAGAATATTTTGAAAAGTGATTTTTGATGATTTTGATGTTAGGGACTAAATTGATTAAATGATAAATTGCATGAACTTGAGGTGAAATAATTGCAAATAGGGATTTATATAAAGTTATGGAATATTTGGGTATCATGGGTGTTTAGGAAAAATGAGTAAATTGCATGATTAGGGGTTAAGGACTGAATTAAACAAGATAGAAAGTTAAGGGGCATATAGGTAATTTGCCAAAAAGGATTTAGTTGCATGAAATGATCAAATTGTGTTGTTATTCTAATTGATGGAATGAAATTATTATTGTTAGATCAAGAACGTACTGATAATCGTGGAAAAAAGAAAATCGCGAAATAGTCCATGTATTCTGGAATCACTTGCAAATCAGTTCAGTAAGTTCGTATGTTTAATTATACTCCTAAATGCTTATATTCTTGTTAACTTATTGTTAACAAATGTCGTTTCATATACTGGAAGTACGCTCTATCAAGCCAACTCTTACTATTATACTGAATAAAGCTCAATCGAGCAAATCATACTATTATACTGAATGGAGCTTAACTGAGTAAATCTTACCGTTTTACTAACTGATGTTTAAATCGAACAAATTCTTCTGTTATACTAAGTGAAACCTAAATGAGTAAAAATGTAACACCCCTAGCCCGTATCCATAGCCGAAATAGGGTTACAGAGTATTACTGAAAGTTACAGAACAAATAAACAAATATTTCATATCATATAGCATTCATATTAGAAACCAATGGAAATCAAGCATAATGTCTCTTATATGAGACCTGGAGGCCCAAAATATACATTAGAAACAAATAGGGACTAAACTGGGTACTCAAAGAATTTTTTAGAAAATAATAAAAATTTTCAAAAGTGCAGGGGACACACGCCCATCTAGCCAGCCCATATGACTCACAAGGTCAAGAGACACGTCCGTGTTTCAGGCCGTATGGGTATTCGAAATAGGGGCACACGATCGTGTCCCAACTCATGTTCATACCAGTGTAACTCTCTGACTTGGGTCGCACGGCCAAGTCATATACCCGTGTGCTAGGCCGTGTTGAGCATACTAACTTTCGCAATTTAAAAGATTTAGGGGACATACGGCAGTGTCACCTAGCCGTGCGTGACACACGATTGAGACACACACCCTTGTTTTTGCCTGTGTGGACAAAAATAGGCCATTTTCCAAGCCACATTTCTCACCCTAATTGTCATCAACCTAACTTAACATTTTTGGACGTTAATAAGCCATAACAAGGCATTCAAATCAAATCAAAACCAAGTCTTATACGTGACATATCACCACATATATCCAAGTATCCATACTTACCAAATTGTCCAAATACACATATATGCATATTTGTACCAAATATACTATCTCAAACCAATCATCAATATGTCTATATGATTTCCATCATTCATCCATTTCAAACACACATCAAACATGTTAAGGCCATATATATATATCAAAATGTATCAAACACAAGCCATTCAAATGGCTAATCACAACAAAACATTTACATGCAATTATTGGCCAAATTACTCTATACATGCCATTATAACCAAAATTAATTTTCTAATTATACCCAAAAGGTCGTTGGATAGTGTGAATCAACTCCGACCAGCTTCCAACCCAGACGAGCTTTCGAATTACTATAAAATATGGAAAATAACACAGAGTAAGCATTTAATGCTTAGTAAGTTTGTATAACACGGAAATTAACTTACCATTCAATTGCATTTAAAGTAAGTATACAAA
This sequence comes from Gossypium hirsutum, assembly GCF_007990345.1. NCBI lineage: Eukaryota > Viridiplantae > Streptophyta > Magnoliopsida > Malvales > Malvaceae > Gossypium > Gossypium hirsutum. The sequence continues at coordinate 55,780,020 of NC_053432.1, read as the reverse complement.
ATATATCCAAATCATTTTGGCCAAAAGCGTAAACACATATCCTCAACTTGTTAGCCATGTAATACTTTTAATAACCAATAAACATGGATGTCCATAATCACTAAGCAAGTTTCACATACATGTAATATCATCTCCATGTATTTCAAGTATATACCCGTAATAGTTCATTTCAAACTCGTATCAGAACTTTGTCCGTTGAACCATTTAAAATATTGTTGGATACACGGGTAGTACACACGAAGTGTAAAAATTTGTAATCCGTCAATTCATGTACTTGTATGCTTATACAAGCATGTAAACGAGAAGGTCATGTGAGCTGTGTAACGGGAAGCTCTTACGAGCCATTTATCGGGAAGCTCAAAGAGCCATTAATCAAGAAGCTCGTGAGAGCCAAATATCAGGATGCTCATAAGAGCTATGATAAACCGTAATCTATACATATTTCTATCCCATGCTTAGCACATTTTATGGATGATTTTTCCTTAGATTTGGTGAATTCGATGCTCCTAATGTCTTAATTTCATGTTTTATACTTAGGTGAGCATAGGAGAGTAAAAGGAATGAGAAACGGGCCAAAAACAGAGAAAATGGGCCAACGTACGAAATCAACACGGTCTGGACCTCCTCACAAAGGCAGACCACACGGTCATGTCAATTTGGCAGAATCGAAGCACGACTCACACGAGTGGACCACACGCCCGTGCCTATTTAACAGGCTTGACCACGGCCTGAAGTAATCGCACACGGGCGTGTCCCTGTCGAGCCCAAATTGAGTCCAATTCAAGAAAGCTCGATTTTGAGGGTTCTTAGGCATTCTAAAGCCTATAAATACACCCTAGAGGAGGAGGAAAAGGGAGAACACGGAGGAGGAAGCAGGGAACTACTCAAGAAAAGCCGATTGATCCATCTCAGAAGCTGGACTCATCATCAAGACTGAAGATCTCCCCTTAATTTCCCTTCAGGAGTTTTGGGTTTTTCTTTATATTTTGTATTTATTATTCTTCTGAGATATTTACCTTTTTAGTTATGAACTAAAACCCCTAAATACCTAAGGGGAATGAAACCTAAGACAGATCTTGTTATTATTATCTGAATTGTATGATAAATATTTGTCTTGTTCTTAATTATGTGTTCTTAATTCTTGTTTTGATATTCCAGGATATTAATTCAAGTTAAGCTCTTATTCAGAGGAGGAATAGACCCTGTCTAAGAGTACATTTGTCATAATTAAGTGGAGTTGATTGCGCGCCTAGAGATAGGGTGACAAGATTTTGCCGGATTAGGGTGAAACCTAATAAGGGGATCTATAGATCGAGTTAATGCAACCCTAGGGAGTTAATTAGAAAGAGATTTCAATTATTCAACCTAGGGTTAGACGTTGTTAGTCTCGAAAGGGATAATAATATAACTTAGGGATTTCTACGGAACAAGTCAAATGAATAAATCGTCCGATTCAGAGTCAAATAACAAGTGAGGTCTAGGTGGATTTTTCCTTAGGTATTGTCTTAATTCAATCGTTTTTCCAAAAGTAATTCCCCAATTCTATTTTCTGTGAATTCTTAGTTTAGTTAATTAGTTAGTTAAAACAAACCCCATTATTTTTAGGCTAGATAATAAAAAGAAAGTTAATACTAGTACTTTTAGTTCCTTTGGGTTCGATAATCCGGTCTTGCTAAAGCTATACTACTATTCGATAGGTACACTTGCCTTCATCGTGATAATAGTTAGTTTCAAGAACGATTCATTATAAATATTTAAAACCTGTCATGAATATCACGTATCAAGCTAAATAATGGGAAGCTCGTGAGAGCTGTGGTGTATCTGCAACACATGCAAGACAACAACCAATCGGGAACCCTTAATGACATGTCATTCATATCCATTGAATTTCTAAGGTCCAAACGGGACTGGGTACTTGTTGGATATGTGATCAGTATTTTCCATGGTAATTACACATTTCACACACATAACAATATTCAATTCAAAACATACAAATATACAATTTAGTTACACGAACTTACCTTGACAAGTGTTTATAAGTTCGTAGGCTACTAATCCGATACTTTTTCTTTTCCTCGATCTAACTCCGTATTAGGTCTATTCGGATCTATATGAATGAATTTAACTCAATTTAATACAATTCATATTCAATTCAATCCAACACACATCTTTGAAAAAATTACTATTTTGCCCCTATAATTTTAATTGATTATGATTTTGCCTCTAGGGTTGGAAAATGAAAATCATACAATTTAATCCTTATTCCAAGCCTAGCCAATTTTCATACATATTAATAGCAGCCCATGTATTTCAAAAAATTCAAAAATTTTCATCTTTTCAATTTAGTCCCTAATTAATAAATTTATCAAAATTCTCTTTACAAAAGTTATTTATCTAACAACAACCTTTCATTTTCTACCATAAAACTTCAAAATTCAACTATACTCATTCATGGTAAAACCCTAATACTTTAATAGTTTTGCAAATTAATTCCCGAGATAGCTAGATTAAGTTATTACGATCTTTGAAACATAAAAATCATTTAAAAAAGGGGACAAGAATACTCACCTAATTAAGTAAAATAAGCTTGACTATCTTCAAGCTTCCATGGCTAGGGTTTCCATGTTTTATTTTAGGAAAGATGATGAAAATGATGAAAATTTGTTTTATTTTATTTATTTGTCATCATTTTATCATTTACTTTCCAGAATTAACCTTAATAATTTACTAAAGTCCAATGATGAATAATCATCCTTATCTATGAACTCCTCTAAATGGCTTATTTATCATATAAGGACCTCCAATTTTAAATTCCATAGCTATTTGATACCTTTAGCTACTAAAATTCAACTTTTGCACTTTATGCAATTTAGTCATTTTTATCAAGCTAGGCATGTAAACAGTAAAATTTCCTAACGAAACTTTCATACGATATTTCTATCATACTGTAGACTATAAAATAATATTAAAATAAATTTTCTTCTGACTTCGGATTCCCAAAACCACTGTTTCGATTTTATTGAAAAAGGGTTGTTACAAAAAATTTATAGATATACTGATGAAAAGTTCAATCAAGTCATGCTCACTGAGTATACTGAACTACTAAATTGGTTCTGACTACTATTATAAATTGCGTATAATGGAAATCTCTATGCTTAAGTTGATTAAATCTATGTTCGATTGAAAAGGTTATGAATTTCTAAACAGACTTGCTAAGCTTTATTTAAGCTTACCTTTAAATTTGTTCATTTTGTAGATCAGATTTTGAAGGCTAAAAAGATCGGGTCAATGCTAGGAATCATACTATTTAGGAATCTTAGTAGACCTAATTTCTCGGTTTTGGTATATGGCATGTACTAGGATCCTATTTATTGATATGTCAAATGCCTAGCTTTTAAGTAGAATGTTGTAACATGTTATGCCCTTGATCAACTTGTTATTTCCTATTTGTTACTTAAATATGTTTGATAGGTCATAGTATGAAATGGTATACTGCATGTTACCTTAATACTTGTAATGAAATGGATGTATGTTTAAAGAGACAATTGTGTTGTGGTTACAAGTTGAGAATGGGTATATGATTATGTTTGAGAATGTTTGAAGTTGAATTGCACCTCCCATATGTGTATTTGAAAGCGTGTAAGTACCTATTCTATAAAAGTGAAGTTGAGCAAGAAATAGGTAAATTTGGCTCACACAGCCTGAGACACGAGCGCGTGACTCGGCCGTGTAACACATGATGGTATTTTATATGCAAGTCAGTAAGTTATACGGCCTAACACACGGCCTGGCACACGAGCGTGTGAGGTAACTTCGAGAGTTACATGACTTGGCACACGGGCGTGTGATACGGTCTTGTGACCCTACTCAAAGAGTTACACAGGTGAAAACACGGGCTGGGACACGACTATGTGTAAGACACACTGTAGTGTGTCCCCTGTTTTCAAATTTTACTACTTTTCCCAAATCTTTCTAAATTGATTGAAATTGGTCCCGAATTGTTTCTAAGCTACAGTATGCATGCATATGAATGTTATGTATTATGATTATAATATTGATTGATATAATGTCTAAATGTTTCTAATTGATTAGTAATACTCTGTAACTCTAATCTGATGACAATGATGGGTTAGGGGTGTTACAGGTATAACTGATATGTGTTTAATTAATAAACTTAAGATGTTGATTGGATTGATTTTGATGTATGAATTGTGGTGCGTTTTGATGGCATATTGGTTAGGTTGATAGGATGGTTGATTTGGTTTGTTTTGAAGTGTGTTTGATGGTGTTTTGGACATATGAATGTATGTGGGATTATTGTGCCTTGGTGTGCATGATTCGGCTTGTTTTAGGGCACTTTATGTAGCATATAGCCTGGGACACGGGCTGTCACACAGCTGTGTGCTACACACGATCACCCCAAATGATCGTGTGTTTCAAGTTAGTATGTAACACGATCTGGCACATGGCGTACGACACAGCCGTGTGGCCCTATTTAAATACTTATACAGGCTGGGACACGACCGTGTGTCCACACTTCGAATGCTTTCATGGCCATATGGCCTTTGTTTTCAAGTTTTTTCAAATTTTTCTATTTTGTTTCAAAATGACTCTTGAACGTTTTCAAACTATTTTTAGGGTATCATAAACTCGATTTAAGGCCTATGAATGTATTTTTATTATAATTAAATTGTATTATTTAATGTTATTAACTAAATTGCGTGATTGTTTCTGTTGTAAGTTAAATGTTTTGATTTGTACTGTAATGATCCGTAAGCCTAATCTGGCGACGAAGACGAGTTAGGGGTGTTACAGATCACAAGTAGAAAGGTTGATATTTGTAGGCATCAACATTGCAAGCCGAAGAAGGAGTGCTCTTGTCAATACAGGGGCATCTGACTTGTTTATATTGGAGAAAACCATGGGTAAAATTGTTCTCTCGGTTAGCAAATCGAACAAGATCAAGACGGTTAATTCCAAAGAGGTTGCAACTATGAGAGTGGCACAAAGAGTTGGGCTATAGATCGGTCAATGAAAAGGCAAGAAAGACTTTGAGGTAATTTACTTAGATGATTACGACTTTATTCTTGTCTTGAATTTCCTTGATTGGATTATTGCTTTGTTGGTTCCTTTTTCCAATTGCATTTGTATCTTGGATACTCATAAACGACAATGCGTGGTACCAATGAGTTGTGATGAGAAAGGTGGAACCAAGGTACTATCGATAATTTAGCTAGTAGAGGATGTTCATTGTGGAAGGAGCATTGACTCAGTAGATCAGAGTGCTATAAAGACCCCCTTGGAAATGCTAGAGGGGCAGAAAACCAATATGAAGTTTATTGAATTATCAGTAGGGTACTTGCTACCACTTATAAAAGAAATGGGTTGTGCATCAAACTTTAAGGGAAAAGTAATGATGCAAATTGGATAGCTAAATCGAGTAAATGGTATGAGTGAGATACATCTCAAACACTTATCTATTGTTTTACATTTTGACTTACCATTGGCTTGGTAAAGTCACAGTGGCCTTTTAGAGTTTTGAAGTTGGTAAGCCGAGGGGCTTACAAACCAAAGTTAGAGGCAAACTTAAGGTTAACCCGATGTTCAATGTGAGTGTGCCAAAGTCTTTTCGTGTGGATCAAGAGGACCCCAATCGAGGCAAGTCACAATAGGGGCAAGTAAGAGAGGTGGTATCTTATCTTATGATCAAGGTGTACAAGAAAGAAATACAAGTCAAGATAGGTGACGATAGAGACATAAGTTGACGCAAATGTTTTAAAGGGTGAAATTACTCTACAGAAAGACGAGTTAGGATTCAACCTAGGCATTGAGATCGTTCTAAGTCGAGTCAAACAAGTGTCATCATTAGGACGCGATGGAGGCATTGCGAGAATAGGTGGAGGAGAATGTCATAGGCTGCCAGTCAAAACCTGTGACCACTATACACAGAACGTCCTATGGAGGTCAACTTATTAAATGGGGCTCATTTGACCCACATGAACTGGCCAAATTCATGGAACCCTTAGAGAAGCTTATCTACTTGAAGCCTCAGTAGCCCAGTATAAAACTAGAATTACTAGGGTAATTAATGTAAATACTAAGGGATAAAGATGTATAGAGTTTAAATCCCTTAGAACTCTCAATTGTAGAAAGACTCTAATCTTGATCATCGATTTTTTGGTGCCTTGGAGAATTTCTAGTGAGAATTCTCACATTGGGAGAGTTAGACTGACTTAGGTGGATTTGAAACCAAGAAATCACCTAAGGCCGCACAAATTGTAAGACTAAAGTTCTAGCCCCGTGACACCAGTAGGCAATTAGGGGTGAACCACTAGTGTTCAAGTTATTCATCCTTTCTCTTTTATTTTGGAATAGTATGAAGAGATTTTAAAATACCAATTCACCCCTTTCTTGGTATATTCGGGCCTACCAAATTATAATAATTCATGATAAAGATGAAAAATATTTACACTAAATTAATAAACACATTTAATAATAGTGATTAAAAATAATTGTTGAAATTTAACTTTCTTGTCAAAACAAACCCACAAAATTTTTCACTTGCACCAAATGAATAATGGATAGATAGTAAAAACAATTTGAAGTGTTTGCTTCACATTATATAAACAACTCACTGAAAAATCTAAAAATATATATCATAATATTATATTAACTCATCATGAATTAAAATAATCTTTGATCACCTTCTGGTACCTATGATTTGATATTGCCTCTTCAAATAACCATTGATTTAATACTCCATTTTTTTATATAATTCTAACTTATTAATGCTAACGATCTCCATTTTTTACTGTTAATTTTTCTTAGATACTACTTGATTGAATATGTCTAATACTGAATGTTATTTATAAAGCTAAACTTATATTTTAATTGCTATATGATTCTAATATTAATTAATTGATAATTAATATGCTTAGAGTTCTATTCAGTGTTGTTTGAACCAGACTAGACTAATTGGATCAGGAACCGACTATGGTACTAGTTCGGAGAGTGGCTTTGAATTGGTTAGACCAGGAACCGGTATAAACCGACTGAGTCGAGATTTTTTTAAAAAAATAATTTTTTTGAATTTTTAATAATTTTTAATTGTACCAGTCAAACTAATGAATCAGTGGCTTGATCGATTCAACCACAGGTCCGGTTTAAAAAATATTGATTCTATTCAAGTAATAACTTTATTTTACTTTAATAAACTTAACAAAAAAAAACAAATTAACACAATTTTTTACACCAAAATTTTTTAACTAATGATTGTAAATTAGATTATAATTATCATATTTTTCATATATTTTATGCTTAGAGTTCTATTCAAGTAATAACTCAATTTTAAAATTAGTACAACTTTTTTAACTAATAAATGTAAATTAAACTATAATTATTTTTAAAGTTAATTTAGTTATATAATAGAAAATAAAGAGCATTCTTGTCATTCAATTTTTTTTCAAACTCATGTTGTTATAGGTGGTGCCACAAAATATCAACACAAATTTGAATATACATATGTATGTGTAATATTTATACATATATTTATGACAAATTCCATTTTAGAATTTTTTTAAAATAATTTTTACAATTTTTAATAAATTTTATAATATTTTGAATCATCCAGAATGAATTTGGACAAATTAAATATCCACATTCAAATGAGTTTGGACATTTATTTGTCTAAATTCGTTTTGTGCTTGCATTTTTTATAATCTTCAATAACTTTTAAAGATTTTTATTTTTTAAAATATATATTCATAATATTTATCCATATGGTATATCACATTTCAACTTTTCAATTCTTTCATCAATTATGTCAATGTTGATTAATGATCAAACAGGAAGGTTTTATTAACTAAACATCTTAAATGATTTTTATATATATTTTTTCTAATGGTCTAATTAATTATTTTTAACCCTTTTGCCTAATAAATATAAGCAGAGAGAAAGGAATGCAACTTCCACCATTATGGATATTCTTTGGAAAAGGAATGAGCAATGGAATCCATCTAACTCCAATTTGTCTTCTTTTTCTCGAATATTATTAATCTAACTTCAAACTTGATTTAAGTTAAAGCTCTAACTTACATTAAATTTTTAATAATAATTAATAAATATATTATTAAAATAAATATAATTCGACAGTTGGAATTAATTTTAGAATCTACACATATTTTTAATTTCTTACAACAATATAAATACTAATCAAATACAGATTGAACTCACTATCATTAATGATGGATTAATCAGGTTTAAGTAACCTTATTTATATAACAACACGACAACATAATAAAGTAAATTTGTAACAAGCGACAAAGGAAATTAAAAAAGAACATATGAGATTAAGGTAATCAAATAGAGAATCTAATTCTAATATGATTCACTAACAATTAATGCAACATTTTATATATATAAGTTGGATTCTAACCTTTTATTTTGAATGTGACTTAAGACTCAACCAAAAACCCACAAACATCCAATTCTCCTTGTTTTTAACTATTTCTTTAAACTCATATCATACGTGTGTTCATGTATTTTTTTATTAGGTAAACTAATTACTCAGTCACTCAATTTTTACTACATTTTTTTATTTTGTTACATAATTTTTAAGGTGTTTTTATTTTATTCACTCAAGTGTTAAATCTCTAACGACAATTAATTGTTATGCCACATTATGCTTACACTTTCATTTTGGTTAACCAACTTCTAGTTGCTTTCTTTTTTGTCACCAAAAAATTCTTTTCTTTTAAGTATTGATCAAGGTAAAAAAAACATTAAAGATTAAAGTGATAAAATGGTAGAAACGAAAATAATGCATTAAAAATTTGTCAAAAATTACTTGTTTACTCCCTCGCCAAAGGTTCTATTTTTTTTTAAATATTGAAATTTTAAATTTCAAAACATCAAAATCAAATTAAATAAATTATTGAAAAAATTATCTCTTGATAGTGTCAGTCGATTTGTTAATATAATATTAAAATTAATTAATTTAATCTCCTTTTAAAATTTTAAAATTTATTTTATGTTTCCAAATTAAAATCAACTCAAATAATTCATCTTTAATAATTGTCTAAGTATTCAAGTCAGTTCGAATAACTAAATCGAGTTTCAAGTTCGAATCGAGTTAAACTTTACCATTCGAATAATAGAATTGGTGTAAATACCCTTTTGGTCCCTGTCTACTTTGAAAATGAGCAAATTGATCTCTCTTCCAACAAAAATTACAAAAAAAAATCGAAATAATTTTCAAAAATTTAAAATATTTATAAAAAATTCAAAATTTATATTTTAAAAAAAAATGAAAAAAATTCTTTAAAATATATAAATAAAGTTAAAATTTTAAAAATTTTCTAAAATAATAATTTTGAGACATAAATAAGTTAATTAATGATTCAAGTTTATTATACTAAACTATCTTATTTTTTTATTACTTTGCTTTAATTTTTTTTTTCAAATTTATGTGTTCTAACATGAAATTAGTTATACTATAACAAGGTTTTAATTTGACATGCTTAAATTTGTAATTTAACTCGAACAATTTCACTCGATTCAACTCGACTTGAAGTTTATTTCACTTGACTCAATTTTAAAAAAAAATTCAAAATGAGTTAGGATGATAAAATATGACACGCCAACTTAATTAACTCGAAATATTTTCATTGATTCGACTTGATTCGATTGAACGCTCACCCCTATACGAAATCCAAATTTCTTTTGATTTTATAATATTAAATCTTCCATACTAAGCTAAAAGTAAATAAAAAAATTTCTTGCAATTAATTTAACTAATTAATTTTATCTTCCAAGCGAAACAAAACTCATAATTTTTTTATCACTTCTTTCTCTAAACAAAGAACAAGCAAGGATTTTTTGCCTTTCGCTTTTAGCTGACCGTTGAACATTTGAGATCATATAATTAAAAGAAATTTAAGTTTTGTAAATAATTATTAAATATGAATTATTTAAGTTGATTTCGTTAAAGATAATCCGGAAACATAAAATAAAATTTAAAATTTAGAAAGATATTAAATTAATTATTATTGATTGACATTATTAAGAGATAAAAAAATTTCAACAGTTTATTTAATTTATTTTGATGTTTGGAAGTTTAAAATTTCAATATTAAAAAATAAACCTTAGAATTTTTAGTAATAGGATAAATAAGAAAAATTTGACAATTTTTGTGTACTATTTTAGTTTGTACCACTTTTTCACTTTAGTCATTATTTTTTACTCCAATCAACACTTAAAAAAAATATATTTTTTGGGTGACCAAAATGAAAGCGATCTGGAATTTGGTGACCAAAATGAAAAGTGTAAACATGATGTGGTGTGTATAGTTAATCATTATTAGAGATTTAATACTTGGGTGCCTAAAATGAAAACGCTCTAAAAGTTGGGTGACGAAATTGCAAATATTTTATTTTGAGTGACCAAAATGAAAGCACCCTAAAAGTTGGGTGACCAACTAGGTAATTTACCCCTTTTTATTTATATTTTGATTGACCAATTGTATATAACTATATTCATCATTATCAAAAAATTGTCAATTTCAGGGGGCTAACTTGGAGAAAAAAGTTCAAGTCCCAACGTGAAAATAATTGCTTAGTTTGACTCAAATGTGAGAATAATTGCAAGTTCAGGACCTAATTTTGACACACAAAAAAATTTTAGATCCCAATGTAAAAATAATTACCAAATTCAAGCCCCAAATAATAATTTAACCCTTAATTGTCTATGATTTATTCTTCTAACCAAAAAATATAATCTATTTAAATTAAATTTTTTTAGAGATTTAAATTTAAAATTTTAATATAATAATAAATTTCTTATCTTTTTAAGTAATTTTTTAAAAGAAATGATATTTAAAATATTTTGATATAATAATATTTTATTATAATTTGGTAACCTAATGAATAAATAAAACTATTTTGATCGACCTTAAATACCATTTTTTCTATTTTTAAAATAAAAAAATATTTAATTAAATTGAAATAAAATTAAAAGTAGATTATTTGAACTTGACCTGTATTGAAGCTTAAGAGTTGGTAGATGGGCAATAGCACATGCTCGCCTAGCTTCAAATTCTGTTTATTCAATGCAGAATTGGATCATTTTTATTGGTAGGATAATACATCATAATCAAAACTTCAGATTTAAGACCCTTTCTTATTTGACTAAAACTAGGTAATCTTGTAGGAACCATGGCGTTTCTCACACTAGCTTTAGCTTGGCTTACTGCACCATAACTTCCATTGATAATCATCCAAGTTCCATAATCCATCCCAAACAACATCCTCGTTCGATGTCTCATTGCCATTACCCATGGGATAAAACAAGCTTTGTTCTTCCGCCATGTTGGGGCATGAAGTAGCCGCCCCCATCTCTTGTCGCAGCTGTGGCATATATTGAGCTTTGGCTTCAGTTTCTTCCAGTAAAGACATCATCCTTTTCATGTCGGATTCATTCAACTGTAAGTACTGCTGCTGTTGTTTTTGTTGCAGAAGTTGCTGTTGAAAATGTTGCCTTTTAAGTGTTCGAGCTTTTGCCTGATCGGAGTTTTCCGGTGATAGTTTAGCCTTTTTCTTGAAATGAGTCCTCCAATAGTTCTTTATCTCATTGTCAGTTCTTCCTGGTAAGCTTCTTGCAATGGTTGACCACCTTAAAAATTTTGTTCAAATACGAATATTAAATACGAATACTTCAAGAAAGTTTAATCCGAACAAATTTATATATTAAAATCATTACCTGTTTCCCCATCTTGCATGTAGCTCAAGAATTATACTCTCTTCATGAGGGGTTATTTGGCCCCTTTTAAGGTCTGGCCTTAAATAATTCACCCACCTTAGCCTGCAACTCTTCCCATTCCTTTTTAACCCTAAACAGATGTTATTATAAACAACAAAATTATTTCATTTCTATTTAATAAATAATTTTGCCTTTAACACAGCTTTCTTATTGAATTCTAACCATACATTTTCTTATAAATATCATATTAGCTCTATACTACGAACTGAATAACATTTGTGAATACATACGTATAAGCTTACCAGCAAGCCTAGCGACAGAGTTCCATCTGCCTTCACCATGTAATCTAACATATTCAATAAGAAGCCTATCTTCTTCAGCAGTCCAAGGACCTTTCCTCCACCCTTCTTCTTCAATAACACCCCAACCAAACTGTTCTCCCATCATTGCCCAAGACATCTTTCTTTCTTTCTTTTTTTAAATGCTAAGAGAACCCTTTAAAAAATGCTTTAAAGTGAAGGTTTTTTTTTTGTTTTTTTTTGGGTTTTTTTCTTTCAAATATATGCCTACTAGGGTTGGTGTTTCACATATTTATACATGCAGTAAAGAGACCCTATCTTATTTTTTAATTTGTTACATAGGGTGTTGTGTTTGTGTATTTTGTAATGTTATAATCATGTTAGAATATTAAAAAGTCTGAATTTTATAAGTTTAGTTAAACCCCATATGTTTTGATTTGTATCTAAAAAAGTCTTTATATTAAATAAATTGTTGATTTAAGTAAAGAGTTTGTTTAGGGGTAAATTAAAACTTAAGGACTTATTTAAGGGTTGTTTGAGCATTTATTTGATCGTAATAACAGTATAAGAGTTTACTTAAATAAAGTTATATATTTTGAGGGCTTCTTTTATGATTTTAACCTTATTCTTTTTATCAAATACAATGTGAGGGAGGAGGGATGGGGAATGGCATGGCCTGAACCGATGTCATCAAGAAGAGTTTTAACTATTATTTCACTTTTAAGTGTCAATAACTTTAAAAAAAAATTAATTAAAAAAGGGAAAGGACCTTAAGATGAAACCACAAAATTGCTTTGAGGAAAAATAGAATTATAATTTTTTTAGGGAAAATAGAATTATAAATTTAGAAGGAAGTTATAGTGTAATTTTACTAATATACTATTTTATTATTTTATAAAAAATTTAAAAAAAATTAATAAGTGAGAGTCATAAGCTGAGTAAAAGGGGCAAGCAGGGGCCTAGTTACTCTAAAATGGAAAATTTTTTATTTAGACTTTTTATAATTTATAAAATTTTAAATTGGTAATAGTAAAATTAAACTTTGGCCCCCAAAATAATAAAAATTTAATTTATTCCTTTGAAAATTATAAAAATAATCTATTAAAATAGTAAAATTATATTTTTATTATTATAAAAATATATAATTTAATTCGGTCAAAAAAAATTTCTCGTTCCGCCCTAGTGAGGGTTAAGACACTGTCAACACCTTGCATACCCTTAAAAGGGGCTATATGGAGTCTGAATATTGACAAAAGATTTGAAATCCATAATAAGTGCTTAACTAATATACCAATGGCATGGGTGATAATATGAATCCTTTTTGTGATATAGGTTGTGATATGTTAATATTTTGTATTTAATTATTAATATTTTTTATAGTTAGAAATCTCATTATATTCATAAATACGTTGTAAATTAAAAAAATATATTTAAACCTCATATAATTTTTAGGGAAAAAGATTGTATGAAATAGAAACACCACAATATTTTATACACTTATTAATTATTTAATGTCATTTCAACATTTTTTTATGTCATTGACGAGAAAGAATTATATGAAACTGAGATAGAGATGACGTGGAATCAAAGTTTCATACAATCCTTTCTCGTCATTGACACATAATTTTGGTAATTTTTTTAAACCTCAACTTTGGACCCTTAACCTTAAATCTTGGACCCTAAACATTGAACTCTCGACCTTAAATCTTGAACCTTGAACCCTAAAATCTAGACCTTAAACCCCAGAGATTTAAACCTAGACCCTCGACCCTACACCCTGAGTCTAAGGTCTAGGGTCTAATGTCCAAGATTTCAAGGTTCAAAATCGAGGGTCCATGGTTGAGGTTAAAAAAATTACTAAAATAACGTGTCAATGATATGAAAAAAGATACTGAAATGACATTAAATAATTGATAAATAATTAAGATGATGTGGTGTTTTTATTTCATACAATCATTTCCTTAATTTTTAGAGAGTAAAACTCGAATTTAAATACTCAAATTCAACTAATTTTGACTTCTAAAAGATTTTATTGATTTGATTTTAAAGCCACTCATCAAGGAATTAGGTGGCGTGTTTTAATTTATTATCCAATTAGCATATATTTGCTTTTGATGCTAAAGAGGAACAAAGGGAGACTAGAATCTCATAGACTTATGCCACGTATAACCTAATGTTTGTGCAAATGTATTATATTTTAATAATTAATAATCAATTTATTGTAAATCATTCATAATGGTATTTTTATTATATCAATTGAGAATATTATATTTAAATATTTAAATTATTAATTAGTTAGTATTGTTGTTATAATAATTTAAAATATGTGAGTTTAAATATATTTTTTTTATTTTTTAAGGGATTAAGGACGATTACGGATAATTTAGGAATCCTATAAAAAATAAATAAAAATATTTTTAACTTTTTAAATTTAAATTATATAATTTTTACATAAATAAATCATAAAATGCAACTTGCTAGGTAAAATATGGGCATCTATGTCATTAATATATTCAATTTATTTAATTTTTAATATTCGAAATTATTAGGGTTTGATTTTATTATTTTTAGAGTGAAATTTAAGAGTTAAATACTTTACAAACCGATTAAATAAATTATAACTAGTGATTTAATTATTAAATTATTGATGTAGTAATAAATTCTAAATATAATATTAAATTTAGTACTTAATATTTATAATATTTATTAATTTTTTAGTTAAATTATATTTTTTTTAATGGGAATACTTATTAAAACATTATATTTTAATGATGTTGGCATGACAACTCTCATGCCAGTCCATATTATACATCATACTAATATGATATTATTTATCTTATATGACACTTCAATAAATAATTTAAAAATATTCAAAATATTCAAAATTCAACAAAAAAAAATTAAAATATCATAAAAATTCCTTTACAATAACATGAAGTATGAGTAAATAGGGGGCAACAGTAAGGGGCTGGCAAAGGCCCCATCCTCCCTAAAATTAGAAATTTAAAATTTGGTCTTCAAAAATTTTTGAAGTTTTAAATTAGTATATGATAAAATTTTATTTTAGCCCCTCAAAAATGATAAAATTTTAATTTAATCCTTTAAAAATTACAGAGATATAAACTATTAAAATAGTGAAATTATATTTGAGCTTTCATAAATTTATACAACTTGATTCTGCTCTTCACTAAATGAAAAGGTTTTTGAATTCTCACTAGATGTGAACATGATGCCTAAAATTTATGCTATTTTTACCTTTTGATTGACATCAATCTAAAGTTCAAATTCTGAACATTTTTTTTTTGCCCTTTTCACATAAGGCCAAAAAATTAATAATTAATAAATTTTAAAATGGTAAAAGTGTAATATTTAGTGTTTGTATTTTACCTTTTAATGTCTTTTCCAAGAGATTACAAAGGTTTAGGATCTGGGCTTCTTAAGCAACATTAATTAAACTAATCCTTTTTGCTTTTTGGTTTTTTGAAAAAAAAAACTACTTCATTGGAAGGGAATGTTTTAGCTTTGCTTTTTCTAGCAACCCTATAATTTGGCAAAATAATTCTTCTAAATTCAATCAAATTAGATAAATACATATATCAAGTAATTTGTCTAGCTGAAAAATTCTGATCTAAATTCAAATAAGATAATTTTAATTTTAATTTAATTCAATTTCAAGATATTCTTAATTAATAAAATCATTTTTACTTAAATTTAATGAATATATATAATATAATATAAATAAAATAAAATTTTAGCATGTAAATTTATGTCAAACATCCTATATTCAAGTTGTGTAACATAAATTTATATGGGGTAAATTATATTTAAGGTCACTAAACTATTAGTAAGTTTATGTTTTGGTCACTTAAATTCAAAAAGTTACAAAATGGTTGTTGAACTATTTGAAAATATTCATTTTAAGTTATTGTGTTGTTAAAATCGCTATTGTATGGTTTTTCTGTTTGCGCCACCTGTACCAATCCAAAACCCTCCTTCTCTTTCTCTTCTACAGTTCAGTTTTTATTCATAAAAAAATTTTGAACGTCACGAATCTATAAACCAAAATCCAAGCAACATTCTTCTTCGATCTTTGACACCAACTGCCAGATTAACTTGGATCTAAGGTATGTTTTTCTACTTCTCAATGGGCGCTAATCCACCATACTAATCGTCGAATTGTTGCTTGGAGCTTGCTAGCTGAACTTTTTAAAGGCAAGAGGTTAGCAACCTAGTGGCTTAAATAAAAACTTTTGAATAGTTCAGTGACTTCAATTAATTTTTTTGAATAGTTTAATAACCATTTTGTAACTTTTTAAAGTTGAGTGACCAAAAGAAAAATTTATTAATAGTTTAATGACCTTGCTTGCAATTTACCCATTTATATATTGTCTCCAAACCTAGGATTGTTGACAGCCAATTATATTTGGACAAGACAATATTTTGATGACAAAAATATAATAGTAAGGTTAGAATCATTCTTACATGGATTATCAATATTATATTGAGATTCAAGATTGGGTTTGGCCCTTTGTTTATGGATCGTTAATTGTGAAGTACAGCTATATCAAATTTGATAAATATAATTATCATTGATAAACCGAAAGGTAAATTTGTTTAAGGAAATAATCAATTAGGTCAGCTAGAATATTTGAGTTGGTGATTTGTTCATGGTTCTAGGGGAAAAAGGGTAAACTTCTAATTTTCATAACTTTTTTATTTTGTATATTGAAAATAAAATAACCTTACATTTTAGCCAACAACCGCTTTTATTTCGGTCCCTTGCTATTAATTCAATTTTCATTTTGGTAACTCATTTTATACTTCCAAATTTTTTATTTTTAGAATTAATTTTAATTTTTCCGGTAAAAGAAAAAATTAGGGTTTTAGTGTTTTACAGGGAGTTACTTGAGATTTTATAGAAAAAGCTTGAGTTTTTACACGAAAAAATTCATTTTTCTTTTTAATTTGCTTTATTTTTTTCATTTTTTTAGTGAAAGGAAAATATAAAAAAAATTACAAGGAAAAACTGTTTTATCTTTTTAATTTTTTCCCGAAAGAACCTAAGTTTTTATAGGAGAAAACTTAGTTTTTATCGGAAAAATCATTTCATCTTTTTAATTTTCTTTATCTTTTTAGAATTATTTTAGTTTTCCAATAAAAAGTGAAATACTTAGGTTTTTACAGAGAATTGAGTTATAAGGTCCACAGCTGAATAACTCAATTCCCTGTAAAAAAAAATCAATTTTTTAAAAATAAAACTAATTCTAAAAAGGAAATGAGTAACAAAAATGAAAACTTACAAAAATTGGATGACTAAAATGAGTATAAAATTGCATTGCCTAACCCCAAATTAATGACAAGTGACCAAATGAACATGACCGTTTACAGCGATGCCTAAAATGTAATTTTTTTTTATATTTTTGGTGCTCAAAATAAAAACTTATAAAAATTGAGTGATTAACTATATAATTTATTCTAAGAAAAATTGGAAAAATAGATAAATGAACTAAACTAAGGTGTTTGAACTATTTTTAAATACAAGTTAAAAAATCTAGATTATCCAAACTGAGCCAAACTCTATCTTTTTATTTAGTTTCTTATTTATTTAAATTTATTATGATGTACAAAATTTTTATATTTAAAATAGTAAAAGTAACTTAAAAATGCTATATAAAATATATTTTTTAGAATACCGTATAAGATTTATTGATTATTTTTTGATTACTTGAATTTTTTTTAAATATTTATAAAAAGGCTTAATATAATATTTGGTACTTGAATTTAATATTTTTTTCTTAATTTGGCACCTAAACTTTTTTTTTGCCTTTTTGGTACCTGAAAATTTTTTCTGGGTCCAATTTTGTACCTGAACTTACCATTTTTTTCCTAATTGGTACCTAAATTTTTTTATGTTCAATTTGATACCTAAATTTATTAAATGTAATAAAAATTATGCAAAACACTAACAGTGTTAATTTTTTTTTTGTTATGCTACAAAAATATTGTCAGTATTAGAGGAAATTCATGTTTAAAAAATAGGTATTGAGCTATGCTTAACGAATTATTATTAAATAAGAAAAAAATTTTAAAACCTCAAATTAAAAGAAATTCATTATTTTCAATTAATAAAATAATTAATTAAATAAATAAAATTAAAAGTAATTGAATATATAAAATACAAAAAAATTTCATATCAGTCGTCACATGTCGATCATACATAGATTATTGTTGCTACCTCATAAAAAAATAACATTGTTAGAAATTGGAGTAATTTGTAAAACGTTTGACAAGTACCAAATCGAACAAAAAAAAAGATTAGGTTTCAAATTAGGAAAAAGAGTCAAGTTTGGGTACCAAATGGACCCCCAAAAAGTTTAAGTACCAACTTATGAAAAAGTGTCAAGTTTAAGTACCAAAATAAGAAAAAAGTGTTAAGTTTTGTCAAGTTTAAGTTCCAAATTAAGAAAAAGTGTTAAGTTCAGGTACCAAATGTTATATTAAGCATTATAAAATTGTTTTGAAACTTTTATAAATAGTGTCCAAAAGCTTAAAATAAATCCAAAAATTTAAACCTCAACATTTATACAAAAAATTGAGGATAGTTCAAAATATAAAAGAACTTGATTGAATCGAACCAAACTCACCCCTATTTCTTTAGATTTTATATAATTTATCTTTGAATTTTTTAGATAATGACATGGCACTTTAAGACAGTGTTACATCATCAAATCTTAATAGAATCCAAATTTAGAAATTAAATTGGAAAAAAATTGTCAAATTTTAAAACTAATGTGGAAGAAAAAAGTTCAATGACTAAATGAAAAAAAATCAAATTCAGAGACTAAATATTGCATTATTCCAAAAACAACTTTTACTTTATTTAATTAGGCTTTAGGTTGGCCCGATTTGGGCCTAAACGTGGAAATGCAAAAAAATAATTAAAAAATTGGGTATCCATTTAGCACCCTCCATTGAGGCTTGTAGTTTATTACTATACATAAAAAAAAAATAGAGCTCCTTGATTTGATTTAGGCTTTGTTTAGTATTACTTTTCAAAAGTGTTTTTGACACTTTTCAAGCAAGAAGTAATGTTAAACAAACTACTTTTGGAGTTAGAAATGCTTTTGAACCTACAAGCTTAATCAAATCCAGCCAAATTTGAATAATGAGAATCTTGAGTTTGAGCTAAATGTGAAATTAACTGCTTAATATTTATCTCAAACTCGATTTATCATTAATTTCTAAGCTCAAGCTGGATTAAATGTGTTTATCAAATATTTATATTCAAGTTCAAATTCGAGCTCAATTAAGTTTATTCATAGTTAAGCTCTTTTTATGTAATAAGGAAAAAATGTAATTTCATAATATAAAAATATATCAAAATGAAAAATTCAATTAGGCTCGTGAGTTGTTTGAATAGAATATTATTATACTAGAATTAGGCTTAATTGATAGCTCAAGCTGCTTGAGTTTGGCTTGATAATTACTAATACAAACTCAGGGTGTAACGACCTGAAAGTTAGTGATATCGGAAATGGTGATTTTGAAACCTTATTTTCGATGTTCGAGCCCGTAAATATTATTATTTAATATTTATGAGGTTAGTATGAAATTTAATTTAAGTTTGGCCCTTTAATTTTGTTAATTGGATAGTTAATCAAAGTACACATGTATCGATCCAAAAGTCAGTGGTGTCGAAAATTCGATTTCGGGACCATGTTTCCATAAATCGAGATCATAAATATTTAGGGAATTATATTAGAAGTGAATTGAATTTTTCATAAGTAATTTTATTAAATTAGTGATTAATTAAGGTACATGGACTAAATTGTAAAAATAGTAAAAGTTCAATTGTTAAGGATTTTCTTAATCAAAAAATGTATTAAGCATCTAAATGGCAATTATACCATCTTATATAATGTGGACGGTAAGTGGATTAAATTCATTATAATTTTGAAAAAAAATTATAAATGGTTAAAATAACAAGACATGGTGGAATGAAAGAGAAAGTCCTTTCTTCCCTATGCAACCAAACCATGAGAAGAGAAAAAAAGGAAGAAGAACACATTCTGCCTTAAGGTTTTGAGATTTTAAAGCTTCAATCGATTAGTGCAATTTAGTCATTTTCTTATAATTTTTATGTTTTTGAGATCGTGGGAACTTAATATAGCTGACCCGTGTGTTATTTTTTAAAACTGTTAAAGTTTTGGAAAGATTTCATTGATGATTTCTTGAAGTTTTAGGTATTAAATTGATAGATATTAAGCTTAGAAGTGAAAAAAGACTAAATTGTGAAGTTAATTGATAATCTTCTTCAATAAGGATTAAAATGCATAAATTGTGAAATAGGTTGTATAAATGAAAAATAGAAGGTTCTAAATGGACTATAGTAAAATTAGATTGAAATTTGAGTTATAAATTGAAGTTAGGTTAGTCCCGGTTTTAAGTACTAAATTGAATCAAATGTAAAACTTTAGGGGACATCCTAAAGATGAACTTGAATTGATACATGCTTGACATAGACTATTATAAGGTATTTGGAATTGATAAATTGAAATGAATTATTATTCAGATTGGAAATTGAACCAATTGAAAGATAATTACGGAAAAGGAAAAATTACAGATTAGTCATCGATGTCTTGTTGGTAGTTGTTTTGTCTGGTAAGTTCATATGGAACTTGCTATGTAAATTTTATTATATGTTTGATTATATTTAATGTTTATTTGTTATATTAATTATAACTTTGATGATATTGGCTTATAAAGGATTAAATCATAAATTATGAATTGTATGACAAGTATGAATAGGTACATGGATGTTGGCTTAAATTGATTATATGTTTAATATTAGTAGATGATATGCTAGAATTATATTATATAAGTTTTGAATGGAAATGTGGTATAAATAATTGGTGCCTTATTGAGTTAGGTGAGTTGGAACGATTATATATATGAGAATATTGTAGGTCATATATGGTATGTATGTAGGGCTAATATATAATGTTTATTTTGGGATGACAGTTTTGGTTTGAACCTTGATGAATGCTTACTTTTGAAATTGTAAAAGATATATGAAGATGTGTATGTGATGGCAGCTTGTTAAATGGCATATATACCACTTGAATGGCAAATTTTGATAGATTTATAATCGTTTGAACTTGGTTATATGTGGCATGTATTTAGGAGATGTCATATTATCTTGTTATGCTTTGTTTTGTTGGGAACTTAGTTGATATTGAGTCTATAATGTAATTGACAAATGTTTAATATGCACAAGTTTATTATCATGTTGTGGTATATATACGTGTCAGTTTCTAAGCTATATAACTGAGCATGAATGAATTGAAGAATTGGATGGTTAATTAATTAAAATGATATGTTAAAGTTGTTGTGAATTGGTGCCTTTGAGGTACATTTTTTAGTTGATTATTAGGTTATCCAAATAGGAATTTTTGTGTATGCTTTTAAGACGATTTTATGCAAGTTTTAGGTGTCTAAGACACTAATTGCAACGGGTTTGAGTTTGGGGCATGAAAAGTACTAAAAACATGTGATTTTTGGCCATTTGGGATTGGTTTGAGGTATCAGTACTTTACCAAATGAACCGTGTTTTAAAAACGACAGAATGCCAATTTGGTATCGGTACCTGGCTTTGGTATCGATACCTACACTTGAATTTTTAAAAAAATTCAGTTTGCTCCTTCTACAAGCTTGGGATAACTCCAGAGCCCTCGTAAGCTTGTTTAAGGCTCGATTTTAATTGAATATTAATTTATGCATGAACTTTTACCTTGAATCAATGATTGAATAAATTGTTTCTATATTTGTATGTACCTTGCGAGTCTTACACGAACTAGGTTTATATGCAAATTGAGTCAATGTGTGGACCGTGTAAATGGGCAAGTTGTGTCAAGGCACGAACTGTCACTATAATGTAAGTGTGAACTAATTTTTTAAGTAGTCATGCGCTAACTAGTTTTGTCATGTATATGCGAACTAGCTTTATCAAGTATGTGCAAACTAATTCATTAAAGTTGTTATGTAAAACCCCTAACCCCTCTCCGTCGTTGGATTTGGGTCATGGGCATTACTAACAAATCAAATAATTAATTAATCATAATCAACATATAAGCTAGCCATTAACAATATAATATACAAGGGCAGGACACAACAATCAAATCATACCATACTGTTGAGGTCACACGCCCGTGTAACCAGGCTGTGGCAAAACAAAGCATGCATACTAACTTTTCCCCACGACCAACAGACATGCCCGTGTGCTATGGCCATGTGGTTCTTAGCTAGCTACTGATTTAAGCCCACAGCCAACAGACACGCCCGTGTGCTATGGCTGTATGGCACAATGCAGGCTTGATTTAAGCCAAATTTCCAACCCTTTTTGGGTCAACCTAAAAGCATGGAAACAAGCATATATGTACAATCCAATCAACCAATTTTTCATGCTAAAACACATATCACTCATACCATAATATTATCAACCATTTACATACTTATAAACCTTACCTATTTATAATGAACATAATGTAAGATTATATCAAATCATCATACAATCTCATTCCAAAATCTCACCACACTTACCATTTTCTTTATCCAACTAAGCATACTACAATTTCAAATTAACTTCACATATCATAAACCATTATCAACTATGAGTTCAACACAAATTAGCCAATCCACATGGCTAAATATATATATACATCACAAAACATACTTCTACAACCACTAGCCTAAACATGCCATACTTCAAATATATACATTTTCAAAAATACCAAAATGAAGTTCGATAGTGTGCTGATGATCCTAGAAGATCCCCGAGCTTGCAGTAGCTTCGATATCTACAAAACAATTCAAACACACATATACAGTAAGCTTTCAAAAGCTTAGTAAGCTCGTACTCAAATCATCAACATTATATGAAGCATATGAGTATTTGCACAATGTCAATCCATAAGATCATATCAACTCAATGAAATTCACATATATAATATCATCTACCACTTAGGTATCATACATACCTGGATCTTCCCGTACTTATTCACTTTCATACTTACCTCTTATTGAATGTTATAAGACTTTCCATAGCTTATTCATATTTTAACATCCGCACACATAGTGCTATAAGGTTAGCCAAAGCTAGAATATTTCCGCACACTTAGTGCCACCTCAAATAACCGAGACTAAGTCGGTATCGCACACTTAGTGCCTCAAGTAGTCGAAGCTAGTTTAAATCGCATACTTAGTGCCAAAATTAATTTAAATTGCACACTTAGTGCTAAAGCTTTCGATTCATCATCATATACATTCAACTCAATTATTTAAACATTTATGTATAATCAAAATAGAAATATGTACTTATAATACCATGTTCTACGTACGAACTTACCCTATACTCGAAGTTGTCGACTTGAATGTTTATTCTACAATCTTCGACTTCCCTCGGCCTAAATCCGAATTCCTCTTTTCTTGATCTAAATGTATTCAAAATTAACCCTTTTATTCACCAAATCATTCAAAACAATCCATATACACACAATTAGGGTATTTTGAAAAATAGCCCTCACATTTGCACATTTCGACACTTTAGTCCTTAATTCATAAAATCACAAAATACACATAATTTGCATATACACAAGCTTAGCCGAATTTTTCTAGTACTTATACTAGACCACACATTTCATTTATTTCATATTATAGTCCCTCAAAAATAATATTTTTACCATGTAGCCCAAATTACTCAATTTCATAAAAAATTCAAAGACAACACATGTAAACCCAACATCAAGCTTTCATATTACAACATATAACATCATCAAGTTCATGAATTCATCCATGGCACATTTCCAAATCATCAACTATTTCATGAATTTAAGCATGGGCTAGCTAGAGCACTTAATAACGATCACAAAAACATAGAAATTATCAAAAACGGATCAAAAACGAACCTTAATTCAAGCTTCCAACTAGCCGAACCCTAGAGCTCTTTATCTTTTCTTTTTTTTCTTCTTCAATTTTCGGTACAAACAAAGCATATAATGCCTATTTTCATGTTTTGTTATAACATATATTAATTTATTAAACATTTGACCATTATAACCTTTATTAAATCATTATAAAATTCACTAACACTTGCCCTTTTATGTCCATTCAAACTCCCAATGGTCAAATAATCACATAAGGGCCTTTTCTTTAGAAACCCAATTCAAATAAGCACTCTAACAACTAGCACACAGCTTTTATCTTTTATGCGATTAGGTCCTTTTTGCAAATTAAGCACACAAACAGTTAAATTTTCACACGAGACTTTCACACATGTCAATTCACTTATCATAGGCACTGAAAATAATATAAAAAAATATTTTTGACTCGAATATGTGGTCCCGAAACTACTATTCCAACTAGGGTCAAAACCGGACTGTTACAATTCTTCCCCCTTAGGGATTTTCGTCCTCGAAAATCTTACCTTTAAACAGATTTGGATATTATTGTTTCATAGCATCTTTAGGTTCTCACGTGGCCTCTTCAATACCGTGTCAATGCCACATCACTTTAACTAACGGAATCTTCTTATTACTTAACTCTTTAACCTCTCGAGATAAGATTCGAATCGGCTTTTCGTTGTAAGATATATCAAACCGAATTTCAATCTCAGATGAAGGAATTACATGCAAAGTATCAGATCTGTACCGTCGAAGCGTCGATACGTGAAACACATTATGTATCTTTTCTAACTCAGATGGTAGCTTCAATCTATAAGCAACTGGCCCAACTCGCTCGATGATTTTATACGGTCCAATGAACCTTGGACTCAACTTGCCTTTTTTACCAAACCGAATCACTTTCTTCCACAAAGACACTTTCAGAAACACTTTGTCGCCGATCTCAAACTCAATGACTTTTCTTTTCAAATCTGCATATGATTTCTGACGATCAGAAGCTGCTTTCAAACTATCTCGGATTACTTTCACTTTTTGTTCGGTTTTTTTTATCAAATCAACCCCGTGAATCTTATTTTCACTGAGCTCTGTCCAATACAAAGGTGTACGACATTTGTGACCATATAAAGCTTCGTATGGTGCCATTTTGATGCTCGACTGAAAACTGTTATTATAAGCAAATTCAATCAAAGGTAAAATGTTCCCATGTACCTTCAAACTCAAGAATGCAACATCTCAACATATCCTCAAGTATCTGAATAATCCGTTCAGATTGACCATCTGTTTGCGGATGATAAGCAATGCTAAAATGCAATTTAGTACCCAAAGCATCTTGCAATTTTTCCAAAATCTCGATGTAAATCTTGGATCTTTGTCTGACACTATAGACAATGGCACACCATGCAATCTCACTATATTAGAAATGTATAATTCAGCCAATTTATCAAGCGAATAATCAGATCGAACCGAAATAAAATGAGCCGATTTCGTCAATCGATAAACTATAACCCAAATTGCATCTTTCTTTCTTGGAGATACAGGTAAACCCGACACAAAGTCCATGTTACTCGATCCCATTTCTACTCCGGAATCATAATCGGTTGTAATAATCCAGATGACACCTAATGTTCAGCTTTGACTTACTGACAAATCAAACATTTGGAAACAAAATCAGAAATATCTATTTTCATTCCAGACCACCAATAATGTTGTTTCAAGTCATTATACATATTCGTACTGTCTGGATGCACAGATAACCGACTACTGTGAGCTTCACTTAGAATCATCTGAATCAACTCTGAATTTCTTGGAATACAAATTCGATCTTGGAATATTAAGCAATTATCTTTATCAACTCTGAATTCTAAATCAGTCTCTTTATCACACTGAGTTCATTTTGCCAATATCTCATTATCAATCTTCTGAGCTTCAATAATCTGTTGTAAGAACAAGGGTCTTGCTTTTAATTCAGCTAAAGCTGAACCATCATTAGACAGAATCAAATGAGCATTCATTGTACTCAAAGCAAACAATGTTTTCCGACTTAAGGCATCAGCGACAACATTTACTTTTCCCGGATGATAATCAATACAAGTTCGTAATCTTTTAACAGTTCTAACCACCTTCTTTGTCGTAGATTTAAATCTTTTTGCGTCATCAAATACTTCAAACTCTTATGATCTGGATAAATGTGACATTTTTCACCAAACAAATAGTGGTGCCAAA
The DNA here is from genome assembly GCF_007990345.1 of Gossypium hirsutum. Lineage (NCBI taxonomy): Eukaryota > Viridiplantae > Streptophyta > Magnoliopsida > Malvales > Malvaceae > Gossypium > Gossypium hirsutum. The sequence continues at coordinate 55,753,787 of NC_053432.1, read as the reverse complement.
TCTTTAGAGCAAACACAATCGCAACTAACTCTAGATCATGTGTCAGATAATTCTTTTCATGCGGCTTCAACTGTCTCGAAGCATAAACAACAACTTTTCCTTCTTGCATTAGAACAGATCCCAAACCAATCAAAGAAGCATCAATATAAATCACAAATTCTTTACCCGATTTAGGTTGAACCAAAATCTGAGCTTCAATCAATAAAGCTTTCAACTGATCAAAGCTGTTCTGACACTTTTCAGACCACTCAAACTTCACATCTTTCTAGAGCAATTTTGTCAACGGAGTCGCAATCATCGAGAAACCTTTTACTAATCTTCTATAGTAACCAACAAGCCCCAGAAAACTATGGACTTCAGAAACATTTCTTGGAGGTTTCCAATCCAAAATAGCTGAAATTTTACTCTGATCCACTCGAATACCAGAGGCTGATCAGTATGACCCCAAAAAACCAACTTCTTGCAACTAGAACTCACACTTGCTGAATTCCGCATACAACTGTTTATCTCGCAACGTTTGTAACATTATTCTCAGATGTTCAGCATGCACAAATTCATCATGTGAATAAATCAATATGTCATTAATGAAGACTACAACAAATTGATCTAAATATGATCTGAAAATTCTTTTTATCAAATCCATAAAGATAGCAGGCGCATTAGTCAATCCAAAAGGAATAACTAAAAATTCATAGTGGCTGTACCTCGTTCTGAAAGCAGTCTTCGGAATATCTGAATCTTTCACTCGTAGCTGATACTAACCCGATCTCAAATCTATTTTCAAAAACACAGTAGCTCCTTTCAACTGATCAAACAAATCATCAATTCGGGGCAAGGGATACTTATTCTTGATAGTCACTTTATTCAACTAACAATAATCTATACACATTCTCATCGTACCGTATTTCTTTTTCACAAATAGAATCGGAACACCCCAAGGTGAGAAACTTGGTCTTGTAAATACTGAGACTTTAATTCTTTTAACTCGGTCGGAGCCATTCTATACGGAGCTATCGAATTCGGAGTAGTACCAGGTACCAATTCTATGCTAAATTCTACTTCTCTAACTGGAGGTAATCTTGGAAGTTCTTCAAGAAACACATCAGGGAACTCACAGACAACAGGTACAGATTCTACTTTCTTTTCTGACACTTTCGAATCAATAACATAAGCAAAGTAGGCTTCACAACCCTTTCTCAAAATACTCAAAGCTTTTATCGAAGATATTATAGTAGACAATCCATTCAAATTACTAGATTTAATTCTGACTATTTAATCATTCTTGCATCTCAAATTAATAGTTTTCCGTTTACAATTCACCACAGCATCATGCAAGGTTAACCAATCCATACCCAGAATTATATCAAACTCATCAAAAGGTAATAGCATCAGATCAGCCAGAAAACAATTGTCTTGAAACATTAACAGAAAATTCTTGCAGACTTTATTAACTAGAACACATTTGCCTAGGGGATTCGAAACTCTAATCACAAAATCAGTAGACTCTACAAACAAAGTCTTACTATTCACTAAGTTCATGCATATATATGAATGTATTCATCCAGGATCTATCAAAGTAATCACAGAAGTATTATAACGAGTAAATGTACCCGTAATTACATCTGGCGATGAAACTTCCTTACGAGCTCGGATAGCATAAGCTCTAGGAGGTGTACGAGCCTCAGATCTAACAGCTGTATCTTTCGTTCTTCTTTGACTACCACTTACATTTCCTAAATTTCTGGGAGGTCTACCATGAGAAACATTACCACTCTATCTCAGATTCTAAACATTATCTTTTTTAGCTAAATCTGGGCAGTCTTTAATAAAATGGTTTCTTGAACCACAACTATAACAAGCTCGATTACTACTCTTTCCCCAGCTTTCACCAAAGTGTCGTCTTCCACATTGATCATATTTAGGCCTTTTATTCTTTGTATTATCAACATTAGCAACAGACGTGGCTGAAGATTTGTAATTCGATTGCGACCTAGCACGATCTCTATTCAAATGCCCCGCACTAACCTTTGAACGATTGCTATCATCTCTAAAATTTTTGGATCCAGATTGAAATGATTTACTCGATGATCTCTTTCGCACCTCTCTAGCTTCAAAACCAGCCTTTCTTTTCTCTTTCCCAAGATCTTCCGCTTTACATGCTCGTTCAACAAGCACCACGAATTCTTTGATTTCTAGAATAGCAACTAGCAGACGAATATCCTCATTCAAACCGTCTTCAAATCTCTTGCACATTATTGCTTTCGAAGATACACATTCACGGGCATATTAACTCAACCTTACAAATTCCCATTTGTATTCTTTGACAGACATACGACCTTATTTAAGCTCGAGAAACTCTTTGCGTTTCTGATCAATGAATCTTTGGCTGATATATTTCTTTTGGAATTCAGCTTGGAAGAAATCCCATGTAACTCGTTCACTCAGAACCACAAATGTTAAAGTTTTCCACCAATGATACGCCTTGTCTCTCAATAGTGAAACAACACATTTCATACATTCTTCTAGACTTAAAGATAACTCATCAAACACTCTTATTGTATTTTCTAACCAGAACTCAGCTTTTTCTGCATCATCACTTGTTGTAGCTCAGAATTCTTCAGCTCCATATCTTCTAATCTTGTCAACTGGTGGTCTACTCAACTGTACATGATTTACTCGTGGCATAACAGGAGTTTGAGGAGAATTAACCGGGGGTGGAGGTTGTTGTAAAGCCGGATTGGTTCTAATGTACTGAGTGAACCAATCGTTCATCATCTAATAGAAAGCTTGCTTAGCCTCACTATCACGGCTACTCGTAGCCAGTCGAGAATCAACTTGCACTGTCCCTTGCGCTGGAGCAGGTGCATTGCTTTCAACATCGTCAGCTACAGCTCTATCGGGATCCATTGCTATACAAAAGAACATTTCAATTTTAGGATTCATCACACTACCGCAGTTTCAGATATATGGCATGTATAGCTAGACTCACATATGCTATGGTAGTCCTAGAATCGACTAAACTATAGCTCTGATACCAACTAAATGTAACACCCTTAACCCGTACCCATCGCTGGACTAGGGTTAAACGGCATTACCGAACATATCGAAACACTTCGCATTCATTTCACAAACATCACAACATCATAGTCAAACATCAACATAAAATCCCTTTTCTTGGTCAACGAGACCTTAAACATGCATTAGTAAAAGGTCAGGACTAAATCGAACACATTCACAAATTTCATCACTTAGAAAATTTTTCCATTCTATTGAGGTCACACGCCCGTGTAACCAGGCCGTGGCAAAACATAGCATGCATACTGACTTTTCCCCACGGCTAACAGACATGCCCGTATACTATGGTCGTGTGGTTTTTAGCTAGCTACTGATTTAAGCACACGGCCAACAGACACACTTGAGTGCTATGGCCGTGTGGCACAATGCAGGCATTGTGATTTTTATTTTAATTGATTATGAGATTAAATTAATAAGTGCATAGTTTAGTTAACCCATGGTTTAAATGCATGAATCCTTGAACATATAACCATTCGGCAAGTTGATAAATTTGTGTTAATTTGAGGAGTTTTTGGAAGATGTTATTTACATGTTAAAGTAACTTAAATGAATAAGTTGAATTCACTATTGGGAGGTATGAATTGAAGTTGCCGTATGTATATATATACATATGCACTTTGGAAAGAAAATTTTGTGTTATTTGAGTTTTTATATATATATGTGCATTCGGTCATTGGGGGTAATAAGATGAATTTAAAATGTTGTGGTTTGTTTTTAAGGTTGGTTAAATGGTTGTGGTCATTGCCGAATACATTTGTGTTAGGGGAAAATAGGATTAAGTATCGGTTCGATGAGCTAAATATATATATATTCGGCTATATAGATTTGATGTGTACTTGAAAATATAATAAGCCTTAAGAGATTGTGTTTGTGTATGTGAACTAGATGTTTAATGGATATTCGACTAAAAGGGTAATTGGTCAAGTCATAGGAATTGTGGTGATATACATTAGGTCATTAGGGTTATATGTAGTTTGGTCATGTGAGTTATGTATTAAGTAAGTTATTTCTTCGAAATGTATATTCAGTCATTGTTTAGCATGGGTGAAACCTATGTGCAATTTGCTACATTTGATCATGGAATGGAAATTGTATAATAAAGCTAAGTTTGAGTGGTTAGGGCCGAATGTGGAATATGAGATATTAAGGCATGTTATGATTATATATATGTGTGTATATATGTGATTGTGCATAAAATGAGTAACTGACTAAATTGTGTTAGTCACACATAAGTATATAAATATATATGCCTTATGTAAGTACCTTGTGACATAGAGACATTCGGTTATACATATATATATTATATAAATAAATTCGTGTATATAATAAGCATGATATCGAGTCATGGCATATTTTATTAAACATAAATTGCATTGAAATTATATGATTTGTCAAATGTGACTATTAAAGAATTAAAGTTGAGTAAGTAATTAAACAAGTTCATTTGTCCAAATTTAAAGCTCAAGAGCAAAGAGGAACTAAATCAGAGAAGGGAAAGGAGAAAGCAATCGAGTAGCCTATCCGCAACTGTTCAAAACATCCGAGGTAAGTCATTGAGTAATGGAAATTAGTTTATGATTTGATAAAATCATTATATATAAGCATAATATATAATTTGTAACCTAATGGTTCTACTTGAATTAAGTAGTGAGATAAATAATTTGTGCATATGACTTGTAGCCGAATGGTTATAGAAAACATGTTGGATAGCGAAACGAAGTCGTGTTCTTGTATATGGCTATTGAGCCGAAAGTGGAATGGTTGATAAGCATGTTGTGCTTGTGTTCTAGTAATGTAAATGAAATGCTAATGTACTATGATATATATATATATATGTGTGTGTGTACACGATAATTGAGGATTTTCAACTGGCTAAGACCCGCAGGCCTTGTGTGAGATTTATATCCGGGCTAAGTCCCGAAGGCATTCGTGCTGGTGTTATATCCGGGCTAAGTTCCGAAGGCATTTGTGCTGGTGTTATATCCGGGCTATGTCCCGAAGGCATTCGTGCTGGTGTTATATCCGGGCTAAATCCCGAAGGCATTCGTGCTGGTGTTATATCCAGGCTAAGTCCCGAAGGCAATTATGTTGGAAATGTGTGAACTTGCTGTAATAATTCAAATTAATGGGCTCACAACCCTAAGATGGTCAGGTATGTACCGTATATACGTTGTAAAATTTGATTTGGTTTAAATTGTGATTATTCATTTAGATAGTGCTCTGTCAGTCATTGCTTATGGTTGTATGAAATCTATAATTTATTCGGGATACATGAATTTTGATTCAAGTGAAAATAAGTTAAGATTGGCTCTGAGCATGTGAGTATATTGGTTGAAGTGTGAAGTAACAGGAATATGTGAATATGCGTATATGTATTTATTTAGCCTTGAAATTGAATTAGATGTATTCGACCAAATAATGAAGTTGGTTGAATAAATAAAAAAGAAGAAGTTTCTACTTGATATGAAATGGTGTTTAAGGAATAATTTAAAATGACTTGCATGAACAATAGTAGTATATTTAGTCATGTTATATTCGGTCAAAGAAAAGATGATAAGCATTATGAATGCTATGCTTTAATTTTAAATGATTTCATTACTTAAAACTTACTAAGCATAGAAATGCTTACTTTGTTGCCCTTAATCCTCTGTTTTATAGATCTCGTTCGTTAGCTACGGTCTTGGAGATCTCAAAGTCGAAGTCGTCCACACTATCTAAGCATATTCGGTACTCTAGTAATTAAACTTTGATAATGGCATGTATAGGCTTGACTTTTTGTTGTTAAATAAGTATCTTTTTGATGATGTATATATGTATAGCCATGCGAAAATGGCTTGTTAAGTTACTATATGTGTTCCACATAATTAATGTGAATGTGTAGTTGATATTCGATTAAAGTTTTCAATGTTTTGATGTGAATTGAACTTAAGAATTAATCAATATACCCATTATCTTAAGATGACTCTTTTGTATATTGTAAGTGTGCCAACGGGAGTTATTCTAATAAAGTTAACTGAAATTTCGTGCTTGTATGGTAATACTCTTTAACCCTCTGGCGACGGGTATGGGTTAGGGGTGTTACATTTTATTGGTATCAGAGCTATGGTTTAGTTGATTCTAGGACTAATGTAGCATATATGAGTCTAGCTATACATGCCATTAAGTGTTAATACGATAGTGTGATGATTTCTGACAGTTAAAAACGTGCTTTCGTATAGTAATGGATCTCGATCGAGCGGTAGCTGATGATGTTAATAATGTAGCGCCTGCTCCCGCACACGGGACCGCGCCGATAGACTCTCAACCTAATGCAAGCAATCAAAATGATGAGGCTAGACAAGCCTTTTATAATGTGAATGATTGGTTCAACCAATACATTCGGACAAATATGGCTGCTCCACAACCCCCACTTCCAACAAATACACCTCCTGCACCTATGATACCTCCGGTGATTGATCACATGAGGATGAATAAGCCCCCGGTAGACAGAATTCGAAAGCACGAGGCTACTAAATTTAAAGCTACAGACAGTGATGATGTCGAGCAAGCTGAATTTTGGTTGGACAATACTATCCGAGTATTCGATGAACTATCTTGCACACCTGATGAATGCCTGAAATGTGCCATATCTCTGCTACATGATTCTGCCTATTATTGGTGGAATACATTGGTTTCTGTTGTGCCCAAAGAATGGGTGACATGGGAATTCTTCCAGACTGAGTTCCGAAAAAAGTATATCAGTCAGCGGTTCATCGATCAGAAACGAAAAGAATTTCTTGAGCTTAAACAGGGTTCCATGTCAGTTACTAATTATGAACTGAAGTTTGTTAGACTTAGTAGATATGCTCGGGAATGTGTATCGTCTGAGGCTATTATGTGTAAACATTTTGAAGATGGGCTGAACGAAGATATAAAAATGTTTGTTTGCATTCTTGAAATACGAGAGTTCGTAGTACTTGTCGAGCGAGCTTGCAAAGTCAAAGACCTTAGTAAAGAGAAAAGGAAAGCCGATGTTGGAGCTGGAGAGTTTCGTAAAAGATATTCTAGAAAGCCTTTTCAGCAATTATCGAATAAATTTTGAGATGATTCGGGCTGACCTAAGAACACTTCGGGCTTTTCCAGACGAGACCGTGATCGACCTCCTATGAGTACGCGAGCCACTTCAGTTGCCAGTGTTGGAAATGATTGTCGGGATAGGACCGAGTGCAAGTTTTGTGGAAAATGGCATTCGGGGAGTTGTAGATTTCATGATCGCTCCTGTTATAGATGCGGATCATCCGACCACTTCATCAAAGACTGCCCGAGATTGTCAGAGCAAAATGTGAATCAGAGTGGGAAACCGAGTACTGCTACAGCTCGAGGTCGACCACCTAGGAATACGGGGAATGCTAGTGGCGATCAAAGAGGGTCTAGAGATGCTACGACCAAATTCGAGGCTCGTGCTCCTGCTAGAGCTTATGCTTTACGCGCACACGAGGATGCTTCTTCGCCTGATGTTATTACCGGTACTTTCACTCTCTTTGATACTGATGTGATTGCATTGATTAACACTGGTTCTACTCATTCATATGTATGTGAGACTTTAGCATCCAGTAAGACTCTACCTGTTGAGTCTACTGAGTTCGTGATTCGAGTGTCGAATCCCTTGGGTCGATATGTGCTAGTCGACAAAGTGTGCAAGAAATGTCCCCTGATAATCCGAGGTTCCTATTTTTCGGCCGATTTGATGCTTTTACCATTTAATGAATTTGATGTTATTCTCGGTATGGATTGGTTGATCGTGCATGATGCAGTTGTGATTGCAAAAAAAGACTATTGATTTGAGATGTACAAATAATAAGATAATTCGAGTTGAGTCTACTGATATGAACGGGTTACCAGTAGTAATATCCTCGATGTTGGCTCAGAATTATGTAAAAAAAAGGGTGTGAAGCATATCTTGCGTACGTACTTGATAGTAAAGAATCATAAAAGAAGCTTGAATCAGTACCAGTGGTTTGTGAGTATCTAGATGTTTTTCCCGAAGAATTACCGGGGTTACCACCTGTTCGGGAGGTAGAGTTTGGTATTGAACTTGTACCTGGGACTACACCAATTTCGATAGCTCCATACCGTATGGCACTAACGGAATTGAAGGAATTGAAAACTCAGTTGCAAGAGTTGACGGATAGAGGTTTCGCTCGACCGAGTTTCTCACCTTGGGGTGCACCAGAATTGTTTGTGAAAAAGAAAGACAGAACCATGAAAATGTGCATCGACTATCGACAATTAAATAAAGTGACAATAAAGAACAAACATCTGTTACCACGTATTGATGATTTGTTTGATCAGCTGAAGGGAGCATCAGTGTTTTCAAAGATAGATTTGAGATCGGGTTATTATCAGTTGCGAGTTCGAGACTCTGATGTGCCTAAAACTGCTTTCAGAACGATATACGGTCACTACGAGTTCTTAGTGATGCCGTTTGGGCTCACTAATGCCCCTTACGGTATTTATGGACTTGATGAATCGGATTTTCAGACAGTATTTGGACCGGTTTGTAGTTGTGTTTATAGAAGACATTTTGATCTATTCGCGAGATGAAACTGAACATGCCGAGCACCTGATATTAGTGTTGCAGATTTTACAGGACAAGCAGTTATATGCTAAGTTCAGTAAATGTGAGTTCTAGTTGAGAGAAGTTAGCTTTTGCGGGCATATGGTATCCGCATTGGGTATTCGTGTTGATCCGAGTAAAATATCAGCCATACTTGATTGGAAGCCTCCTAGAAATGTTCTGAAGTTCGGAGCTTTTTGGGACTTGCCGGTTACTACAGACGGTTTGTAAAGGATTTCTCGATGATAGCCACACCAATGACGAAGCTACTTCAGAAAGATGTTAAGTTCGAATGGTCAGAAAAGTGCCAGAAAAGTTTCGACCAACTGAAAACCTATTTGACTGAAGCTCCAGTGTTAGTGCAGCCTAAATCCGGTAAAGAGTTTGTCATTTACAGTGATTGCGTCCTTAAATGGGCTGGGTTGTGTATTGATGCAAGAAGGTCGAGTTGTAGCTTACGCTTCGAGGCAATTGAAGCCACATGAGAAAAACTATCCGACCCATGATTTCGAATTAGCTGCCATCGTATTTGCTTTGAAAATATGGTGACACTACTTGTTTGGAGAGAGGTGTCATGTATATTTAGATCACAAAAGCCTCAAATATTTGATGACTCAAAGAGATTTGAATCTGGGACAAAGACGTTGGCTTGAATTGTTGAAAGATTACGAGCTCGTCATTGACTATCACCCGGGAAAGGCTAACATTGTTGCCGATGCTTTAAGTCGCAAGTCACTGTTTGCTTTGCGAGCGATGAATGTACACTTGTCCGTTTCATCCGATAATGTGTCAGTAGCAGAATTAAAAGCAAAACCGTTATTGATTCATCAAATATGTGAAACTCAGAAAGTCGATGATGAATTGGTTGCTAAACGAGCTGAATGTGTTTCAAATGTGGATTCAGAGTTTCAAATTGACGATAATGATTGTTTAAGGTTCATAAGTCGATTGTGTGTTCCAAGAAATTCGAAACTTATTTCGATGATTTTGAGCGAGACTCATAGTAGCTGAATGTCAGTTCACCCGGGTAGTACGAAAATGTCGAATGTCAGTTCACCCGGGTAGTACGAAAATGTACAACGATCTGAAACGTCAGTATTGGTGGCATGGTATGAAAAGAGACATTTTCGACTTTGTGTCGAAATGTTTGATATGCCAACAAGTAAAAGCGAAACATCAAGTGCCTTCGGGATTACTTCAGCCGATCATGATACCCGAATGGAAATGGGATCGAGTCACGATGGATTTTGCATTTGGGTTGCCATTGTCGTCGAGCAAGAAGGATGCGATCTGGGTTGTTATTGATAGACTGAAAAAATCGGCTCATTTTATTCCCGAACGTACGGATTATTCACTTGACAAGCTAGCTGAATTGTATGTTTCTCAGATTGTAAGGTTACACGGGGTACCTATTTCTATTGTGTCGGATAGAGATCCGAGGTTCACATCGCGATTCTGGAAGAAATTACAAGAAGCACTGGGTACCAAGTTGCATTTTAGCACCGCTTTTTATCCCTGGACTGATGGTCAATCCGAGCGGATCATTCAGATACTCGAGGATATGTTGAGATGTTGGACCCTTGAGTTTAGTGGTTCATGGGAATGGTATTTGCCTTTGATTGAATTTGCTTACAACAATAGTTTTCAGTCAAGCATTAAGATGGCACCTTACGAGGCTTTGTACAGTCGTAAATGCCGTACACTGTTGTTTTGGACCGAGCTTAGTGAAAGTAAAATCTTCGGGGTTGATTTGATTAAAGATGCTGAGTAAAAAGTAAAAGTAATTCGTGAAATTCTGAAAGCAGCTTCAGATCGTCAGAAGTTGTATGCGGATTTAAAACGAAAAGACATTGAATATCAGGTCAGAGAGAAAGTGTTCCTTAAAGTTTCACCTTGGAAAAAGGTGCTCAGATTTGGTCGTAAGGGCAAATTGAGTCTGAGGTTCATCGGGCCGTATGAAATATCTGAACGAGTTGGGCCGGTCGCATACAAATTGATTTTACCCCCTGAGCTTGAAAGGATTCACAACGTTTTTCATGTTTCGATGCTTCGACGTTATAAATCCGTTCCATCACACATAATTAATCCATCAGAGGTCGAGATTCAATCTGATTTGAGTTACGAAGAAGAATCGGTTCGTATTTTGGCTCGTGAAGTAAAAGAACTACGAAATAAGAAAATCTCATTAGTGAAGGTACTGTGGCTTAAGCATGGGGTTGAAGAAGCTACTTGGGAACTGGAAGACTCTATGAAAGATCGATATCCTAACTTATTCACCGGTAAGATTTTCGGGGACGAAAATTTCCTTATGTGGGGGAGAGTTGTGACAGCCCTAATTTGACCCTAGTTGGAAAGTGGTTTCGGGACCACAAAATCGAGTCATAAAAATAATTAATTGTTATATTCTATGCTTATTGTATGTGTACATGCATGTGTGAAAGTTTCATGCTTTAATTTTGTCATTTGTATGTGAAATTATTAAATAGGACTTATGTGAAATAATTGTGAAAGGTGATAGGTAAAATTAAAAGTGGTCTATTAATGCCTGTCATAAAAAGTTTGGACTTGCATGTTAAATATCTATTTTTTGATTATGGTGGCCGGCCATAATGATGGTTGATGGATAATATATGTTTATTTAAGTATTATAATAAGAAATAGCATTATGTTGAAATAATAAATAATTAGTAAAATAAGGTAAAGATAATAAAAATTAAGGGATGCTCATCTTTCTTTCTTCATTTTCGAAATTGAGAAAGAAAAATGAAAAAAAAAATTGAAGAAGAAACCAAGGCATTCGGCCATGGCTATCCCAAATTAAAGGTATGCATTGTGATTTTTATTTTAATTGATTATGAGATCAAATTGATAAGTGCATAGTTTAGTTAACCCATGGTTTAAATGCATGAATCCTTGAACATATAACCATTCCGCAAGTTGATAAATTTGTGTTAATTTGAGGAGTTTTTGGAAGATGTTATTTATATGTTAAAGTAACTTAAATGAATAAGTTGAATTCATTGTTGGGAGGTATGAATTGAAGTTGCCGTATGTATATATATACATATGCACTTTGGAAAGAAAATTTTGTGTTATTTGAGTTTTTATATATATATGTGCATTCGGTCATTGGGGGTAATAAGATGAATTTAAAATGTTGTGGTTTGCTTTTAAGGTTGGTTAAATGGTTGTGGGCATTGCCGAATATATTTGTGTTAGGGGAAAATAGGATTAAGTATCGGTTCGATGAGCTAAATATATATATATTCGGCTATATAGATTTGATGTGTACTTGAAAATATAATAAGCCTTAAGAGATTGTGTTTGCGTATGTGAACTAGATGTTTAATGGATATTCGGCTAAAAGGGTAATTGGTTAAGTCATAGGAATTGTGGTGATATACATTAGGTCATTAGGGTTATATGTAGTTTGGTCATGTGAGTTATGTATTAAGTAAGTTATTTCTTCGAAATGTATATTCAGTCATTGTTTAGCATGGGTGAAACCTATGTGCAATTTGCTACATTTGATCATGGAATGGAAATTTTATAATAAAGCTAAGTTTGAGTGGTTAGGGCCGAATGTGGAATATGAGATATTAAGGCATGTTATGATTATATATATGTGTATATATGTGATTGTGCATAAAATGAGTAATTGATTAAATTGTGTTAGTCACACATAAGTATATAAATATATATGCCTTATGTAAGTACCTTGTGACATAGAGACATTCGGTTATACATATATATATTATATAAATAAATTCGTGTATATAATAAGCATGATATCGAGTCATGGCACATTTTATTAAACATAAATTGCATTGAAATTATATGATTTGTCAAATGTGACTATTAAAGAATTAAAGTTGAGTAAGTAATTAAACAAGTTCATTTGTTCAAATTTAAAGCTCAAGAGCAAAGAGGAACTAAATCAGAGAAGGGAAAGGAGAAAGCAATCGAGTAGCCTATCAGCAACTGTTCAAAACATCCGAGGTAAGTCTTTGAGTAATGGAACTTAGTTTATGATTTGATAAAATCATTATATATAAGCATAATATATAATTTGTAACCTAATGGTTCTACTTGAGTTAAGTAGTGAGGTAAATAATTTGTGCATATGACTTGTAGCCGAATGGTTATAGAAAACATGTTGGATAGCGAAACGAAGTCGTGTTCTTGTATATTGCTATTGAGCCGAAAGTGGAATGGTTGATAAGCATGTTGTGCTTGTGTTCTAGTAATGTAAATGAAATGCTAATGTACTATGATATATATATATATGTGTGTGTGTACACGATAATTGAGGATTTTCAACGGGCTAAGACCCGTAAGCCTTGTGTGAGATTTATATCCGGGCTAAGTCCCGAAGGCATTCGTACTGGTGTTATATCCGGGCTAAGTTCCGAAGGCATTCGCGCTGGTGTTATATCCGGGCTATGTCCCGAAGGCATTCGTGCTGGTGTTATATCCGGGCTAAATCCCGAAGGCAATTATGTTGGAAATGTGTGATCTTGCTGTAATAATTCAAATTAATGGGCTCACAACCCTAAGATGGTCAGGTATGTACCGTATATACGTTGTAAAATTTGATTTGGTTTAAATTGTGATTCTTCATTTGGATAGTGCTCTGTCAGTCATTGCTTATGGTTGTACGAAATCTATAATTTATTCGGGATACATGAATTTTGATTTGTGACAGTCCTAAGTAGACCCTAGTCGAAAAGTGGTTTCGGGACCACGAAACCGAGTTTTATAAATAATTGAAAGTTATATTCTATGTTCATGATGTGAGTAAATGCATGTGTAAAAATTTCAAGCATTAATTTTGCCATTTGTATGTGAAATTTTAAAACGGGACTTATGTGAAACATTGGTAAAATAGGTTAGGTAAATATATAAAGTGATCTAATAGAGCATGTATTCAAAAATGTGGGCTTGCATGTCAAATTACCAACTTTTGAGATGGTGGCCGGTCATGATATGGTGCTATATATATAATATGTATTGTGATTTAAGATATTATATTACAAATGAATTAATAAAAGAAAAAAAAAGAGATATTAGATAATAGTTAGTGGGAGGAGAAACCAAAGTTGGTTTATCCTTGTCCTCCATTTCCGTAGCCTAAAGGGAGGGAGAAGAAAGTTTGGTTGCTTTAATTTTTGGCTTAGAAGATGGCTAGAATGAGGTATGTATTGAATGATTCTTGAAAATCTATGCATGTTTGAGATGATTAGTTCAAACTCTACTTATCACATGGATTAAACTTAGAATTTTGAGGTTTGAGATTCGGTCAATAAGCTTGAAACTCATAGTAGTTTGTTTTGGTAAGCTTGGTATACGGATGATAGATGTGTTTTGGTTTTGGTTTGATAATGATGTTAATGATGGTGATTTTCGGTCATGTATTAACTTAAATTGTAAGTATGATTTATGGTATAATTTGTGTGATGGAATGGTCTTGAGATTTGGCTTGATTAAATGGGTAAAATGCTAAGTGTATTAAAGATGATGTAATGGTTATTTCGGTTTATGTGAAGTAAATATAGATGATGGTTATTTTGGCTTGATTTGATAATGGTGATTAAATCTTGTAGTTAAGTGTTTAGATATATATATTAATAATGAATTTAGTTGTACTTGCTATGTGAGAAATATGCAATGCTATAGGTATTTGATTATTAGATATGGTTATTTTAAGTTGATTTGTAATGGTATAATTGCATTGATGAATTGGTTTGGAAATGGTGGATAATATGTACATGAATATTAGGATAGGGCTTTAAGTTCATATTGATAAGTATGCAATATAGGTATTTGGTATGTACATATATTGTTGATGTCGTATGCATTGGTCATTTTTTTTTATGATTTGTAATGGTAAAAAAAATTTGTATCACTTTGTGTTATTTATATAAGTGGCTGTATGTTCGGCCATGGTAATTGGCTATCTAGGTTCCATTTACAATGGCAAGTAATGTGAATTCTTGTTTGTGCATGTGAATTAGGTATTAGTGAAATAAACATAAAAGTTAGTCATGGTATATTTCATAAACACATTATGCACTGAAGTTATACGATTATCAACTGTGACTATTAAAGAAGTAATGTTGAATAAGTAATGAAACAAATTCATTTGTTTTAATTAAGCTCATGAGCAAAGAGGATCTAAATCAGATAAGGGGAAAGAGAAAGCCGTCGAGTAGCCTAACCGCAGTTGCTCAAATAAATAAAGTAAGTTCTTAAGTAATTGAGTTTGATTCCTTTGTAAGTTTTAAGTTTTAAAACGGGATGAATATGAATTATGTATATACGTTAAGGTCAATGACTTTTCTAAATGACGGCATATATGATATTATGTTTTAAATATGTGAATGAGAACTTTACAGAGTAAATTGTATAAATCTTCTAGGGACAGCAGCAGTAGCGTGTTTTGGAAAAATTACCATAAATTGTGGGAGTTGAGTCAAAGGCTGAATAAATTATGTAATTAAAGCTTGATGCGTCTAGTTTCGTATAAAAGAAATCGTGTAAGTAAAGGGGTTGCCGATAATGAGATTTTCAAAGTTGTGTGAGACAGAGTCAGAACGGCTCTGAAATCCCCTGTTCAGTATTTGGAAAATCATTATAAATCGTACAAAAATGATTATAAGATAAAATTATATGTTTAGACTCCTTAATGAGTCTAGTTTCAAACAAAATAAACAAAAACATATTTTGAATTCTGTACAATGAGAAATTAAATTCTTAGTGAAGAGTAGTCAGAGTAGTCAAGCAGTAAAATAGGGGAAACTTTAAGAAAAATTTGGTATTGATTGGCCAAACCAAAAATTCTGAAATTTTTGTGGATAGAGGATATACGAGTCTATTTTCATGGAAAATTAACGGCACAAATTTGGAATTTCGTAGCCCCAGTTACAAATAATTTAACGACAGTTGCTCAGGAAAACAGCTTGTAGAGAATTTGTGGTTATGTTGTAAACATGGATAAAACTTGTTTTAGTTGCTCATAAGCTATTGATTAAACCCATACGTGAATTCTAAATTGTGATATTATAAAATGATATATGAGTGTTAGATGGATCTTTGATATTAAAATTTGTGAAATTGTAAGTTTATAAGTATTCGAATATGAAATGATAGTATGGCTTGAAATTGAATTATTCATCGGAAAATGATAGATGTAGATTCAGCCAAGACAAAGTGTATACATGAAAGTATATGTGGTATGTGAAGTATATTTGGATAATTGTGATGTGAATACATGAAAATTTATATTTTGATTTAGGATTTTATGTGATGAATGTGAATGTGTATATATGAGATAAGGCCGAATGGCAAATGTGATGAATGTGAACATGCATATATGAGATAAGGCCGAATGGCCAATGTGATGAATGTGAACATGCATATGTGTGATAAGGCCGAATGGCCAATGTGATGAATGTGAACATGCATATGTGTGATAAGGCCGAATGGCCAATGTGATGAATGTGAACATGCATATGTGTGATAAGGCCGAATGGCCAATGTGATGAATGTGAACATGCATATATGTGATAAGGCCGAATGGCCAATGTGATGAATGTGAACATGCATATATGTGATAAGGCAGAATGGCCAATGTGACGAACGTGGAAGTGTATATATGTGGTAAAGCCGAATGGCTAATGCGAAATGTGTATGAGATGGATATGAGGTAAAGCCGAATGGCTAATGCGAAACGTGTATGAGATGGATATGTGGTAAAGCCAAATGGCTAATGTGAGATATGTATGAGATGTGTATATATATATTGTGGCCAAATGACAAACGGCGGAAGGTGTGTTTTATTAGATATTTGATGAGGTAAATGAATTACAAATATGATAGTCGATGTGAATGTTGTAACATGTGAATAAATATGCATGAAACTCTATGATGTAAACCCGGGATTAAAGACCAGATGACCATATGTGGTGACTATGTCTGGGTTAAGACCCGCTGACTCGTGTGGAGATTTCATCTGAGCTAAAGGTCTCGCCGATAATCTGAGTAGAGTTTAAAGCTATAAGACTTCGCAATAAGAATTGCTTATAAATATATTCAATGCGAAAGGTGAAACAGGTATGTACTCCAAGTTTATATGTGAGCTTGATTTGAACTAAATCATAAGGTAGTTATGTGATGCATACGTGAGCAATCTATGAGACTATTCCTATGATTATGTGACATCGGATCAGTGTGAGAGGTTATGTGAAATTATACAATATATCTATGTCACATGAGCTCACTTTTATGTGAAAGTTTATCTGCCTATTGTATATGATGAGATGTGCATATTCGGTAAAGGGATGGTATGCCCGAAGGAAGAGTGAAATAAAAATACGAACTATGTTATAATTTGATTGTTATCTGTTGACACTGCTTAAAACTTACTAAGATTGTAATGCTTACTCCGTTTACTTTGTTTCCTCTGTTTTATAGATCTCATTTGGAAGCTACAGACTCGGGGATCGTCAGCAACTAGTCACACTATCACTATCCACTGCTTGTTACTGTTATGTTTTGAATTATTTTATGGCATGTATAGAATAGACCAGTGGCCGAAGAATATTTTGGTTAATGTATATAAGCCATGCGAAAATGGCATCTTTTGAATGTGTACTTATAGAAGTTTAAATTTGTATCCCTGACTGTCTTTAGTATTTATCTAAAGGAATGTTCTCAAAAAAAAATTACTGTTCTGATATGAGTTTCAAGTCTGGTAATGCCCCTTCACCTATTCTGGCGACGGATACGGGATAGGGGTGTTACATGATTCAAGTGAAAATAAGTTAAGATTGGCTCTGAGCTTGTGAGTATATTGGTTGAAGTGTGAAGTAACATGAATATGTGAATATGCGTATATGTATTTATTTAACCTTGAAATTGAATTAGATGTATTCGGCCAAATAATGAAGTTGGTTGAATAAAAAAAGAAGAAGTTTCTACTTGATATGAAATGGTGTTTAAGGAATAATTTAAAATGACTTGCATGAACAATAGTAGTATATTTAGTCATGTTATATTCGGTCAAAGAAAAGATGATAAGCATTATGAATGCTATGCTTTAATTTTAAATGATTTCATTACTTAAAACTTACTAAGCATAGAAATGCTTACTTTGTTGCCCTTAATCCTCTGTTTTATAGATCTCGTTCGTTAGCTACGGTCTCGGGGATCTCAAAGTCGAAGTCGTCCACACTATCTAAGCATATTCGGTACTCTAGTAGTTAAACTTTGATAATGGCATGTATAGGCTTGACTTTTTGTTGTTAAATAAGTATCTTTTTGATGATGTATATATGTATAGCCATGCGAAAATGGCTTGTTAAGTTACTATATGTGTTCCACATAATTAATGTGAATGTGTGGTTGATATTCGATTAAAGTTTTCAATGTTTTGATGTGAATTGAACTTAAGAATTAATCAGTATACCCATTATCTTAAGATGACTCTTTTGTATATTGTAAGTGTGCCAACGGGAGTTATTCTAATAAAGTTAACTGAAATTTCGTACTTGTATGGTAATACTCTTTAACCCTCCGGTGACGGGTATGGGTTAGGGGTGTTACATTTTATACATTTTCAAAAATTCCAAAATGAAGTTCGATAGTGTGCTGATGATCCTAGAAGATCCCCGAGCTTGCAGTAGCTTCGACATCTACAAAACAATTCAAACACACATACACAGTAAGCTTTCAAAAGCTTAGTAAGCTCGTACTCAAATCATCAACATTATATGAAGCATATGAGTATTTGCACAATGTCAATCCATAAGGTCATATCAACCCAATGAAATTCACATATATAATATTATCTACCACTTAGGTATCATACATACGTGGTGTAATAGGCCCAATTCGCCCGGGCTCGTTAACAAAAAATAAACCAAAAAAAAATATAAAAGTCCAAACTTATTAACAGTCCATTTACAGCCCAAATTTCAGAACTCATTAACCCAAATTGTAGTAGCCCGGTAACAAGCCCAATAACCCAAACTCTTTCAAAAACAGAAACCCTAGGGTTTCTTTTCTGCTTGTGCCGCAATTGGTTTCCAGTGCAAATCAACGCCGCACGTGCACCTCCGTTGTTCCACGTCACCCCACGAACGGCCTGGCCTTGTCAGCAGCACCATGGCCTCCACACTTGTAACAAATTAACAAACAAAAAGAGAAAGCAGCAATTGACAGCAGATTACAGCAAATTACAACAAGGAATTTGTATTTTCTTTTATTTATTTATTTATTTTATTTTTCGGCTATAAAACCGAATGAAAACAATGTAAATGGGTGGTTCTTTTCACAGAAATACATTACGTTTACTAAATACAAAAAAATCAAATTGAAAACTATTGAAAAGGTGATTCTCAGTTTCTTTTTTATGCGTTTCTCTTTTTTGAGTGTGCATGTGATTTAAATATAAAAAAATAAAAAAGAAGGCTTACCTTTGCGAATGCGCCATTGAAATCTCCATCTCCTTCGTCGACATCAAAGGTTGAGAGGGGATTTTGAGGCCGAAATTGTTGAGCCTTAAGGCTGGGTTTCGAATAGGGGACACCATCGCATGCTATCATCCACCGATTGTAATGGTAGAATGGTGGTGATTGAACGGCGGGTCAGATAGGGGCAAGCATTTAGGGTTTTCCCTTTCCTTTTCCCCCTTTTGTTTTGCTGCAATGCTTAGGTTTATTTTAGGATTTTTTTTCTCTTTTAATTGGCAAAATGAAGAGACGCCGTTTAAGGCATGATTCGGTAGCCTTGAAACGACGCCGTATAGGCCTATCCGATCTGACCCGATTCTTGGCCCCTAGGATCCGCGCATTCCTACGGAGAGGGGATAATTGCGCATCAGTCCCCCCTATTCGCACGAGCATTCAATTGCGCCTAATGTATTTTACTTCATTTTTAACTTTGGCTCTGAAATTTGCACATGTTTACATTTTAGTCCGCATCTCAGTGCTGCGTTTTGGGGCCTGGGATATTTCCAGCCTTAATCCCTGGGAATTTGCGCGCATTGTGCGCTGGTCCTCATTTTAATGTCAAAAATTTGTAAATTATCCCTTTTATTTTAATCTTATTTTAATTCAATTTTTTATCATTTTTTTAAAATTCATTTCACATTCATTTTTTAAATTCTTGTTTATTTATGTTTTGAGCTACTTTAATAATTGTGTTTTATTTTAAAATCATTATTGTAAAATTTTTTGTATCATATCATTTTAAATTTTGGTATAATCTTTAATTTAAATTACCTTTATATTAATATATATATAATTATATTAAAATTAGCTTTATTTTATAAACATTATTAATTCTATGCTATTTTGTATATATAATTTCTTTTAAATCTGTTTATTTGTATTTCCTTTTAAATTTCTTTTATATATAGTTTATTCTTTGATTTAAGATTCTTTCATGTATATATAGTTTTTTTATATATTGCTTTGTTATTCTTTCATGTATATTGTTTATTCTTTGTTATTTATTATATCTTCATCATATATTGTTTTGTTGATTTCTTGTTATTGTATGTATATTATCACCTTTAAATATATATGTTTTGTTTTTAAAATATTTTTTATGTTATTTGCTCCAAATTTCTTCTTTCACAATATTTATTTTAATATTCATTTACATATTCTTAGTTTTATTTTTATACATGTGAATCATTTCAACCCTTAGCATGCATTATTCATTTATAAATTTTTCATATAGTTTTTTAAATTATTTTGTATTATATTGGCTCTTAGTATCCATATTGCTTTGTATATTATGTGTTGTATTTTACTTTTCATATTATTTTATATATTATTATTGTATATTATTTATTCATTTTTTATGTATTATTAAATCAATTGTTGTATTTTATGTGAATTTGGTATATTTTGGATTAATTGTATTTAATTGTTGTATTAAAAATCATCACACTATCATTTTATCACTTTATGACATGTATAAATAGACTCACGCGTGCTACGTTAGTCCTATTAATCGACTAAATCGTGGCTCTGATACCAAATAAAATGTAACACCCCTATCCCGTATCCGTCGCCAGAATAGGTGAAGGGGCATTACCAGACTTGAAACTCATATCAGAACAGTAAATTTTTTTTTTTGAGAACATTCCTGTAGATAAATACTAAAGACAGTCAAGGATACAAATTTAAACTTCTATAAGTACACATTCAAAAGATGCCATTTTCGCATGGCTTATATACATTAACCAAAATATTCTTCGGCCACTGGTCTATTCTATACATGCCATAAAATAATTCAAAACATAACAGTAACAAGCAGTGGATAGTAATAATGTGACTAGTTGCTGACGATCCCGAGTCTGTAGCTTCCAAATGAGATCTATAAAACAGAGGAAACAAAGTAAATGGAGTAAGCATTACAATGCTTAGTAAGTTTTAAGCAGTGTCAATAGATAACAATCAAATTATAACATAGTTGTTCGTATTTTTATTTCACTCTTCCTTCGGGCATACCATCCCTTCACAGAATATGCACATCTCATCATATACAATAGGCAGATAAACTTTCACATAAAAGTGAGCTCATGTGACATAGATATATTGTATAATTTCACATAACCTCTCACACTGATCCGATGTCACATAATCATAGGAATAGTCTCATAGATTGCTCACGTATGCATCACATAACTACCTTATGATTTAGTTCAAATCAAGCTCACATATAAACTTGGAGTACATACCTGTTTAACCTTTCGTATTGAATATATTTATAAGTAATTCTCATTGCGAAGTCTTATAGCTTTAAACTCTACTCGGATTATCAGCGAGACCTTTAGCTTAGATGAAATCTCCATACGAGTCAGCGGGTCTTAACCCAGACATAGTCACCACATATGGTCATCTGGTCTTTAATCCCGGGTTTACATCATAGAGTTTCATGCATATTTATTCACATGTTACAACATTCACATCGACCATCATATTTGTAATTTCATTTACCTCATCAAATATCTAATAAAACACACCTTCCGCCGTTTGTCATTTGGCCACAATATATATATACACATCTCATACAAATCTCACATTATCCATTTGGCTTTACCACATATCCATCTCATACACGTTTCGCATTAGCCATTCGGCTTTACCTCATATCCATCTCATACACATTTCGCATTAGCCATTTGGCTTTACCACATATATACACTTCCACGTTCATCACATTGGCCATTCTGCCTTATCACATATATGCATGTTCACATTCATCACATTTATGCATGTTCACATTCATCACATTGGCCATTCGGCCTTATCACATATATGCATGTTCACATTCATCACATTGGCCATTCAGCCTTATCACATATATGCATGTTCACATTCATCACATTGGCCATTCGGCCTTATCTCATATATGCATGTTCACATTCATCACATTTGCCATTCGGCCTTATCTCATATATACATATTCACATTCATCACATAAAATCCTAAATCAAAATATAAATTTTCATGTATTCACATCACAATTATCCAAATATACTTTACATACCACATATACTTTCATGTATACACTTTGTCTTGGCTGAATCTACATCTATCATTTTCCGATGAATAATTCAATTTCAAGCCATACTATCATTTCATATTCGAATACTTATAAACTTACAATTTCACAAATTTTGATATCAAAATCCATCTAACACTCATATATCATTTTATAATATCACAATTTAGAATTCACGTATGGGTTTCATCAATAGCTTATGAGCAACTAAAACAAGTTTTATCCATGTTTACAACATAACCACAAATTCTCTACAAGCTGTTTTCCTGAGCAACAGTCGTTAAATTATTTGTAACTGGGGCTACGAAATTCCAAATTATGTGCCGTTAATTTTCCATGAAAATAGACTCGTATATCCTCTATCCACAAAATTTTCAGAATTTTTAGTTTGGCAAATCAATACCAGATTTTTCTTAAAGTTTCCCCTATTTTACTTCTTGACTACTCTGACTACTCTTCACTAAGGATTTAATTTCTCATTGTACAGAATTCAAAATATGTTTTTGTTTATTTTTTTTGAAACTAGACTCATTAAGGAGTCTAAGCATATAATTTTATCTTATAATCATTTTTGTACGATTTATAATGATTTTCCAAATACTGAACAGGGGATTTCGGAGCCATTCTGACTCTGTCTCACACAACTTTGAAAATCTCACTATCGGCAACCCCTTTACTTACATGATTTCTTTTATACGAAACTAGACGCATCAAGATTTAATTACATAATTTATTCAGCCTTTAACTCAACTCCCACAATTTATGGTAATTTTTCCAAAACACGCTACTGCTGCTGTCCCTAGCAGATTTATACAATTTACTCTGTAAAGTTCTCATTCACATATTTAAAACATAATATCATATATGCCGTCATTTAGTAAAGTCATTGACCTTAACGTATATACATAATTCATATTCATCCCGTTTTAAAACTTAAAACTTACAAAGGAATCAAACTCAAATACTTAAGAACTTACATAGTATCTTTTTGAGTAGTTACGCGTCGGCTATTTCGTCACTTTAGCTTTCACCTTATCCGAAGTTGTCCCTATGTGCTCTTAAGCTTAATTGAGTAAATTAAGTATATCAACTTCATATACTTCACTTAATCAAAGCAAGAAATACAATTATCCTCACTATCTCACACATATACGTTCAGTCAATCATTACTATGTTACAAGTCAAGCCTAGCTTAGGCTAGATCGAACATATATAATCTTTTAACTCAATTTACGAATCAAGACATATTAGTTATCAAAGGTTGACCATGATACACATAGTGAGCTCTATTTTTTTTTTCAACTCACATTCGGCACATAAAAAACATACACAAAATTTTCCACACAAGCTAGTATTTTAGTAATTAATATGATACAAGTTAAACCAAAAGTTTACAATAAAATTACAAGGTACATACATAGGGCCCATATACATGTTTATTTTAAAACACCACCCTTTAAACCCTCTAGCTCTACTTACAAAAGACTCTCATAACTAAAATCCATAAGTAAGTCATCCAATTCCACCATTTCAATAAGTATTTTATACCAAATCTAATAACTAAATGTTATTAATGAGATTCATACCAAGACCGAATATTCATTAACAACCAAAGCATATATTCAACAATTTAACAATGTGTTTAACCTCCATGGCCGAATAGATCCTTTTTATTCCATTTAACTACCATAAATTTAAAGTATTTAAATCAAGTTCATGAGTTTCTAATTTCTCAAATAGATTTCTAATACAAGAATTAAGCCAACCTTTTAACCTTAACACCCACTACTTATGTACAAAAATTTATCCACCCTAGCCTATAGTTCATTCGGCCATTCTTCACTCAACCAAACAAAATTTCATAGCAAACTCCTATGACCGAGCACACACATATACTTACATCCCAATACTCATAATATTCAAATTCACATTTTAATAAATTATCTTAAACAATGCCGAACCCTTAAGTGATTAAACATCAAATTTTTACTCAATTCAAAACATATAAACAACATTTATTCATGACATCAAGCATCTTTATTTCGGCTATTACTAGTATAAGCATTAACCATTCATGTTTTTAGAAAGACCAATTTCTTTCCTCAACACATTCATCATCAAAATTCAAATAAAACAATCAAAATTCCTTCCTTTATAATCATAACCGAATGCTCCATTCACCCATCATTATTGAAAATTTTAGCATGGGCTAAGCAAGAACCATGATAATTTACCTAAAACAAGTAAACATTTCACAAATTTAACACAATATACTAACCTCCCTAAAGATTCAAGTGACCGAAATTCCTCCCCTCCTTTCTTTCTTCTATTCGGCCAAGTTGAACAAAGAGAGAACTTTGTTTTCATCACCAAATTTCCTTATTTTTATTTAAAGTATAAAACCATTTAACTAAAATTAATACATATTTTAATATGAGTCCATCATCTTGGCCGGCCACTACTAGCAAAAGGGGTTATTTGACATGCAAGTCCAAGCATTTTTATAACATGCATTAATAAGTTACTTCAACATTTGCCTAACACATTTCTAAATTTTCTCACATAAGTCCTATTTAATAATTTCACATACAAATGATAAAATTAAAGTATGAAACTTCCACACATTCATATTCACATATAATAAGCATCGAATATGACTGTTAATTATTTTTATGACTCGGTTTCGTGGTCCCCAAACCACTTTCCGACTAGGGTCAAATTAGGGGTGTCACAACTCTCCCCCCTTTAGGGATTTTCGTCCCCGAAAATTTCTGCTGATGCATAGTTTAGGATAACATCCTCTTATTGAATTATATCCATATAAACATTAGCTCATCGATAGCAATTGTAATTCATTACTGATTTCGCATCGATCTATAAAATCATTTTCTTATCTTAAAACAAATACAAAAACATTTCTACAAGTATGCACATATATCTCATTTTCTTGATTTCATAAGCAATAATCACTTAATTTAATTCACAAATGCATTTCAAACACATATTAAGCACATATTAACATGTATAATTCACATCATCAACCCACATATTTGTAACCCACATTTTCATTCATGTATAAGCTGTAACCTGACCGAAAGTAACATATACTCAAACATCCCAATAAATATCCTTTATAACTCCATCATATCTCACTATTCAACTTAACCTATTTCCAACAGAAAATCAACTTCCACATACCTGAACATTGAATTCATTTAGCACATTCAATCACCGTTAACGATACCCGTATACAATCGATTTGGCATAAATCCTCATATAGTATACCGGCATGGGATTTATTTTAGCACATAACCCATATATCCAAAATTATCAGCATTCATCAAAAATTCTTACAGACTTTCAAATGTCGAACTTAATCGAAATAATTTCTTGAACATGATTAACAAAAATAAGGGTCATTTAGCAATAGCACATATGACTTCATATACCAAGCATCCCCAAAACTAAATCCATAACACATTTATAACATGAATTCATTTCTTAACAACATATCCACCATCTTAAATCAATGCCTTCGTTCCATACGAGGTCTTACATGAATCTTGTTTTACTCGCTTAATGTCTACTGACCGATCTCGCACGCATAGTGCTCGGTTGAAGAACTTGCACTCTCAGTGCCTCTAATCATTTGCACACATAGTGCCCCTATTCATTTGTTGTTACACATTGAAATGACTTAACCAAGTCTATAAACATCATGTATGTACACTTTTAAACATATCCTTTCATTTAACTTTGAATTCGTATAGTAATGAACACTTAAACTTTGTTCAAATTACCTGCACGAAGCCTACTAGCCACAAAGGCCCGAATACACATCACCAGCATGAATGCTCTTCGGGACTTAGCCCGGATATAACACCAGTACGAATGCTCTTCGAGACTTAGCCCGGATATAACACCAACACGTATGCTCTTCGGGACTTAGCCAAGATATAACACCAGCACGTATGCTCTTCGGGACTTAGCCCGGATATAACACCAGCACGTATGCTCTTCGGGACTTAGCCTGGATATAACACCAGCACGTATGCTCTTCGGGACTTAGCCCGGACCATATAAAACTCTCAATTCTCATGTACATATACATATATAACAATACACATTAGTATATCATTTACATTACTTGAATACAAACACAACATGCTTATCGACCATTCAACTTTCAGTTCCATAGCCACATACAAAGATCACATTTATAGTCATAACACTCTTTCAAAATTGCATCACTTATACCCTTATAATTCAATCCAAATTAAAATTCGAATACGAGTACATGATACGTACCTAATCAACTTAATAATTTAAGCATATCCAAGTGAAGTTATATCGCAAATTCTCATAGTCGGAAGCTTGCTACAGCTCGATCGGGATCAAGATTCATTACAATACAACAAACACATTTTAATAGTCAAAAATCATCACACTATCATTTTATCACTTTATGACATGTATAAATAGACTCACGCGTGCTACGTTAGTCCTAGAATCGACTAAATCGTGGCTCTGATACTAAATAAAATGTAACACCCCTATCCCGTATCCGTCGCCAGAATAGGTGAAAGGGCATTACCAGACTTGAAACTCATATTAGAACAGTAAATTTTTTTTTGAAAACATTCCTTTAGATAAATACTAAAGACAGTCAAGGATACAAATTTAAACTTCTATAAATACACATTCAAAAGATGCCATTTTCGCATGGCTTATATACATTAACCAAAATATTCTTCAGCCACTGGTCTATTCTATACATGCCATAAAATAATTCAAAACATAACAGTAACAAGCAGTGGATAGTGATAATGTGACTAGTTGCTGACGATCCCCGAGTCTGTAGCTTCCAAATGAGATCTATAAAACAGAGGAAACAAAGTAAACGGAGTAAGCATTAAATTGCTTAGTAAGTTTTAAGCAGTGTCAATAGATAACAATCAAATTATAACATAGTTGTTCGTATTTTTATTTCACTCTTCCTTCGGGCATACCATCCCTTCCCCGAATATGCACATCTCATCATATACTATAGGCAGATAAACTTTCACATAAAAGTGAGCTCATGTGACATAGATATATTGTATAATTTCACATAACCTCTCACACTGATCTGATGTCACATAATCATAGGAATAGTCTCATAGATTGCTCACGTATGCATCACATAACTACCTTATGATTTAGTTCAAATCAAGCTCACATATAAACTTGGAGTACATACCTGTTTAACCTTTCGTATTGAATATATTTATAAGTAATTCTCATTGCGAAGTCTTATAGCTTTAAACTCTACTCGGATTATCAGCGAGACCTTTAGCTTAGATGAAATCTCCACACGAGTCAGCGGGTCTTAACCCAGACATAGTCACCACATATGGTCATCTGGTCTTTAATCCCGGGTTTACATCATAGAGTTTCATGCATATTTATTCACATGTTACAACATTCACATCGACTATCATATTTGTAATTTCATTTACCTCATCAAATATCTAATAAAACACACCTTCCGCCGTTTGTCATTTGGCCACAATATATATATACACATCTCATACATATCTCACATTAGCCATTTGGCATTACCACATATCCATCTCATACACGTTTCGCATTAGCCATTCGGCTTTACCTCATATCCATCTCATACACATTTCGCATTAGCAATTCGGCTTTACCACATATATACACTTCCACGTTCATCACATTGGCCATTCTGCCTTATCACATATATGCATGTTCACATTCATCACATTGGCCATTCGGCCTTATCACATATATGCATGTTCACATTCATCACATTGGCCATTCGGCCTTATCTCATATATGCATGTTCACATTCATCACATTTGCCATTCGGCCTTATCTCATATATACACATTCACATTCATCACATAAAATCCTAAATCAAAATATAAATTTTCATGTATTCACATCACAATTATCCAAATATACTTTACATACCACATATACTTTCATGTATACACTTTGTCTTGGATGAACCTACATCTATCATTTTCTGATGAATAATTCAATTTCAAGCCATACTATCATTTCATATTCGAATACTTATAAACTTACAATTTCACAAATTTTGATATCAAAAATCCATCTAACACTCATATATCATTTTATAATATCACAATTTAGAATTCACGTATGGGTTTAATCAATAGCTTATGAGCAACTAAAACAAGTTTTATCCATGTTTACAACATAACCACAAATTCTCTACAAGCTGTTTTCCTGAGCAACAGTCATTAAATTATTTGTAACTGGGGCTACGAAATTCCAAATTTGTGCCGTTAATTTTCCATGAAAATAGACTCGTATATCCTCTATCCACAAAATTTTCAAAATTTTTGGTTTGGCCAATCAATACCAGATTTTTCTTAAAGTTTCCCCTATTTTACTGCTTGACTACTCTGACTACTCTTCACTAAGGATTTAATTTCTCATTGTACAGAATTCAAAATATGTTTTCGTTTATTTTTTTTGAAACTAGACTCATTAAGAAGTCTAAGCATATAATTTTATCTTATAATCATTTTTGTACGATTTATAATGATTTTCAAAATACTGAACAGGGGATTTCGGAGCCATTCTGACTCTATCTCACACAACTTTGAAAATCTCATTATCGGGAACCCCTTTACTTACATGATTTCTTTTATACGAAACTAGACGCATCAAGATTTAATTACATAATTTATTCAGCCTTTAACTCAACTCCCACAATTTATGGTAATTTTTCCAAAACACGCTACTGCTGCTGTCCCTAGCAGATTTATACAATTTACTCTGTAAAGTTCTCATTCACATATTTAAAACATAATATCATATATGCCATCATTTAGTAAAGTCATTGACCTTAACGTATATACATAATTCATATTCATCCCGTTTTAAAACTTAAAACTTACAAAGGAATCAAACTCAAATACTTAAGAACTTACCTAGTATCTTTCTGAGTAGTTACGGGTCGGCTATTTCGTCACTTTAGCTTTCACCTTATCCGAAATTGTCCCTATGTGCTCTTAAGCTTAATTGAGTAAATTAAATATATCAAATTCATATACTTCACTTAATCAAAGCAAGAAATACAATTATCCTCACTATCTCACACATATACGTTTAGTCAATCATTACTATGTTACAAGTCAAGCCTAGCTTAGGCTAGATCGAACATATATAATCTTTTAACTCAATTTACGAATCAAGACAAATTAGTTATCAAAGGTTGACCATGATACTCATAGTGAGCTCCATTTTTTTTAACTCACATTCGGCACATAAAATCATACACAAATTTTCCACACAAGCTAGTATTTTAGTAATTAATATGATACAAGTTAAACCAAAAGTTTACAATAAAATTACAAGGTACATACATATGGCCCATATACATGTTATTTTAAAACACCACCCTTTAAACCCTCTAGCTCTACTTACAAAAGACTCTCATAACTAAAATCCATAAGTAAGTCATCCAATTCCACCATTTCAATAAGTATTTTATACCAAATCTAATAACTAAATGTTATTAATGAGATTCATACCAAGACCGAATATTCATTAACAACCAAAGCATATATTCAACAATTTAACAATGTGTTTAACCTCCATGGCCTAATAGATCCTTTTTATTCCATTTAACTACCATAAATTTAAAGTATTTAAATCAAGTTCATGAGTTTCTAATTTCATTACTTCAACCATCCAAAGCCTATCTAATTTCTCAAATAGATTTCTAATACAAGAATTAAGCCAACCTTCTAACCTTAACACCCACTACTTATGTACAAAAATTTATCCACCCTAGCCTATAGTTCATTCGGCCATTCTTCACTCAACCAAACAAAATTTCATAGCAAACTCCTATGACCGAGCACACACATGTACTTACATCCCAATACTCATAATATTCAAAATTCACATTTTAATAAATTATCTTAAACAATGCCGAATCCTTAAGTTATTAAACATCAAATTTTTACTCAATTCAAAACATATAAACAACATTTATTCTTGTCATCAAGCATCTTTATTTCGGCTATTACTAGTATAAGCATTAACCATTCATGTTTTTAGAAAGACCAATTTCTTTCCTCAACACATTCATCATCAAAATTCAAATAAAACAATCAAAATTCCTTCCTTTATAATCATAACCGAATGCTCCATTCACCCATCATTATTGAAAATTTTAGCATGGGCTAAGCAAGAACCATGATAATTTACCTAAAACAAGTAAACATTTCACAAATTTAACACAATATACTAACCTCCCTAAAGATTCAAGTGACCGAAATTCCTCCCCTCCTTTCTTTCTTCTATTCGGCCAAGTTGAACAAAGAGAGAACTTTGTTTTCATCACCAAATTTCCTTATTTTTATTTAAAGTATAAAACCATTTAACTAAAATTAATACATATTTTAATATGAGTCCATCATCTTGGCCGGCCACTACTAGCAAAAGGGGTTATTTGACATGCAAGTCCAAGCATTTTTATAACATGCATTAATAAGTTACTTCAACATTTGCCTAACACATTTCTAAATTTTCTCACATAAGTCCTATTTAATAAATTCGCATACAAATGATAAAATTAAAGTATGAAACTTCCACACATTCATATTCACATATAATAAGCATCGAATATGACTGTTAATTATTTTTATGACTCGGTTTCGTGGTCCCCAAACTACTTTCCGACTAGGGTCAAATTAGGGGCGTCACATTTTTTTTTAAAGAATTGAAAATTTGTTTTGAAAATCATGATTCTTTTGATTGCTTTTGTTGGTATGATTGTGGGTTTTGTAGAATAATATTGCATTGCATTGCATAACCATTGCGATTATACCTTCAAGTGGGAGTGTGAAGCTATGCCTTCGTGAGGTTTTCACCTCCGCATGGGCTAGTGGATTGCTTCCGGGATACATCCGTCCCAATGATTTCGTGAGATTTTCATCTCCGCATGGTTATAGGAAAATGCATTCCCCTGAACCGAACTCGATTCATATGAGCCTATAAGGGGTGAGAATTGAGGAATCTGCTGGTTCAGGTACCCTTTCTCTAGAACTGAGCCACATATAGTGAACTTTGAGAATCCACCTTAAGTAGAACCTTGCCCAAATTTAGTGGTCACCCGAATAGGTACTTTATTTGATATTTATTTCACTTGTACTAATGTGTTTTGTTTTTGTTTTGTTTATAACTGCATTGCATTACATCATCATAGAAAAGAGGTGTTGATTCATATTTGATTGCTAAATAGAACAGTTTGTCATAAGAAAACGAATTTCCTGATAAAGTGGATTATAATACGATTGTCTGAATTGACGGAAGAAGGCTGACAGTTCGTGGAGAAAAACAAGTCTTTACCTGAAGATACAAGCCGATAAAGGCATTTGAGAGCCATCGCATCTCGATTTTCTTAACGGAGCTAATCAATGTTGTGAGTCGTGGCCTGGATCAAGCAAAGAAGAGCTAGGGGAGGCATTTATTGGAGGCTTGCGAGATTTGGATTTCATGAAGAAAAGGGATCGGTGTCTTCACCTTGAATATGAAAGCAATGCCGTATATGTAATCCGTTTTATGTAAAGGAATTTGTTCTCCAGAAAAGTTGTTCTAATGGAATTAAATTCAAAATCAACACCTCTCTTTCTTTTGCATTCATCCTATGCATTTGCATTGCATTGCATCATTTCATTATTTGCATTAAATTTTCATAAAAGGGGTCCCTAATTAGTTGAAATCATTTCAGTTAATCTGGGAACCAATAAAAACTTACCAACCAAGCGTCGTTACCCGTGCTAAGACAAAAGATATGGATCAAAGATTGGAAAGACTTGAACAACTTCAAAGAGAGATGCAAGACCAGTTACAAATACAAATGCAAGAGCAACTGGCGAAGATTAGGAAGAATATAAGGGATCTGGTGCTAGAGTCTCAAAGGAATATGTTGAGCCAGCTGTCTCAATTGCTAACAAAGGGGTTTGAAGAAAGGAAAAGTTCCATGATCAATGCTGGGAAGGACAATGAAGAGCCTCTCTACCCTCCAGGTTTCATCCTAACAAATGCTTAGACATATCCGCAAGGTGTACCTATTATTACAATTCAGCAATATCAGGTCGGTGCCTCTGCACTAGTGGATTACCCGATAGGTTCAGGCTCCAATCCGGGGGGCAACCCAACCAATCTTGAAGTTCCTGATTTAGATGAAATGGAAAAAACAAAGAGGGAATTGCCAAGACAACTTGAGGATCGGTATAGGTGGTTGGAGGAAAAATTGAAAGTAATGGAGAATGTTGACTTCTGCTGTGGGATTGACGCTAAAGATCTGAGTTTGGTTCCTGATCTAGTACTCCCGCCAAAATTTAAAACTCCAGAGTTTGAAAAGTACAATGGGACTAGTTGTCCTGAAGCTCACATCACAATGTTCTGTTGAAGAATGACAAGATATGTTAATAACGATCAACTGTTAACCTATTGCTTCTAAGATAGTCTGATCGGGTCAGCAGCTAAATGGTACAATCAATTGAGTCGTGCTAAAATCAAATTATGGAAAGACTTAGCACAAACCTTCATAAAGCAGTATAGTCATGTAACAGACATGGCACCCGATAGAATTACCCTGCAAAACATGGAAAAGAAGCAACATAAGAGCTTTAGGCAATATGCCCAAAGATGGAGAGAGGTAGCAACAAAAGTCCAACCGCCTCTTTTGGAGAAGGAGACTGCGATGCTTTTCATCAATACTCTAGAAGCCTTGTTCATTAATCATATGTTGGGAAGCGCTACTCTGAGCTTTTCAAATATAGTAATGTCTGGTGAGATAATTGAGAATGCGGTAAGAAATAGGAAAATAGATACGGGAGAAAGTGCCAAAAGATCAACCTCGGGAAATAAGGCAAATGAAGTGAACATCGTGAGCATGCCTTCCAAATTGGTCAACATAGGACAGCCAAGGGTTATAACCACTAATCATCAAAGAGAATCTGAATAACATATCCAAATAGAGGTCCAGGGAATAAAAGTTTCCAAACCCTTATATACTTAGAGGTGGTTTAAGTAATGGGACTGTGGAAGAGATCATTGTATTTTTAAAGCTAATCTAGAGTAATGTTCAAAACGTGCTTGTTGCTTTTAGCCTAGGGGCAATAAGAATCCTTTTGTGACACAGGCTTGTGTCCAAATTTTTTATTTCAATAAAATGCATTCTTTTTGAGAAAATATTCTTTCATTCTTTTTATATTCTTTTATTCTTTGGACTATTTTTCAAATATGCTTTCATTCTTCATTCATGATTATACCATACAAATAATTATCCTTAGAATCATTTATTCTTTGGAATTTTCCTTTGTACCTACTATGGGTCCTCAGACATCAATGACATGAGCAACGCTGTAACTAACTCCCTTTTGGGGTGAAATATTTGTTTAAGCGGATCTCAGAACAGAGATTGTGACTTATTTCCTTATTTGTTAAGGACGGTAGAACAAGATGAAAAACAGATCCTACTTTACGAAGGGTCAATAGACATTATGAGCAAGGGGCAAAGATTGAAATCTGAGTCACCATAAGGACAAAATGAATCGTCTTTGAGTTACTTCAAGAATTCAAAGATGTTAAGATCTGTGGACGATACAAAATGTCTATACAGTGCCAGAAGGACACATGTTGATGGTTTTATGGTAGCCACACTCATAATGAGGTTTGGGTACTATTGATTCACCATGGAAGAGGATCGTATTAGTTAGGCTCTATTTAGAGAGACAAGATTCATGTGTCTCATTCATTTCTTCACAGACTTTCTCTATGTGGGGAAAGGATATTATTAGGCCATTCTCGTCTAATATACATCAATTCATCTTGGCAGACATTGATTACTTCACGAAGAGGGTGAAGGTCGCTTCATATGTTAATATTACAAGATCGATAGTCATCAAATTCCAAAAAAAAGGGGGTTGTTGACAAGTAATGTTAGAAAGGACCACTTTCAAATACAACTGCACAATGTCAAAAGTTTGCAGTCTGTTCAAAGATCAGACACTATATCACAGTGCAGCAAAGGCATACAAAAAGAAAAAAGTACAAAAATAGAAAAAAGAAAAGGAAAAGAAAAGAAAAGAACAAAGGTCATAGTGAAAAATGAATGAGTCTTGTAAGGATTGACATAAAGAAGTTATCATTTACCCTCTATGTTTATCGAATGTAGGTCAGGACCTTCACTGGGGCAACACATTGCTCATTGGTTTATGGGATAGAAACAGTTTTGAAGACGAGGTTCTTTTTCTTCGAGTCTTGTCAGAGTTGAAGTTGGATAAGGCAAAATGGATCTAAGCTCGATATGATCAATTGAATTCGAAGAGAGGAGATTTTATCTTAGTCCAATGCACCATAAATGAATGACATGAAAATTCTATGAGGGGAACTTGATATTGAAGAAGATCCTTCTTATACAAAAGGACTTCAAAGGAAGAAATATGTCGAACTAGGAGAGACTTTATGTAGTAAAGAAGGCCTGTTTTGGAGGAGCATTGATATTGATGGAAAGGATTTGCCTAGTTCGGGGAATTCAAAATGTAGTGAAAGAGTATTCTACCTAAAAGGGAGAGGCTAAGGTGAAAACTTACAAAGGGCGCATTGAAACCTTTAAAAAAGAGATCGTAATGGAAATCAAAAAAATCAAAAAAATCAAAAAAAAAAAAGAAAGAAAAGGAGAGGCCAATGCGAAAACCCGCAAAAGGCTCTTTGAGACTAAAGGGGATTTGAGTTAAAAACCCAAAAAGGGTGGCTCAAATTTGGATTAAGATGGGGCATACAATAGTCTTGCTATGACTGAATTAACAATGAAAGAAAAATGTTACATCTTGGGGCATTGACAAAGTACTTCGAATCCCATAAACACAGATTGAGCTCAGAATGGTCCTCAAGAAGTTGGTACAGAGAAGCTCAAGCTGCGATATTTGGGGCACCTAGATTTCCATTCTTACCTATTTTTTTTGTTATCTTTGATTACCCTATTCTTTTCAGGTCACGTCCAATAAGTTTCTTTCTTGGTTGCATTTGCTTATTTGTTTCGAGATATGTTCTCAATTAATTCCTTTCTTGTCCATGGTTATGATCTTTTTCAAGCACTTTGCATTGAAATAACGATTTTTGGACTAATAATACTTTCATAAAGGGAGTTTCGCATATTGCTTTGGGGAGTTTTTAAATAATACAGGAGCCTGAAATAGGACTATTGTTTAAAATCCACCAAGCTTAAGGGTTGGAAATATTTAAGCCTAAATTGAGATTATCTCCTTGGATTTTTTTTGTCAAAGATATTGGTTGAGCAAAAAGAAAATTACATTGGTGTTATAATCCCAGCAAAGAGTGAGTAATGGGGTTATCCTCGAGAAAAGAAAAATGATATTCTGTATTCATGCAGATATCAAGCATATACATCTGTTCATTATACCCAGGGAATGGTGTAACAGATCAAATTGATTGAAGATGATGCAAATCCTATACCTCTGAGTTACAGTAGGATGGATAGAAGAAATCAAATGATTATTCCCCTGAAGTTGCAGTAGGAAGTTCAAACTTTATGTCCCAGAAGTTACAATGTAAGGGACTCTAGAATTACGGCGGGGCAGGCTTGCTGAACAGAATGTGATTGTTTCTTTGGGTTTTCTGTCAAGAATATCAGTCGAACAAGATGGCATCATAATAAATCAGTGATAGTGTCCTGGTGAACAACGAGTAATGATACCTTAAGTTTTTTTTAAAAAAAAAAGATCATTCTCATTTTTGCATTCGTTCATAACACATCCAGTTAGGAGCATTTGATTCATTTCAATCATAGCATCCTAATTATTTGACATAAGCATCACATCTAGTTAGGTGCATTTGATTCATTTTGATCATAGTACCTAATTATTTGACATAAGCAAGATACATGAAACCGAGTCTACAGGACAGGTCCGAGAGGACGGTGTAGTAACATCGGTGAGGTCAGATCTTATATCCCTGAAGTTGCAGTGGAATAGATCGAAGATTACAAACCTTATCTCCCTGAATTGCAATGGAGCAGGTTGAAGTGTCAGTTGCAGTAAAGCATATCATAACAAGTCTTATCTCCCTCAGGTTGCAGTGGAGTAGACTGAAGATTGCAGGTCTTATTTCCCTAAGCAGTAGTGGAACAGACCAAAGATGACGAATCTTATCTCCATGTACTGGCAATGGAGTAGATTTAAGTCACCAGCTTTATCTCCCTGAAGTTGCAGTGGAGCAGGCTCAGTATACAAGTCTTATCTCTTTGAGGTTGCAGTGGAGCAGACTGAAGATTGAAGATCTTATCTCCCTAAGCAGTAGCGGAGCAGATCGAAGATGGCGAATCTTATCTTCATGTATCGGCATGGAGCAGATTTTAGCCACTGACCTATCTCTCTATGGTAGCAAGAGAGCAGGTTGGCTATTGTAGTCTTATCTTCCCGAAGTAGCAAGGAAGCAGATTGAAGATTGAAGATCTTATCTCCCTGAAGTTGCAGTAGGGCAGATCGAAGCTGGTAAATCTTATCTCCATGTATCAGAAATAGAGCAGATTTAAGCCACCAGCCTTATCTCTCTGAGGTAGCAAGAGAGTAGGTTAAAGAATGAGTCTTATCTTCCTGAGGTAGCAAGGAAGCAGACTGAAGATTGAATGTCTTATCTCCCTAAACAGTAGTGGAACAGACCAAAGACTATAAATCTTATCTCCATATATTGACAATGAAGTATATTTTACCACCAGCCTTATCTCTCTGAGGTAGCAAGAGAGCAGGTTGAAGAATGATTCTTATCTTTCTAAGGTATCAAGGAAGCAGACTGGAGATTGAAGATCTTATCTCCCTAAGCAGTAGTGAAGCAGATCGAAGATGGCGAATCTTATCTCCATGTACAAGCAATGGAGCAGATTTTAGCCACTAGCCTTCTCTCTCTGAGGTAGCAAGAGAGCAGGTTGAAGATGGTAGTCTTATCTTCCTGAAGTAGCAAGGAAGCAAATTGAAGATTGAATATTGGAAGAGGCAAATCTTATCTCTATGTATCGACATTGGAGCAGATTTAAGCCTCAAGTCTTATCTCTCTGAGGTAGCAAGAGAGCAGGTTGAAGATTGAGTCTTATCTTTCTGAGCTAGCAAGAAAGCAGACTGAAAGTTGAAGATCTTATCTCTCTAAGTAGTAGTAGAGCAGATCGAAGATGGCAAAACTTATCTCCATGTACAGTAATGGAGCAGATTTTAGCCACTAGCCTTATCTCTCTGAGGTAGCAAGAGAGCAGGTTAGCGATTTTAGTCTTATCTTCCTGAGGCAGCAAGAAAGCAGACTGAAGATTGAAGATTGAAGATCTATTTCCCTAAGTAGTTGTGGAGCAGATCAAGGATGACGAATCTTATCCCCATGTATCGACAATGGAGAAGATTTAAGTCACCAGTCCTATCTCCTTAAAGTTATAATCAAGAGTTAGCAAAACCGGGAAAAATTGGCCCTATTTGATGTCTTTGCTCTATTCCTGTTACACGACAATGAGCAAAGAGGGGCAGCTGTAATAGGCCCATTTCGCCCGGGCTCGTTAACAGAAAATAAACCAAAAAAAAATAAAAGTCCAAACTTATTAACAGTTCATTTACAGCCTAAATTTCAGAACCCATTAACCCAAATTGTAGTAGCCCAGTAACAAACCCTGTAACATCTCGAAATAGGGCCTAAATGGAATAGTGGTTGCGAAACCACAAATCTGAGATAGAAAAGTTTATTTCGATTAATTTTTATGATTTACCGAGTGATTAGATGCATGTGTTAGAGTATTGATAGGAAATTTTATAGATTGCATGTTTAATTTGCCTATTAGGGCTTATTTGCAGAAGTTGCTGTAACAGCCCGATTTAGGGCTTAAACGGAACGATGTTTTTAGAACCAAGAATTCGAAGTCAAAAAATTTATTTTGTTTAAGTTTTAAGGTTTATTTATTGATTAAAAATATTGTGTAAAAATATCGTTAAGTAATTTTACTGATAAAGTGCTTAATTGGACTTTTAGAACTGAATTACAAAAGTTGCAAAATATGTGTTCTAATTCATAAGTACTTGATTGAAATGGGGGTTTAAAGAGGAGGTACTTAAATGGTAATTAGACCATTAATTTTGTTTGGACAAAAATGGGCATGAATAGGACAAAATTTTAAAGAAATGCCTTAAGGGCATTTTAGTCATTTGGTAATTAAAAGAAATAAAAAGGGAAAATAAAGCCAAAATTGACTCATCTTTTTCACGGAGGCTGAAATTAGCATGGGGGAAGCCATGGATAGGGTTTTCAAGCTTTCGAAGCTCAATAGTAAGTCCATTCTAGCCCCGTTTTTCAAGTTCTTTACGATTTTAGAGTCCCGGTAACTTGATTAAGCTTATCTAGCAATAATTTAAGCTAGGGTTCATATTTGGAAAAATCCCCATTGGTGAAATGTGTTTATTTTGATGTTTTATGGTAGAATATGAAGGCTGAAATTATGTTAAACAACTTTTGCTAAGCGGTTTTAAGCAAAAATAAGTAAAACGGCTTAATCGGTAAAAGTTGTTATTGTTCATAACTATGTGTTAGAGTGAGAATTTGATGTTGTCATAGAAGGGAAAAATGATCAGCATGTCATAAAACATAAGAATAAGGGATGAAGTTTAATTCCCGAGGCTAGGGGAAAAAGTGTAAATATGCAAAAGTTTAGGGGCAAAATTGTAATTTTTCCAAAGTTTGAGTTAAGGACTGTTTTGAATAGTACATTAATTAAATAAGTAAAATATGATGTTTTAGATCCCGAAAAATGAGATTTGAATCCAGAATGGGAGAAAAATCGAAAATCGGGAAAGTTGGTAAAATGGTCGTTTTAGTATCGAAGTAAGTTCATATGTACAATAAGCATTAATTTATGCATGTTTCAATGTAAAATTGATATATTTACTATGATTGCCGAGGTGTTGAAAGTGAGTATAATTATGATGATTTAAATGTTCAATATTAATTCGACATGGAAATGAGAAAGTATGTAAGTTTGTATGTAAATAATACATTATCTTTTTTATGTCTTTGTATTTCAGCATATTTTATGTATTGTAGCTGATTTTGAATCATAATTGACTATTGGAAGTATGGAATCAAGTATTAGAAAGAGAGAGAAATCCCGGTTGAACCTTCGGAAAGATTGGATGATACAGATGGTATGTAGCTAGGTTACATGTATGGTGCTGAGTGCACATCATGTGTACAAGAGAGCTACGAGACATTATGATGTAGCTAGGTCGCATGGGTGATACTATGTGTACACCATGTAGACAAGAGAGCTACGGGATATATGTAGCTAGGTCGCATGCGTGGTTCCAGGTGAAGGACACCATGTAGACAAGAGAGCTACGAGATAAACTGGCTAGGTCACATGGGTGGTACTAAGTGTTCACCATGTGTACAATAGATCCAAAATTATGCGTACAATCGAGCTAGGTCACATGAGTGGTGCTAAGTGAAGGCCACTATGTGTACAAGAGAGCTTCAATTTTAAAGGTTGGCTGTGTGCGATACCATCGCGTATTTGTTATTATTCCGAAGCGTTCAACTAGGTAATTGATTAAATGAAATTGTGTATGACTTTGTGATGATAAGTGTAAGTATATACGTGTGTAACTTATGAGCAATATGCTCGATATGTGATAGGAAATTGGAAAGATTGTTATGGGAAAGTGATGAATACAATTGAAGTGTGAAAGATCAAAATTGACAATAAAATTGTTTTGGATAGTTGCAGTGACTTGAATCTAAAAATTTACAAAAAATAGTAGAAATTGAATCAGAGACTGAATGAGATATCAAATTAGAGCTTAATGAGTCTATTTTCATATAACAAAAACAGAGAAAGCAAATGAATTTTATATTATGAGATATTTAAGTTTTTGAGAGACTGGTTTAGAATGACTATGTGATCCCCTTTTCTGACTTGGAAAAATCATTAAAAATTTTACAAAAATAATTATAGGATATAATTTATATGCTTGAAATCATTAATGAGTCTAGTTTCAAATGAAATAAACGAGAACATCCTTTGAATTCTGTAAGAGGAGAAAATTGATTCGTAGTGAAGAGTGGTCAGAACAATTGAGCAGTGAAACAGGGGTAATTTCAATGAATAAACTGTACTAATTGGCTAGACCAAAAATTCTTAAAATTTTATGGTAAGAATATTGTGAATCTAGTTTCAAGGAAAATTAACGGTTTGTAATTTGGAGTTCTTTAGCTCCATAAATAAATAATTTAGTTTCTGGTACTCTGCTAGATAGCTTATTTTGAACCTGTTTATAATTGTAATAGTGAAAGTATGTGTGTTTGTGATGGTAATATTCTGGGAACATATTGTGACTTTGTTTAAAGTATGATAAGGTATTGTTTATTAATATTTACATACTTACTTACTAAGCTATAATGCTTACTCCCTTCCTTTCCTTTTACCTATAGTGTCGCAAATGTTAGCTCAAGTTGGAGGTCGCTGGAGGTTAAACAAAACTATCAAACTATTGATCGATATATAAAGGTTTTAAAGTATTTTAAGTCTTTGGCATGTATGGAGACTCGTTTAATTGTTATTAAGTTGCTAGGAATTGGCTTAAAATACTGACCTATGTTATTTGAAGGTCTATATTGTGTAAAGTCATTTAATGTAGATAGTCTTGATTATGTTATTAATTAAATGGTGCAATTTATGAATGTGCATGTTTGCCTATGTGTGTGGTTGAATTAAAGCATGATATGGGCCTTGTAAGCTCTTTTTAAGGGACAGCTTGGATGTGTTTGAAAAAGTTTTAAATTCGAGTGAAATTATGAATCAGTTTTTATACGATGATTAGTGATTAAGTCCGGTAATGCCTCGTACCCTATTCTGGCGTCGAACACGGGTAAGGGGTGTTACAAGCCCAATAACCCAAACTCTTTCAGAAATAGAAACACTAGGGTTTCTTTTCTGCTTGCGCCGCAATTGGTTTCCAGTGCAAACCAGCGCCGCACGTGCACCTCCGTTGTTCTATGTCACCCCACTAACGGCCTGGCCTTGTCAGCAGCACCATGGCCTCCACACCTGCAACAAATTAACAAACAAAAAGAGAAAGCAACATTGACAGCAGATTACAGCGAATTACAACAAGGAATTTGTATTTTTTTTATTTATTTATTTTATTTTTCGGCTATAAAACCGAATGAAAACAATGTAAATGGGAGTTTCTTTTCACAGAAATACATTAGGCATACTAAATACAACAAAATTGAATTGAAAACTATTGAAAAGGTGATTCTCAGTTTCTTTTTTATGCGTTTCTCTTCTTTGAGTGTGCATGTGATTTAAATATAAGAAAATAAAAAAGAAGGCTTACCTTCGCGAATGCGCCATTGAAATCTCCATCTCCTTTGTCGGCATCGAAGGTTGAGAGGGGATTTTGAGGCCGAAATTGTTGAGCCTTAAGGCTGGGTTTCGAATAGGGGACACCACCGCATGCAATCATCCACCGATTGTAAAGGTAGAATGGTGGTGATTGAACGGCGGATCAGATAGGGGCAAACATTTAGGGTTTTCCCTTTCCTTTTCCCCCTTTGTTTTCCTAAATGCTTAGGTTTATTTTAGGATTTTTTTTTTTCTCTTTTAATTGGCAAAATGAAGTGACGCCGTTTAAGGCATGATTCGGCAGCCTTGAAACGACGCCGTATAGGCCTATCCGATCCGACCCGATTCTTGGCCCCTAAGATCCGCGCGTTCCTGCGGAGAGGGGATAATTGCGCATCAGTCCCCCCTATTCGCACGAGCATTCAATTGCGCCTAATGTATTTTACTTCATTTTTAACTTTGGCTCTGAAATTTGCGCATGTTTACATTTTAGTCCGCATCTCAGCGCTGCGTTTTGGGGCCTGGGATATTTCCAGCCTTAATCCCTGGGAATTTGCGCGCATTGCGCGCTGGTCCTCATTTTAATGTCAAAATTTGTAAATTATCCCTTTTATTTTAATCTTATTTTAATTCAGTTTTTATCATTTTTTTAAAATTCATTTCACATTCATTTTTTAAATTCTTGTTTATTTATGTTTTGAGCTACTTTAATAATTGTGTTTTATTTTAAAATCATTATTGTAAAATTTTTTGTATCATATCATTTTAAATTTTGGTATAATCTTTAATTTAAATTACCTTTATATTAATATATATATAATTATATTAAAATTAGCTTTATTTTATAAACATTATTAATTCTATGCTATTTTGTATATATAATTTCTTTTAAATCTGTTTATTTGTATTTCCTTTTAAATTTCTTTTATATATAGTTTATTCTTTGATTTAAGATTCTTTCATGTATATATAGTTTTATTATATATTGCTTTGTTATTCTTTCATGTATATTGTTTATTCTTTGTTATTTATTATATCTTCATCATATATTGTTTTGTTGATTTCTTGTTATTGTATGTATATTATCACCTTTAAATATATATGTTTTGTTTTTAAAATATTTTTTTTATGTTATTTGCTCCAAATTTCTTCTTTCACAATATTTATTTTAATATTCATTTACATATTCTTAGTTTTATTTTTATACATGTGAATCATTTCAACCCTTAGCATGCATTATTCATTTATAAATTTTTCATATAGTTTTTTAAATTATTTTGTATTATATTGGCTCTTAGTATCCATATTGCTTTGTATATTATGTGTTGCATTTTACTTTTCATATTATTTTATATATTATTATTGTATATTATTTATTCATTTTTTTATGTATTATTAAATCAATTGTTGTATTTTATGTGAATTTGGTATATTTTGGATTAATTATATTTAATTGCTTGATTTATTAGTTAAATAAGGTTATATTATCATCTTTCATAAGCATTGTATTTTATGTGTGTATATTATCCCATGCTAATTATTTTTCTTTTGGGTTTACAAAATATTGTTTTATAATTCCCAACTCTTTAAAATCGACTATTCCATTGTATTTCAAATAAAATTAATATATTTTGAGTTTACAAATCTTTTTAAAAATCCAAAAAATAAGGCAATGTT
This sequence comes from Gossypium hirsutum, assembly GCF_007990345.1. Lineage (NCBI taxonomy): Eukaryota > Viridiplantae > Streptophyta > Magnoliopsida > Malvales > Malvaceae > Gossypium > Gossypium hirsutum. The sequence continues at coordinate 55,710,411 of NC_053432.1, read as the reverse complement.
CAGTATTTAGAAATTCGAGAAATTGTGCCCTACCGTGCTGGGTTTCGATTTTTCGTTGGACTAAATATTTGGACACCCTTTTGCAATTTTTGACCTAAGGGTTTTTGGAAGTCAAAAATCAATCGTATTTTCAAAGGTATGAAAAACCGTGTCCAATCATGCTGGATATGATGCTACATTCCTTTGAAACGAGAGAATTTTGACAACCAATTTGAACTACGCACGTGTTTTAATAATAATCATATTTCAAAATTTCTTTTCTAAAACCTTAAACATAAGGACAACGTGTAATCAATCTGGTATCAATCTTTGGCGTAGTGAGGGTGCTAACCTTTCCTCATACGTAACCGGCTCCCGAACCCATTTTTAAGTTTACTTGGACCAAAATTGTTTTAAAATATTTTTTTAGGTAATCCAACACACCTAAACAAAAGATTGGTGGCGACTCCGCATTTGATTTTAAAAGTCGATCCCCGTTTTTTCTTCAAAAAAAATAGTTTCGACACATGGATCTTCCTGTACTTATTCACTTTCATACTTACCTCTTGTTGAATGTTATAAGACTTTCCATAGCTTATTCATATTTTAACATCCGCACACATAGTGCTATAAGGTTAGCCAAAGATAAAATATTTCCGCACACTTAGTGCCACCTCAAATAACTGAGACTAAGTTAGTATCGCACACTCAGTGCCTCAAGTAGCCGAAGCTACTTTAAATCCCACACTTAGTGCCAAAATTAATTTAAATCGCACACTTAGTGCTAAAGCTTTCGATTCATCATCATATACATTCAACTCAATTATTTAAACATCTATGTATAATCAAAATAGAAATATGTACTTATAATACCATGTTCTGTGTACGAACTTACCCCGTACTCGAAGTTGTCGACTTGAACGTTTATTCTACAATCTTCGACTTTCCTCGGTCTAAATCTGAATTCCTCTTTTCTTGATCAAAATGTATTAAAAATTAACCTTTTTATTCACCAAATCATCCAAAACAATCCATATACACACAATTAGGGCATTTTGCAAAATAGCCCTCACATTTTCACATTTCGACAGTTTAGTCCCTAATTCATAAAATTACAAAATGCACATAATTTGCATATACATAAGCTTAGCCGAATTCTTCTAGTACTCATACTAGACCACACAATTCATTTATTTCACATTTTAGTCCCTCAAAAATAACATTTTTACCATCTAGCCCAAATTACTCAATTTCATCAAAAATTCAAAGACAACACATGTAAACCCAACATCAAGCTTTCATATTACAACATATAACATCATCAAGTTCATGAATTCATCCATGGCACATTTCCAAATCATCAAAAATTTCATGAATTTAAGCATGGGCTAGCTAGAGCACTTAACAACGATCACAAAAACATAGAAATTATCAAAAACAGATAAAAAACGAACCTTAATTCAAGCTTCCAACTAGCCGAACCTTAGAACTCTTTATCTTTTCTTTTTGTTCTTCAATTTTCGGCACAAACAAAGCATATAATGCCTATTTTCATGTTTTGTTATAACATATATTAATTTATTAAACATTTGACTATTATAACCTTTATTGAATCATTATAAATTCACCTAACACTTGCCCTTTTATGTCCATTCAAACTCTCAATGGTCAAATAATCACATAAATACCTTTTCTTTAGAAAGCCAATTCAAATAAGCACTCTAACAACTAGCACACAGCTTTTACCTTTTACGCGATTAGGTCATTTTTTGCAAATTAAGTACACAAACAGTTAAATTTTCACACGAGACTTTCACACATGTCAATTCACTTATCATAGGCACGAAAAATAATATAAAAAATATTTTCTGACTCAGACATATGGTTCCGAAACCACTATTCCAACTAGGTTCAAAACCGAACTGTTACACCTAATCAATGTACCCTCATTGGTACCACATTTTATATGTTCAAAAACATCAACAACACACCAAACATTCAAGACTTTCATTCATATCACATTTACCATATTTGGACTAACTTTCAACTTCTAAAGTTACCAAATTTGAAGCTAAGCACATACCAAACATTATGCTAAGCTACCAAACTTTAAACTATCACATACCAAAATATAAACTAGGCTAACATACCAACATAGCCTTAACCACAACCATATACACATTTAACCACCATTTCACTACCAATTAAGATAACAACACCTTATAAACAATATCAACAAAAGACTCCCTAGGTACATGCCATTACAAAATAAGATATCACCACACTTAAGCTTGGGATTTGTGATTTGATGCTGAGTCGGCGATAAATCAAACAGTACTTAGCCTACGTACGGAAAACAAAACCACAAGCTGAGTAAAACTCAGTGTTATTTCTATAATCTAAATAATATAAACTTGATATAAGTATTTAAAATGCAAAATGCAACAAGAAAGCTATGTTCATGTGTTTCAATTCAACAGTATAATTTTTGCTTATTCCTTATTCACATCTACTAAGATTTTCACATGTTCAAATATATAAGTATATATTAATAGCATTTTATTTAACATTTGAATACATCATCTCATGCAATGGCATGATTCATATCTTTGATCAATACTTGAATTCATTGAAGTTTTACATCTCGATTCATCAATTCATATTTCATTTCTCATCTCATAATCATTTCTCATATTTGTCATTTTAATATTTTCTCATCTCATATTCATTTCTCATATTTTTCATTTCAATATCAATCACATAAAATTATTATTTTACTCTCCCTTATTAACATGACTCAGACTTGGACGGATACACGGATCCAACCAACACACCAGTTTGGCACCCAGTGCCTCATTGGATAAATCTGAAGAATAACTGCTCTCAACGCTATATAAATTGACACCCAGTGTCTCATCGGTTAAACCGAAGCAAACTAGCACTTAGTGCCTCATCGACTCGAGATTGAAGAAATCCCTGAACTCTTCCTATCCTGTGGCACGCCATATATATCCGACTCAGCAGTTAATAAGGTTTCATTTCACTTATACAACCAATGTCTCAATTTCACATATAAATATATATTCAATTCAATCTCCATATACATTCAATAAATTCATAATTTACCGAATCAATCCATTTCCATTGACTATGAATTCAATTCAATTTCAAAGTACACAAATACTCACCTCAAATGCTTACCATATGTAACAATTCAAAATGTAATAATTTATAACTTAGTCTGGATTACAGAAACACAAACCGTGAATTCTAAGCTATTCGACATCGATTTTTTCCTTCCATTTTTTACTTGAGGATTCTGGTACGATGTTAGCTACGGAATAAAACAATTAAATCACATTAATATTACACATTTCAATTTCACATTAAATTTTAAATTTTGACACTATATTTTGCTTATTATTCAATTTAGTCCCTAAACTAGGACTAATTTTAACCTTCACATTTAACTTTATATTTTTATCCTAATTTCATTTTATAACACATTTAGCTTCCTCTTTTCCAATTCGACCCCTTAATTTTAAAATTTTCATAATTTAGTCCCTATTGTTCAAAATCAACAATTAATTCCACAATTTAGTCCTTTTCAATTTTCAACTTAAAAATCTATCTATTTAATCCTAATACTTAAACTATTCAACAATGGCAACATCTAAAATCTTGAATAATACTAAAAATCACAACATAGGTCAAGTAGCCCTAAGTACCGGGATTCTAAAAATATAAAAATTACAAGTATAAAAATTAAATTGCACTAACCAATTTGAACTTAACTTTCAAACCCTTAGTGCCGTGCGTTCTCTTCTCCTTTTTCTTTCTTTCTTTCTTTCTTTTTTTTGTTTAATTTGCATGCATCCACTTTCATCTCTATTCCTTTTAATTTGTTTTCATTTTATTTATTATTACTAACTTTATAATATAACATATATAATATATATATATACACATGCATTTACACTTAACCATATTTGGCCACCTATACACAACCATTTATTAAATAGTTTAATTGCTACTTTAGTCCCTTTAGTTTATTTCAATTTATAATTCAACTTTTAATATTTACGCAATTTAATCCCTGTACCATAATAACTTCTAATTTCACAAAATTTACTAATTCAAAAATTAATTAACTACACAACTAACTTCGTAAATATTTACGAGTCCAGTTTACGGGAACGAAGCTCAAGAATACACTTTTTGACACCCCTGACTATCGAATCGTTACAAGTTATATGTGAACTGACTTGGTATGATGTGTAGATGCGAGCTATTAGTAAAGTATCTAACTGCAAGTTGAATCATTGAAGTATCCTATATGCGAGCTATTAATATCGAGAATATTAAGCTTCGTAACTTCAAGTTATAAGTAAATGGTAGATATGTGCATAAAGATATACATATTTACTTAGATTAGAACTGTTAATGTTAATATTATCTTTTTAAATTATAGAAATATTATTGAATGCTTTACTCAGCATATGGATTGTTTTTCCCATGCACAAGTTAGATTTAATGCAAGATTTTTGTGCATCGACCTTAACATCCAATCCCCAGTCTTGGTCTCAACAATATTGTTGTTTCAAACGTTACTTATGGTTGGCTTGTACCTAATAGATTAAGTTTTGTGGTAGTTGGATAATGTTTTTAATTAAATGTTATAACTTATATTCTAGTAGAAAAATATATATATATATATTGGATTTATTGTATGTCATTAGGTGCTTTTATAAAACAAATATCGATTTTATTTAGTATGATTAAAGAATGTTTATTGTCAGATAATTATCATATAAATTGTATAGTTAAATTGTGAATTGATCACAGTTGCTTCGGCAACGAATGTGTCATCCTGTTGCTTGGACCTAGCGACCGCGTTGGGTAATAGGGTGTTACGAATCATTTGAGTTCAAGAGTGATACATGCATGAATGAGGTAAAAATTATTAAATTAAAACATACCTATAATGACTTAATTTTAGCTAGTATTGGAAAATTTGATTTCGAGATCAAATTTCTTAAATCAAGCCAATATAGAAATATTAATCGAGAAGTTTACATGACAAATATGGAATTAGAAAATTGAATTATTAAATAATTAATTAGATAAGTTATCAAATTTAGTACAAGAAATTAAATTGCAGGGTAGCTAGAACTTGAGGGTTTAGGTGAGAGATTAAACAAGTCTTTAATAGGAAATTAACCCACGACTAAGTGACTCATTAATAATTTGAATGTGAAAGCTTTAGTTGGATAAAATCTCGTGCATAGCATGAGTTTAAACTAATTATATTAATAGGATAATATGTTGATAAATTCAAAATAGAGTTGTTAAATGGTTGGTCATTCGCTCAAGTTTGAAGGTTCATTTGAAATTTGAGAGGGCTTGAGTAAAAATTTTAGGTCTGAAAAATGATCTTAGGCAAAAATACTAGGCTTGTTTAAAATATGAGCCGAGCTCGGGCTTGACCATTCAAGGCTCGAGTTCGGCCCAGTCTGACCCTATTTTAAATTCATAATACTTTATATTATGGTATTTTTATATATTATATAATTTATAACAAATAAAAAATAAATCAATACTAAATATATAATTTGACTCTAATGTAAACAATAAAATAATGTTAAGATAACTATGTGAAAAATCAATAAATTAAAAATATATAAAATTATTAAATATTAAATTAAAATAATATAAATATTTTTTAAAAAAAATTAAAAATTAATATGTGTGGGCCTAAAATGGGCTTGGATTAGTCTTTTGTAAATATGGACGAGTTTGGACAAAATTTTAGACTCTTATTTCAAGTCGGCCAAGCTTGGCAAGCATGAAGTATGTTAATACCATACTTAGACCCAACCCGAGCCATGAACATCTCTAATTCAAAATCGTACAACCTACGAATATGGAAAACAAAAATGACAATATTGTATTATTCTTGGTTAAAAGTAAAATCCAAATTTAAACCGAAAACCAAGTTCAACTCTATGAATATTTGAGGTAAAAGTATCATGAAGACCCTTGTATTAGAAGACAAATTGTATTTTGTTTCATCTACTTAAAAAATAAGCAAATTAGTCCATGTTAGATTAAAGAGTAAATTAATCATTCTATTAAAAATTCTATTCATTTTTACTGTTAAAAAATGGTCTTTGTATGTTAGAATGAGATACACGTGATATGTCATGCGTAACTATCTGGTTATTCTATTAGCCAAACTAGTTTTTAATAGTAAAAATGGATGAAATTTTTAATAAAAATGACCAATTTACTTTTTAATTTAATGTATATGGACTAATGTATCTTATTTTGTAAATAAAAGAGACTAGATGTAATCTAATTAGAGAGATTCATGATACTTTTACCGAACATTTAATTTGGTTTTTATTATGGAATCAAGTTTTAGAGTAAGGAAAGTGATTCAAAATCAGATATTTTTAATACTCAACTTGAAAAGCATACCAAGCGTAATATAAAACATTAAGCTGCTAATTGACCAATCAAGTGAGTGTGCCAGAGTGGTTATCGGGCATGACTAGAAATCATGCGGGCACTGCTCGCGCAGGTTCGAATCCTGCCACTCATGTTCTTTCAAGTGTTTAATTTGTTTTCTGGTTCAATAACTGAAAATTTTCAATTTATATTCGGGAAAGCGTCTTTTTCTAAATCAATTCCATTTTGAAATTTATTTAATATTTTTAATCCTTGATTCCAACTTCAATCTTGTAAAGATTTAGTTGATCTCATCTTGACTTGTCTAGGAATTTTTTATTATATTATTTTTTTTCAAAAATTAAACCAAATATGTTTGTTAATATTATAAAATTAAGCTAATGTAATAAAATAAAATAAAATGTTTATAAAATTAAACTATATGTTATAAATTTGTAATTATATTTAAGTTATAAAAATTTATAAACTTAAAAACAAGATTATTTACTAAGTAGATCAATGGTAAAGTTTGATAAATTTTTACCAATACGATACTTTAATTTTTTCAAAAGAAAACTCAACTTGTTCCATAATATTTATTTATAGAGTTATGATGGATTGAAACTTAATAGGTATTCTATTTTTATATTCTTCATGTTCATTTTACATTTCATGTTCAAGATTCATGATTGCCTCTCTTAATAATGAATATTTTTTTGTTAAAATGAGTTGTCCTTTTTGCTCACCAAAGTATAAATAGAAAAACATATCGAGAGGATCAAGATTTCAAGATAAAGTTCTTTGATAAAGTTCTTTGATAAACCATCACTTTTTCTACCGATGATTGCTACATTTTTTCAAAAGCAAATAGCCAAACATGCGAAGCCCTTAAAAAAATATGGTCAAAACTTATTATACTATCTCGAGACACTTAACCAAAAAAAAAAAAGAACCCAGAGGTTTTTTTAAGCCCCTCGAGTAGAGAAAAAGGGAAAGAAACTTATTACTAGCTTTGAACATGTGTAATTTGAATTTGATTCTTTGGATTGGAAAGGCGTTTTCACTAGATCAGACATATGTTTGATGGGTAAAGACCATTTTTTTTTAAACTAGAATGGTGGTCAAATCAGTCGGGTCACCAGTTTTTCGATTCAATCGGTTTGACCAGTCCGGTTAAAAATTATTAAAAATTTAAAAAATAAAAATATTAAAATTAAAAACAAAAACTCAATTCAACTGATTCTATCAATTTTTTAGTCAATTCAACCGATCCGTACTAGTTCCTGAACTAATCAATTTAAAGTCATTCTCTAGATCGATACTCTAACCGATTTCCTGTCCAACTGATTCAATTCGATTCAAACATTATTGTTGAAGACATGCAAAATTGGGGAGGAAATCAGTACACCATACAAAGTCTCCATAACTCAAATTTATTAAATTTCTTACACAAGTTAGTTGCTCCTTCTCCATAGATCTACTCCTAGAAAAACAAGTAGCTAGATGAGCCTTCACAGCAGCAACTAATTTCATCTCTTATAGTTGAGCTTAATCTTGATTCATTTGTTATACTAAAAAAAAGAAAAGAAAAAAAATCCATCCTTACTTCCAAGTATACAAGTCCAAGGGTCGAGTTACCGGTCGGAATATATAATATTTAAAAAAGTTGCACAATAATATCAGGTATGAAAAATGGTTTTGAGTAAAAAAAATAAAAAATAGATAAGATAGGCTAGTCTCAAGCATTATTATGTTAAAGTAGGCTAGTTCAACCAGTTGAACTCAAAATTTGTTAATCTAGCGATTCAAGTGAAGTGTTCACTGGAATTTAGAAGCTCAACAATGAAAATTTTGAGAAAAATTCCTTAATAATTCTCTATACTCAACAAGAAGAAGAGGATGAGAAAACAGAGAATTGCATTAAAAAATAACCAATTGCATAACTAACTTTTCTATTCTAAGTTGTTTTATTCTCCAATCAGTTACACTCAAGCTGACGTTTAATTCATCACAAAATCCTTGTACTTCTTGGGTAATTGGCGTTGTTAACCTGGCCTATTTGGTCCAAGTATATTGCCATCATGCTTTGCTTCATCTGTTAATTCACCCTCCCAGCATCTTGCACAACCGTGGCAGCTTGTTGCTTCGCACCATTCATAATAGTACCTCCTCGAGCAGAAAGAACCTTGCCTTCAAGGTTCTAATAATGAAAAGCCTGCAGCATGTGAGTTTGGTCTTCCTAAGTAGCAGTTGACTTCGGATAGCCTTTCCACTGGACAAGCCATTGTTCCACAAGTCAATCCACATATTCAATGAACCGCTTGTCAAACAAAGTGGATGATTGCAAAATCAGAGTTGAAATCAGAATCCACCAAATGAAGAGGAGTGACTTGCTGGTCAAGAACTCTAACACACTTGCAAAGGAGAGAAAAATGAAACGCTAGATGTGTAATGACCAATTTTCAGTGGTGATGAAAACTGTGGTTTCAGAATCCCGTTTACATAAACTAAGCTCGTAAATATTAAACATGGATATTTAGGAAGTTATTATATTGATATATAAAAATTCAATTAAGTAATTTAGCCAAATTGTGGTTAATTAAGGCCTAGGGACTAAATTGTAAAATTTTAATTACTATAAATTTTTAATTAGAAAAAGACTTGAGGACCTAGATAGAATTATCCAAGGAACTAAATGGTTAATAAATCAATTTTTAATGGTGGATAGTGGATGATGATGTTGGATGAAATTAAGCTTAATTAAATGATGATTAAAGAAAACTAATCATGATTAAACTAATTAACTAAACACTAATTAAACTATATAACTAAAAATTTAGTGGAAAGATGAAAATAAAATCATCATATTCCCAAGTTCCACCGTACACCATTTTGTGGAGAAAAAAAAGCTTTAAAAACCCTTAAGCAATCGATAACAATTTCAACTAAGTCCCTAAGCCATTTTTCTTTGATTTTTATAGATTTATGATCTTGAGAGCTTAATTTAGCTAGCCCATGTATCAAATTGTTCAATTTTTGAAATTTTGATAAGTTGTAATTGTTGAGAATTGGATGAATTAGGCTTGAAATTGCTAGAAATTAAGCTTAGATTATGAAAATGACTAAATTGGGAGGCTTAACAAGCTTGATTGTAAGCTTGGTCATATTAGGGACCGAATTGAATAAAATGAAAAATTGTTATGAGATTAAGTTAGGAATAGAAAGTAAAAGGTCCCTAATGAGTAAATATGAAGCTGAATTTTAATTTGAAACTTTAGATCCAAAGTTATGCTTGTCTCGGGTTTAGGGACTAAATTGAATAAATTAAAAAATATATTTTTATTTTTAATTGAATTTAAATTGGATGTAAAATTGAAAATGTTATATGTTTGGTAATTTTATGTAGCTAATGTTGGCGTAGAACCTTTGAGAGGGAAAGGAAAAATAAAAGTTGTCGACGAGTGACTTAGAAAACTCGGTTTGTATTTCTATGATTCATGATCATTTTAATTGTTGCATATTTGTGATATTTTTCATAATATGACATTGAGATGAGTTAACAATGAGTATTTGAATTGAATTGCTATGTTTGAGATTGAATATCAAGATAATGGACTAAATTGAATAAAATAAAAACTACAGGAATTAATTGATATATGTTATTAGATATGGAATTGGGTTGAAGCATGTTATATGAGATGTTGAAATGGAGAAATTGATGATTAATTGAGAATGATATAATGAGAATTAAACTATATGACGAAACCGAAAAATTGATTCCTTATTAACTGTTCAGGTAGAGTCAGATATAGTTGGCATATAATACAATAGATTGAGTACGGGTTATTTCAACTATATGTCGATGAGTATTGGGCGCATTTTCCTTCGAATGTTCCAATGAGTGCTGGGCACAACCTTTACTTCGATTATACCAATAAGTGACTGCCGATAAACGTGTTATCATTTATAGTAAAAATATCACACCACAAATATAAGAAATTAAATTGATGGTGTCCGCAAGTATACGGGTCAAATTGTAATATAGTATATGTGTACAATGGAACACAAGAAAGTATTCTGAAGATCGTACCTAAAGGAGGATGAAATAAATCTATAGAAAATCTCTTTACAATAATAAGTCTAAATAGTAGTAATTAAATCATATATTACGATAGATCATAAAATAGATGAATAATGAAAATTAAAATACTAAAATAAATAAACTAGAAAATAGACAAACAACTAATTTGATAAAACTAATTAGGAAGATTAATTCGTTTCAAGGGTTTGTAAACTTCATATTAGGGTTTTAGGGTGGATTAGTTATCAATTAACCAATTATTATCTCCTAGCCTCTAACTGATTAATCGATTGGTTGATATTAGATTATCTTCCGACCTCACTTTCTCAACCAGGATAAACTACAATTTACTCGGTGAAGCTTATCTCTTGATCTCGTTTAACCTATGATTATTTCCTACGGTTGTCAAGCCTAAGGTTTATAAATGATAATCTATACCAACTAATCCTCTCAGGAAACCCTAAATCCCAAATTAAACACGTCCTCATCCACTCGTTAATCTCCCCTAAGGAATTTAATCACTCACATTATTCATAATCTTAATCTCAATTGAATAAAACATGTAAATAACATGATTAAATCAAAAGGAGAAAAAAGATTAAAATAATCCTGATTTTGATATCGAGTAGAGCACAAAGTAACGAATATCTCAATTGGAATAATCAAATATTGTCATTTGCGAAAAAGAAATTACTGAAATAATTTAATTAAATAAAAGAACTCTTGGATTGAAATCGGTTCCAAGAGAGAAGTACAAAGAGTTTATGAAAAAAGAATGAAAACTAAGTTTTATCCTACTTCTAAACTACGAGGGTTTTTGAAGGCGTCTAAGATGACTTAGTTACATCAAACCCCTAAGATTTTATTTATAGGAGTGTTGGCAATCCGATTTAGGTCTTCAGCACGTCCTAGGTCTTCATATAAAGTTGATTAGATGGATGAAATTAGCCCCAAAATACTTGGGCACCATGTCGCGCCATACAAGGTTTATGGTGCGACATGACAACAAATTTATGCCTTATTGGTTCCGTGTCGTGCTTTAGCAGCTCGAGAAGCTTGTGCATCACTTGTCCCTTGCTTCTATGACAGTTGTGCCTATAATTCATTATCCTACACACTCAATTACACAAATTAGCACTACCTAAGGCCCGTGTAGACCTAATAGGTCACAACACTCACAAAATGTGTTAAAAATACTTATTTTTACTAATTTTTAATACTAAGTTAATAGCCCAATTTTACTCAGGCCCAAATTACAAACAAATAAAAATAAATTACAAGCCCAAACCAATCAACCCAAACTAAACCTAAAAAACAAAAAAAAACAAAGTTGATTATTAAAAGTCCAATTACAAAATGGCCAAAAAATGAAGCCCAAATACAAAAAAGGCCCAGTGGCCCAAAAACCTTAACTATTTTCAGAAAAGCCAGAAACCCTAGGGTTTTTGTGCACTGCTGCCTCTACTTCGTCAGCAGTTTCGTCGCCCGAGGTCTGACGCATTGTCTTCTTCTTTCACTAAAATGGCAACCCCCTAGTTGCTGTCAACTGCCACCTGCAAAAAAGAAAGAACAAGAAGACAAAAACACAAACACACAAAGAACAGTAGAAAAATAGTAAAAAAACAATAGTGTAATGTAAGACATTCGGCTATAAAAGCCATTACCACAATGTAATGTTTTTTTCATAGACGAAAGCAATCAAAAATACAAAAAAGGTGGTTCTTTTAATTTATTTTTCGAAAAAAATAGAAAAATAATAAAAAGAGATTTTTTTTTACCTATTTTAGCTATTGGTGAGAGTTGTCCCCGGCTCGAGAAGCCTTGGAGTCCCTCTAAGGCTCCGTTGAAGGCCTCGCTGGAGAAAAGAAAAAACTAAAAGGTCTCTTTATTCTCGGCCCGGTTTTGCCAAGAATCTAATTTTTTTAACCCCAAAACAAGGTTCTTTATAAAAAGGGGGTTGAAAGGTTTTTTTTGGTGCTTTTCCGGCCACCGGAGACGGTGGTCACCATTGCCTGCGAACGGTGGCCGCAGCGAAGCTACGGTGTCCCCATGGCTGGCCTTAAAAAACGTTCAGAGAAAAAAAAGTAAGGGTTTTTCTTTAAAACAAAGGGAAAAATAAATTTTTTGAGAAAATTTTAACTTAAATAGGGTGTAGAACGGCGTCGTTTTCGCATGTTCGCATAAACCCCAAAACGGCGTCATTTTGGGCATGGCCCGTTAACCCGACCCAACTCCCTTGAGGATCCACGTGTTTTTGATATGGGGTCTATTTGTGCCTTTGGTTATTCCGCTTTTGCGACTTGTTTCAATTTATTCCTATTCTCTTTTAATTATTTATTTCTTCCTTGTAATTTTAACTTACTTACAAATTAGTCCTTTGACTCAGCGCCGACCTTCTAGGGAATGAAGCATGTCTTGAGTTTGGGATAATTCCCCATTTAGCCTCTGTTATTTTTCGCGTGTTATATTCTAGTCCTTTATTTGGGAATATTTTCCATGTAGCCCCTTGTTATTTTTCACATGTTATATTTTAGTCCTTTATTTACTTATTTCTTTATTTTATTTCAATTTATGCTTTTAATTTCATTTTAATTCTGATTCAATCCATGGTTTATTTAATTTTAACCTTTTCTGAATTTATTTATTTATTATTTCTTTAACCTTTATTAATAATTAAAATTCATGCTATTTATATTTCCTTTTATGATGCATTATTCGCCATTATTATTCATGTTAATATTATGATAGTAACTATAATAAAATTGTCGCTATTATTACTATAAATTGTCATTTTTTATTATCATCATAGGTGTATTATTATTATCCACTTGCATAGCATCTTTTATTTTATTGATTTACTTATTTGTTCATTTATTTATTTATTATTTTAATATCATCATTATAATAGCTTAATTTTTAGTAGTGTCGGAAACAGTGGTTCGAGACCACTAAATTCGATGAGTGAGTTCGAAAAATATTTACGAGTCAAATTTGATTTTAGAAAGATTTTTGAATTGATGATTTGTGTTTTAGAAGGATTTATTATGTAAAGTGGTTTCGAAAACGAGGTATCGAGAACTCGATTTAGTAAACCGAGCCATAAATATTTTTATAAATATTTATGGAGTGTCATTAGGGTAGTATTAAAATTTTGTTAGAAAATTTTAACGTTTGGATAGTTAATTAGTTAAAAGGACTAAATTGAAAAAATGCAAAACTTGTTAATTAAGGAAATAGTGATTAAATAGTCTAAATAGTAAATAAAAGAGGACTTAAAGTGTAAATTATCCTAATGATATGGCTGGGGCGGCATAAGTATGGAAGAAATAAGGAAACAATGTGAACTAAAGGCAAAATTATAAATTTTGTAAATTAAACAAATAAAACAACAATTAAAAGAGTTTTTAGCAATTTCTTCATAATTATCAATCAAAAACACCATAGGAGAGTCTCCAAAATCTGGTTTTTCATATTTTTACATTAAGTGAGTTCAATTCTTGCTCTTTTCTTGAAATTTTTGTGTTTTTAAAACTTTTACAATTAGGTCCAACTATCTATGTCATTAGTTTTTGATTTTATGGGTAATTTTGAAAGTTAGCATTGATGAGTGCTGTATTTTTGTGATGAATTAACATGGATTTAGAGTTTTAATTTTGTTATATGATGATTTTAATAAGTGATTTCAATAGAAATTGATTTTAGGACCAAATTGTGAAAAGATTATATATTAGGGTTGGATACTAAAATTATGTTGATCAAAGGCTGTATGATAGCTTATAATATTTAGATAAATATTCAATTGAGAAAAATTAGCTCATTTGATAAGTTAATTGGTGAGGGACTAAATTGCAAAAAAATTGTAAAAGTTGGGGTAATTGTGTAATTTTGAAAATTGAGGGGTATTAATTGTGAAGTGAATTGAAACTGAAATATATGCTAATGCATGAATAATTTTACATTTTAGATCAAGAGCCCATAGATAAACGTGAAAAAGGGAAAATAGTAGAATAGTCCCTAAACTACTACAAATCTAACAGTTTAACCCAAGTAAGTTCGTATGGTTAAACTTTAATGTCTATTTATTAAATTTATGAATTTTATTATGTATTTATTCATATCTATTGTTAAAAAATAAAATTATTGTTAAATGATGAAATTGAATTGAATGTTTAAAACGAGTGGAACGCGGGATTGAGTACTATCGTTCTGTGGCAAAGAAGGAATTGATAGTAAATTCTAAGGATGAATTGAAGAAAAATTATCCAAATAAACTTAGGTTTAGCATTTGTTGCGAACTTTCGTGTTTACTTTCCTTTTAGCTCTCACGAGCTTCTGTCAACTCATATGAGTTTTTGTTTAACCCTTATGGGTTTCTGTTTAGCACTTATGTGCTTCTGTGCAGCCTACAGGCTACTGAATACAATTTAATAATATCCGTAAGTCATTCTCCGATTCGATAAGATTTGGTAAAAGACTTATGTGATTGAATTGAAAGATTTATTGTTTATTATTTGATATTGATTTGATGGAAGTGTGTTCATCGATTTATGTTGTGTTTGACAGGGAGAATGTATGATTTATTTACTATTTCATTTATTATATTAAGTTCGGTAAGATTTCTGTTTAACCTATCGAACTTATTAAGCTTCATTAAGCTTATTTGTGTTGTTTAATGTTCTTGTAGATTAACGTGAGGTTGGGAGATCGGATCAACACACCCAGCCACACTATCCAACTTAATCCGATAGTTTTTGCAATGTAAACTTTGGTTTATATGGCATGTATAGGGTTGGATTGGAAATGAACTAATTTGAAGTATGGTTGTTAATGATATATGCTTGTATGTATGTAATTAGTAGTAGATTTTGACAAATCAATGAAATGGGTTAAATTGGTAAGTTAGGTAATTGAGTATTGTGATGATATGTCATACTTAAAACATGATTTTGGCTTGTGTGGATTGCTTGTTTGGGGTTTATTGATGTATTGAAATGTTGTGTATAGGTTGATATCAAAATAGGTGAGAAAAGTGGTATTAAAATGGCCTATTTTCTTCCACACGGGCAGAGACACGGGCGTGTGTCTTAGCCGTGTGACACATGGGCATGTGTCTTGGCCGTGTGTCCCCTGCATTTTAAAATTTTAAAACAAAATGCCCAGGATTTTGCACACGGCTTAACACACAGGTGTAACACCCCCTACCAGTATTTCGAGCCTAGAATAGGGTACGAGGCATTACCGAACTTAATATGATCAATCATGTAAAAATCAGCCATAAAATTTCTTCTAAATTCAAAACTTTAATACATATGTTTAACGTCCTTTATATGGGCCATTCAGGGTGGTTCGGGACCAAACCGTAAACATATGAAACTTTTGCAACACTTAGAAAATTTTTACTCTTTGGAGAGTCACACGCCCGTGTTTTCAACCCGTGTAACTATCTGTTTATAACTTCATCACCCTTGTCAGTCGTACATTTCATATAAATAACAAGAAACGTGTATGGGCTCATTTCTCATTAAATTTCTCATATATATACACAATTTCACGTTATGTAATCATACAACATATGTCAGCCATAGCTCTGTAATCTAAATATATTTTTATAACAACTTATCTTGATTTCATACTGTTTCATATTTAAGCTTAAATAACCAAAGTATTTGAAATATCATCTTTATGCAAATAGTACACATAAGGTATATAATTCCATAATTATGAATAAACACATTTATCAAACATTTTCCATATTCATATACCAATGTCTCATGTCTCCATATATCAATAACCGTCATTTTCATGAGTTCTGAGTTCAATTTCATAATTATTTGTCTCGTGTTCAATTTATTCCATGTCGGAACTTTATTCATTAATACGTTTGAATTATCAATACATATGGACAGTACATTCAAGATGAACAATTATATAATCACAAATGAATTCATTTATCAACCAAGTTCTATACTCATATCTTATCAACTCGTACTTTCTGTATCACATAATTCCATGTAACACTTACCAAACTTTGTCAAATTAGTGAACGTCTTACGGAATTGAGTACTTCGTTTACTCGATGTCATAGTTCAACTATGGTCTTACACATCTTCATTTATCAATGTCATAGCCCAGCTATGGTCTTACACGAATCACATATCTCAATGATGCCATATCCCAGATATGGTCTTATACAGTAGCATATATCACACCGATGCCATATCCCAGATATGGTCTTATACGGAAATCACTTGTCACTTGTAGCCGAAGCTACCACTATTCACTGATCAGGTAGCTGGAGCTACCATTTTTCACTGATCAGGTAGTCGGAGCTACCATTTTTCACTGATCAGGTAGCAGAAGCTACCACTTTTCACTAATCAGGTAGCAAAAGCTACCACTTTTCACTGATCAGGTAGCCGAAACTACCACTTTTCACTATCAGGTAGCCGAAACTACCACTTTTCACTTGTCATTTATCCTTGATCAGATAAGTGTAGCCGAAGCTATTACTTATCAATTTCACTTATCCTTGATCAGATAAGTGTAGCCGAAGCTATCACTTATCACTTGTTGCCATGGTCCAACTATGGTCTTTTCCTTCAATTCATCTTGTCACTAAACTGAAATGCTCAATTTGATCATTTATTCAATTTTCATGCTTTTACATTATTCATGATTTTATCATCAATACATATGAAATAACACATCATGAAATTCATAAAATTAACAAATAATCACTAAATTTAGCCATATAAACTCACAAGTACAAATTTTGTATTATAACGATAATCATAATTTCATAATAAATATTCCACATAAAACATTATATCATTTCTAATCCAACACTTATCGATTATAATCGGGCATGTGTTTAATTTATACACGATTCATTCATATATTTTTCCTCCTCCTCCTCTCCATCGACATCCTTGGTATATATAACACACTTGTAAGTAACCTTATCCATAATTTTCACTAATTACTTATGTGAATATTCAGACTATCCACCCGTGTCATAGTCACTAAATTATTTATATCTAGAGCTACAAAACTCAAAATTAAGATCTGCTAATTTTCCATGAAACTAGACTCATATATCTTCTTACCATAAAAATTTCATAATTTTTGGTTGGTCCAATTAATACAGTTTATTCATTGAATTCTCCCCTATTCTGCTGTCTGACAATTCCGACCCTTCTTCACTAAAATTTAATTATCTCCTTGTAAAGGATTCGAATGATGTTCCCGTTTGTTTCTCTTAAAATAGACTTATTCAGGATTCTAAAAATATAAATTTAAGCCCATAATTATTTTTATCCAATTTTTTATGATTTTACAAAGTCAGAACAGGGGAACCCGAAATCATTCTGATCTTGTCTCACAAAATTTATCATATCTCATGATTTACAATTCCATTGCTTACATCATTTCTTCTATAAGAAACTAGACTCAATAAGCTTTAATTTCATATTTCATTTATCCTCTAATTCCATTTCTAAAATTTTTGGTGATTTTTAAAAGTTAGACTACTGCTGCTGTCCAAAACAGTTTAGTGCAAAATGTTGATTTCCATTTTGCCCCAAAGTTCACAATTCATACAATTCAGTCCTTGCTCAATTAACCCCTCAATGAAGATAGTTTTCTCAATTAATACTTTTCCTAGACATTATAAGTTATTTCATAACTATTGAAATTAAGAATTTCTACATACAACTCTAACTTCAAACTCTTTTACAATTAGGTCCCAAACATTCACTTTCTATTCAATTCTTTCAATAAAATCAGCTTATAAACAATATAAAGCTCTAATTCTATGCCAAATCATCATATAATTCCAGCATATGTTCATAGCAACTTTAAATTTCTTTCATAGAATCAAAAACTAATGAATTTAACAAGTGGACCTAGTTGTAAAAGTCACAAAAACAGAAAAAATTCAAGAATAATCAAGAATTGAACTTACCTGAAGTAAAAATATGGAAAACCAGCTTAAGGGAACTCTTCCATGGTGTTTTTTCTGATGAGAATGCATAAAAATAAAGAGAAATCTAGATAATTCCACTTTAGTCCTAGCTTTATTAAGTAAATTTTGCAATTTTCCAATTTTGCCCTTAATTCTCCTTATTTTCTTACTTATTTCATGCCATTGCCGTCCAGCCCAAAGAGACCTTGGGTCTATTTTCCTTTTAAACCCTCTTTCTTTTATCATTTAAGCTATTTAATCATTTCCCATAATTTTGCATTTAATACAATTTAGTCCTTTTTGTTCAATTAACTATCAGAACTTTAAAATTTCTTGACCAAACTTTAATACTGACTTATTAACACTCCATAAATTTTTATAAAAATATTTATGGCTCAATTTAAAATTCTCGAGGTCTCGATACCTCGTTTTCGATTCTAATTATTTTAATATTTATTTTTAGTACACTATTCACTACTTCAAAATTTTTCCTAACTTCATATTTAACTTATACTCACTAAATTAATAATATTTCCGACTCATTTTTCTGATTTAGTGATCTCGAATCACTGTTCCGACACCATTGAAAATTAGGCTGTTACAATAGGGGTGTGGCTTGACCATGTGACCGAAGTCAGTAGCCACCTTAATTTGGATACGGGCTGGGACATGGCCGTGTGTCCCTACTTCAAATACCCACACGGCCTAAGACACGGGTGTGTCTCTTAACTGTGTGAGATATACGGCCTAGCCACACGGGCGTGTGTCCCCTACACCTAGGCAAAATTTTGAAATTTTGAGAAAAATTCTCTAAATTCCCGATTTGGTCCCGACTTGATTCTAACGTGTATTTTGGTCCTCGATGGCTCATATAAGGGACAATGTAATTGAATTGTGATTGGTTCTGATATGTGTATTTAAATAATATGAAATGTTCGTAATTAATTAGAAAAGTCCAGTAATGCTTTGTAACC
This sequence comes from Gossypium hirsutum, assembly GCF_007990345.1. NCBI lineage: Eukaryota > Viridiplantae > Streptophyta > Magnoliopsida > Malvales > Malvaceae > Gossypium > Gossypium hirsutum. The sequence continues at coordinate 55,690,964 of NC_053432.1, read as the reverse complement.
CTATTTCGACGACGGATAAGGGTTACGGGTGTTACAATCATTTCATTTTTACCTATTACTATGTTATTTTATTTTTCTAACATCCGTTTCGTGTATCGTGTTAAAACATATTCGTCCATTTTATTACTAGGTCTAGATAAATTAAAAAACATATCATTAAAAGGTCACATTCGTTTTACCACATGAATAGGAAAAATTTTAAAAGAAAAAGGCAATATTCATTATTTTTGGAATTAGAAGAGTCGTGTTCCTAACTTACGGAATATGACTTCTTTTTAAAACTGAGATAGTTTAATATCTATTTAAAAAAAATCGAGATCTAAGTAACAATCAAATGGCGTTTATTCTTGTTTTCAAGGATTTAAGGCATTGTGTCCTAACTTACGAGACATTATCATTTCTTCTTGATTAACTCAAAATAAGCCCTTTTCGTGAAAAATTAATTTAGTTAAGTAATGTCTTAATACAAAAATGGATCGTGTTTTAAATTCTCTTCAAATTTTCAATTCTCGACACTAAGACATCAAGTAATTTACTAGGTGTCAATTTTGGGTGTCACGAGGGTGCTAATCCTTCCTCGTGCATAATCGATTCCCGAACCCATTTACTGGATTTTGTAGACCGAAAAATATCGCTTTAATAAGTTTAACATTTTATTAAAATGAGTTTTGATGTGATCCAATCACACCTAAATAAAAAAAATTGGTGGCTACTCCATTTTCCATTTTCATTTTAAAATAAAAACTCAATTTCAAAAAAAGGTTTCGACACTAAGTATTAAATACTGAAAACATAATAATAAATACTAAAAGTGCTAGAAAACAAGCTCCTTAGGTGTGGAAATAGACAAAAATTACTACTACATTTGACGGTAGGTCAAATACCCCCATATTTAAGTCTTTGTTTGTCCTTAAGCAAACTAAACAAGAGTAAAATAAAAACTGAAAACAAAATAAAATGAAAAGGAAAAATAAACATGCAAGAAAAGAAAATGTACTTGAGCTAGCTTGATACATTAACTCTAGAATGATATATAATTGACTCAGAATTTCTAAAATTAGACGAGTTAGTTCAATAAATTACAAAGCAAACAAATAAAAGAATATTAAGTATAGGTATCCATCAAAACAGATATATAAATATGCAATTATGTTCAACTAAATATAAGTGGTAAAAATGTCAAAACTTGGCACAATTTCATCCGCATAAAGCACTACCTAAGTCACTTAGGGCTTTTCGGCTTGTAATGTTCTATGGCTTAGGTTGGTTTGGAATTCAAAGAACAGGTTCGGCAAAACGGTTAAGTACGAAAGTAGTTTGGCACATTGTATTGTCTCCAATACTCTCCCAAGTATACATATGCTCACCACCTTATATCCACTTTTCTTATCTTCCTTATTTCTCCATTTATTAAGGCATGGTATAATATTCATTAGTACAATTATCCGATCTCGTATTATATATGTTTTTTAAACAAATGTGAGCGTATTTTCTTTTTCTAATGTCTTGATTCTCGTACGACAAACCATATTTGTCGACTGCAAAAAACAAAGCACCAATGAAGTGTTGATTAGAATTTAGAAGGTCAAGAATGAAAACTTTAAAAACAACTCCTCATTAATTCTCTATACTAAGCAAGTAGAAGAGGATGAGAAAACAAAAAATTACATTCAAAGACAACCAATTGCATAACTAACTTTTCTATTCTAAGTTGTTTTATTCTCCAATCAGCTTTGTCGAGCAAGCCTATTTGGTCCAAGTACATTGCATTCATGTTTTGCATCATCTGTTAATCCCCCCCCCCCAAGCATCCTGCACAACTGTGGCAGCTTGTTGCCCGGCACCATTCATAGCAACCAAGTATAGAAGATTGTCAACCGGTGACAGTTTGCAGGGTCGGTGTTAGGACGTTGACCGGGGCACTGACCTCCTAAAGGGGAAATCTTAGTTTTAGTGTTTTAAAATTTATGAAATTTTAAGTTGATATATAATAAAATTATATTTTAATTTAATTCTTTAAAAATTTTTAAATATAAAATTATTAAAATAATAACTTTACATTTTTAACTCTTATAAATATATATAATTTAATTATCATCCCTTAAAAAAATTTCTGAAAATTTAAAAAAAAAAAGTAGAAATATATATATATATATATATATATAATCATTGAATTGAACGGTTAAGGTGATTCATTTATGTTAAATAGTTATGAGTTACAGCTAGACTTCTTTAATGAACTTTAACTTATATTTTAGAAGTGATGTCTTAATGGTTTTACTTCAACATTCGGTTGAATTATAAATCGGTTTGGTTTTAAAAATATTGGCTAAAAAAACAAAAATAAAAACAAAAATTATTATTTTTATTCATTTTTAATTTTAATAAAAAATTGAAATTTTTATACTACATTTCGATTATTTTTGTATTTATTTTCTTAAATATAATTTTCTTTTTTTTAATATTCAATAAATATTGAAGCTATATTTAAACTTTGGTTTAATATGCAAGTAGAAATATGAGTTTTGATTTGTTACATTTATACAGAGTCATCTTTAGTGCTTATGTATAATTTCATTTCCTCAAATGTTATCTTATTTCACGATATGATGTAAAAGAGTTTTTTTTATATGGATATAACCAATTTTATGGACTACCATATGTAATTTTTAATCTATTTCGAAATCTCTCCCCAACAATGTTTCTTAAGATATTAAAATTTGAGGCCCAAATCAATTTTACAATCCTTCTAATATAATAGTTTTTATAAATCTAACTTACAATTCACTTAGGTTGGGGTGACAAATTGCACACCAACATTTATATATTTTTATAATATTTTGATTATTATTACACACAAAGGTAAAAATAATATAGAATTTATGATAGTTTTTATAAATAAAAAATTATAAAATGTTCAATTTATAACACTTATGTTAGGGTGTTCAAATACATGTCCATGCAAGAATAATATAGAATTTATAACATAGTTTTTATAAACTTAATTTGCTATTAAATTTAAAATTGCGCCAAATATTTCAACTTGATGTGTTTGATAGGATTAATAATCATGAAGAGGGGTAAATTGGTGATTAAAAAATTTAAGTAAAGATGGTAAACAATTAGATGTGCTCATGGGTCGGGCCGAGTTGGGTTGGGTCCATATAAGTTATCTAGACCAATTTCTTAAGCTCGGGGCCTTCTTGAAAAATAGGCTTACTTTTTTGTCCAAGCTTGACTCAATTTAAGAAAAGTAAACCTGAACCAGACTTGATTCGCTCATATTTGGTTTTTTAGATTAATTTTTATTTAAATTTTTTTCTAAAAAAATATAATACACTAAATGAACTAAAAATGCTAAAATAAAAGTTTTCTAACACATTAAAAATACATTAAAAAAGTATTTTTATTAAAAATTACTACCATACATATAATAAATGTTTTATTATATTAAAAAAACACAAATAAATATAATAGATATTTTATTGTATTTAATATAATTTTTAAATTTTTAAATTTTGGGTTGGATTAATTAGTTGGGTAAGTTCTTTTAAATTTTGGGTAACGAGTTTAATTGTTATTACTTAGTGATTTAATATAAATATATAATTATTATTTATTATATATAATTAATATTATTTTTATGACATAATATGTTCAAGCTGGGTTGGTTTGAACTCAAGATAAAAAAATCTTGCCTAAAGCCTAACCCAAATAGAAAATGGATCTTAAATTTTACCTAAGCCCATTTTTGAGCCTCATATTTTTGTCCAAACCCTCTCATTTTTCGGGTGAGCCTTTGGATCTAGACGGGTAACTCGACCCATGAGCAAGTCTATAAACAATAGAGACTCAATAATTTATAGTGGTTTGACCCCAATTGTCTACCTCTATTACCTTAGCTTACCATAATTAAAGATTTCTTAAATTCACTAGATTTGAAACTTTTAAGGACAAAGTTTAACCTTGACAATCTCTGTCTTTTTACAATGCAAGATAGGAAGAATGAGAAATAAAATTTGAAAAGGATTATCACCTCTAAAAGGTTGATGGGCTATATAACATTTGAAAGAAGGAATTATAAATAAACCCACAAGTGTGTACAAAAGAAAATAATAATGAAGAATGATTGAAATTGAGCTATTGATCTTTGTGTATTGTTTCTTATATTTATATTTATACCCTCTCATTGAATTATAGATGTCTAGAGCTGTTGGAGGGAGTTTCTAGCTGTTGAGAGTATTTATTTTGCACATTTAAAACAACTTGCAACAGTATGTCTTGAGATATAAACCCCTCGTCTTTAGACAGGAAGAACAAAATATGATCGTTGGAGCCAAAGGTCTCGAGACAATATGCTATATGTCTTTAGACAATGTCTCTAGACAAGACTTCCTTGAAGCAAACCTTAGCTTAGATGTTGATTGGTTAATTTTTGTCTCGAGACAAGGTTCCTTTAAAACATTTTTAGCTTCAATGTTGATCTATCTTGAGACAAAGCTTGAAACCTTAAAAAAATGTGGCTTAGAAACATTTTAGAGGACTTGGGGTTCTCAAAATTTTTTATAGAAAGTTTAAATTTGTTTTTTTTTTTAAGTTTGTAACACTTAAAATATATTTGAATAAGATTAAACTAATTTATGGAAATTTGATTAAGAAATTTTATAATTAAATTTTTTATATCAAATCAATTGAAAATCAAAGCTAACGGTGTCTAATAACAAAACATTTTCAATCCAATAATAAGTATATCATTATATATATTTTTTTAAAAATATGTATTAAAATTTAAATGTTTTATTATTATTTTATAAAATAATTTTTATAAACTTATATAAAAATAATTTCTTAAACTTAAATCATGCATAAGAAGCTAGTTTAACATTGATTTTGAAAAGTTCTTTTGAAATAAATTTGTAAATTTATTTTTAAAATTATTAATAATATTAATTATTTTTAAAATTCAATTGAAATATGTAAACTATATTTTAAAATATCAAAATATAACCATTACAAATTTAAATATATAATTTATATATTTGAAATAAATTTCAATTGGAAAAAATATCTAATATAAATATTACATAAAATACATTAAATTATAAATAAGGGTTAAAAATGTTAGTTAACTCTAAATTTTTTTTAAAACTTAAAAGCCAAAAAAAATGTGATTTTATGTTTGAGTTCAAAAACACTTTTAGCCCCAAAACCATTTATTTAACATTGTTTATAGTTTTAAAAGGGCTTTTGACTTCAAAATCATGCATAGGGTAATTGGTAGTTGTTTGTAATAACTCTAATTCTCTATCTTTTCCTCAAAATTGGAAAATGTAAACGGGATAATAGAAGTACCATGAAAAACCTTGTACTAAAAGTTAAATTGTAGTTTAGCCTTTTTACTTAAAAAAATGTGCAAATTAGTTGCTGTACATTAGATTAAAGAGTAAATTTACTGTTTCTATTAAAAAATTCATCTACTTTAATTGTTAAAAACGGGTGTGGCTGATAGAATAATTAGATAATTATAAGTGGCATGTTATGTGTACTTTACTCGAATGTACAAAGACTAGTATTTAACAAAAGAATCAATTTGTTCTTTAATATAATCTATAATAACTAATTTATTTATTTTTTTAGTAGCAAAATGTAATTTAAATTTTATTACAAGGAATTTTTAAGTGTTCCAAAATTGAAGTAGAATGAGATTACGAGGCTCACTAATTAATAAGTATATAAGCCAATTATTAAGTGCTTTCCTAATGTCTCCGAATTTGGTTTTTGCTGGAAAAGAGAAAGAAAGGACTCAAATTTTAAGTGGTTGGGACCCATTTGAATAAATTAACTAATGACCACACGCCATTGCCAGTTGCCACCCTTCTCCTGCAGCATCTCCTCCACGTATACTTTGCTCTGCATTGCCCTGCTTCCATTGCTCTTCACTTTTGTGTTTCCTTTATCCATTTTTTTTTATTTTTACATTTCTGCTGTTTATTTACTTGAAGAGCTGAAATCTTATGGCATCGTCTTTGGTTTCCTCTCCTACTTCTTCTTTCCTCAAGAAGGTCAGTGATTTCCATCACCCCCATGTTCTTGATTTTGATTGTTGTTTGATTCTTTTGATTAATTAACAAAACCCCCCTTTTCCTTGGTTTTGTTTGGAATCTCAGATTGCTTTTCATAAATGTAAGAAACAAGTTTCGAAGAAAATCGTCTCAGTCATGGCACCCCACCAATCTGAGCGTAAAACATATACCACTGGCTCTGTTAGTTCCTTTTATCTTTTTTTTTTGTTGATTTCATTTTTATTGATTGTTAAATGCTGTATTTGGAACATGAATTTGAAAAATCTGGGTTTGGGTTTTATTTGTTACATACTTGTTAAGAAGATATGTATAAACTGTGTATGGGTTAATTGAGATTCAATATGATTTTGACATGTATAAAACACATGAATTCCAAATTCCAGAAAATTTTGGAGTTCTAAATTCATCAGACTCTGTGATAAATGGCATCCAACAAATCCATGAGAAAATAATGGTGAATGCTACATTTGTATGTGTTTTATCATACAAGTTATACTATTTGCGGAATCAAAATCCATTTTTCGATATCTAAGTTTCCAAAAACTACCTAATCATTTCATTTGTTGTATCAAGTGTGAGAGAATATGTATAGATTATGTTAAATCGGTTGAGATTCAACAGGATTTTATATTTGAAAGATATAAAAACATGAATTCCGAATTCCCAAACATCTATTAGAGTTTCAAATTTACTACTAGATAGTCATCCAGCAAATCAATGAGTTTGAGAAAGAGAAATAATCATGAATTTTTTTATCATTACAACTTCCACCTATTTTTTGAAATCCTCAAATCCCCATTTTCCAGTTGAAGACAGGAATGACAATGACGGAGAAGATTCTTGCAAGAGCCTCTGAGAAACAACAGTTGAGTCCAGGTGATAATGTTTGGGTTAATGTTGATATCTTGATGACTCATGATGTTTGTGGTCCGGGTTCCATTGGTATCTTCAAGAAAGAATTTGGTGAAAAGGCAAAGGTATTCGATTGGTGGGCTTAATTTTGTATTTTTGTTTTATTTTCACTTAGCTTATCTTTTGGCATATAATTGAGGTCTTAATCTTGATGATTTATTTTGGAATTTAATTACCCTTTTTTTAATAGCATTTTGAAATGAAATTTTGCGATTCATTAACAGTAGTTACGTCAATATGATATAGATGTTTTCATTGGAAAACAATATCAACGGAGGAATAGGAATTAGAGTTTTACATTTATTTAATTTCTTTAGGAGTTTTAGTTTTACTAGTTTTTCTATTTCCTTATAAACTTTAAATTAAGAATTCTATTAGGACTTTAAATTAGGAATTAGATTAGGATTTTCCTTTGTAATTATCAGCCTATAAAAAGGCTGCCAATATGAAACAAAGGGAGGAGTTTATTTTTTATCACAAACATTAGTTTGGTAAGGGGGTTCAGTCAAAGACGAATCTGCCTTTGAGTAACCATAGGTCGAAGCAAGGATACTTTCTCGTCTAGACCTATGACTAGATCTTACGCCAAGGCACATAACAACTTGGTTTCGGAGTCAGCTGTCATGGGTGACGAAAAAACTTTGACAGCCAAGCTGGAGCCATTCATGGAACAAATGGCTACAAGGCAACAAACATTAGAGGAGCAGATGGCGATCTTATCTCTTTCGGTCCAAAAGACAACGAAAGGGAATTCAGAAAAAAATAATGAAGAACAAGACAGCAGTGGAGGCAAGAAAAAAAAATTCAGATTCGCAACACGGTGTGGGCATGGTGCCAAGATACTCCAAGATGGAATTTCCCACTTATGATGGTGTTGGAGATCCTTTAGGATGGTTAAAAAGATGCGAAAATTTTTTTGGCAATCAGCGGACTAACGAAGAAGACAAAGTCGGCTTAGCTTCATTCCATCTTTTAGGAGAAGCAGAATTGTGGTTTGATCAAATCGAGGAAGAGGAGGCAAATCTGGATTGGGAGCGCTTTAGAGAGTGTTGTCATGTCAGGTTTGGGCCACCTATGAGTAATAACCCCTTGGGGGAACTTGCAAACTTAAGACAAACTGGGACGGTAGAAGAATATCAACGCCAATTTCAATCACTACTGGCTAGGACTACTGATCTTAAACCTCGACAACAAGTAAACCCTTTTACTGCCGGATTGGTAAAGGAACTTAGAATTGATATCGAGATGCAACAACCGGGAAACCTTGGAGTTGCAATGAATATGGCTCGAGCTTTGGAACGTAAACAAAAAGTCTCTTCCAAGATGTTATCTCAAACCAATCTAAACTGGTCAGCTTTCCAAAACGCTGGCAGCACTTCAATTTCTCCAACAACTAAGTGCTTTGCAAAGGGAGGAGGACAAACAACGAAACCAATGGGGAATAACAGCAAAATAGGTTCTTCCGCACCATTTATCAAAAGATTGACACGAGCAGAGATGGCGGAGAGAAGGGCCAAGGGATTGTGTTATAATTTTACGAGTCTTACTCCATGGGGCACATATGAAAAAGGCTATTTTGGATAGAAGTACCAGATATTGAAGATGAGCAAGATGATGAGGTAGATGATCTTGAAATTTCCTTACATGCCATTAGAGGAACTTGCAATTCATCTACTATGCAACTACCAGTAAAGGTGTCAGGGAAAACAGTGTTAGTTCTCATTGATTCAGGCAGTACACATAACTTTCTACGTGAAGGTCTAGTGCCAAGATTGGGACTGAAAATACAAAAGAAATCGGGGTTGCAAGTATGTGTGGCAAACGGAGAACGGGTTCCTAGCATTGGCATTTGTAAATCAGTACAGTTCGTTATGGCCAATAACAACTTTCAAGCTGATTTTTATACAATACCATTAGAAGGGTTTGATATGATTTTTAGGGTTAAATGGTTGTGTACCCTTGGTCCAATTTTATGGGATTTCAGCTCCTTAACTATGCAATTTGCAGTAAACAAGAAGAAGATACTCTGGCAAGGGCAGCACCCAGAGGAAGTTCCACGACTTCGTTTGATACAGGGACAGGATTTAACTAATATAGTATTAGATAAACTATTGGTAGAATTTGCGCATTTATTCCAAGAACCATCTGGGTTACCTCCTAACTGCAAATGTAACCATCGTATAACTCTCAAACCAGGAACGGGACCAATTGTAGTCAGGCCTTATCGATATCCACATTTTCAAAAGGATGAGATTGAGAAGCAGTGTGATCAAATGTTACAACAAGGAATCATTCGACCCAGTAGATCACCATTCTTTTCTCCAGTACTATTAGTAAAGAAGCATAACGGGTCATGACGTTTTTGCATCGATTATCGAGAGCTTAATGCTTGCACTGTTAAAGACAAATATCCGATTCCTGTCGTGGATGAATTGTTGGACGAACTTCATGGGGCAAAATATTTTACAAAATTGGATTTACGGTCGGGATATTTTCAAATTAGAATGGCAACCACTGATGTGGAAAAGACAGCCTTCCGAACCCACCATGGACACTTTGAGTTTCTTGTCATGCCATTCGGGCTTACCAATGCCCCTTCCACATTTCAGAGTTTGATGAATGACGTTTTTCGCCCTTACTTGCGTAAGTTTGTTTTAGTCTTCTTTGATGACATATTAATTTATAGCAAAACATGGACTGAACATATACATCATGTAAGATTAGTTTTTGAATTCTTGCGGGATAATATGTTGTTCTTAAAGAAATCCAAGTGTTTCTTTGGAGAGTCTCAGGTAACCTACCTCGGTTATGTCATCCATGGTGAAGGGGTCGAGGTTGATCACACTAAAATTAAAGATGTCACCGATTGGCCAACTCCTAAAACTACCAAGGCTCTACGAGGCTTTCTTGGGTTGGCAGGATATTACAGAAAATTCATCAAGAATTATGGACAAGTGGCTGCACCCTTAACATCTCTTCTAAAGAAAAATGCCTTCAACTGGACTAAGGAAGCTGATGTTGCTTTCACTCAATTAAAAACTTCTCTTTCAGCAGCCCCAGTTTTGCAATTACCCAACGAATGAAAGCCACTTATGATTTGGGGCACAGAGAGTTGAATTTTAAAGTCGGGGATTGGGTTTGGTTACGGCTTCAACAGTATCGACAATTGACGATAACTAAACAGAAGCATCACAAGTTATTGCCAAAATATTTTGGTCCTTTTAAAGTCTTGAACAAAATAGGATCAGTGGCCTATCAGCTTGAATTACCTACAGGCAGCAGAATACATGATGTATTCCATGTTTCTTTCCTCAAAGAATACAAGGGACCTCAACCAGATGCAGTAGGAGACTTGCCCTTAGTATATGATGGCAAGGCCTTGCCTACTCCACAAGCTATTATTAATACCAGGCTTAATCGAGGTCTGCGGGAACTATTAGTGCAATGGGCAGGATGTCCTCAAGAAGATGCCACTTGGGAACCAATTGATAATTTTCGAGCAGCTTATCCTGAATTTGAGCTTGAGGACAAGCTCAACTCCGAGAGGGGGAGTAATGATATAGATGTTTTTATTGGAAAACAATATCAACGGAGGAATAGGAATTAGAGTTTTACATTTATTTAATTTCTTTAGAAGTTTTAGTTTTACTAGGTTTTCTATTTCCTTATAAACTTTAAATTAAGAATTCTATTAGGACTTTAAATTAGGATTTTCCTTTGTAATTACCAGCATATAAAAAGGCTGCCAATATGAAACAAAGGGAGGAGTTTATTTTTTATCACAAACGTTAGTTTGGGAAGGGAGTTCAGTCAAAGACGAATCTGCCTTTGAATAACCATAGGTCGAAGCAAGAATACTTTCTCGTCTAGACCTGTGACTAGATCTTAGGCCAAGGCGCATAACACAATGCTGTAAGTTTCTTTTTAATTGGATATTCTTAGAGATTGGAAACTGATTTTGGTGGTTTCTTTTATTTACTTTTCTAATAAAATACTTCGAATTTCCTTTAGCTTGGTAATTTAAGTATTGCATTGGTAGTCAGTTCCAGTGGCTGAATTCACTGACTGTCCATGTATCGGAATTTTGCTATTGAAGGTTTGGGACCATGAAAAGATTGTTATCATACCTGACCATTATATATTCACTAGTGATGAACGTGCAAATCGTAATGTGGATATTTTGAGGGATTTTTGTGGCGAGCAAAATATAAAGTACTTTTACGATATTAAAGATCTTAGTAATTTCAAGGTATGGTGCTCTTTATTTTGTTATTTGTTTCCTATGAACTCGCGGTATATTCTCTGTTTATTGACATAAAGCCGAATTCCAATTCATAACATTGTAGGCAAACCCGGATTACAAAGGTGTATGCCATGTTGCACTTGCCCAAGAAGGTCACTGTAGGCCTGGAGAGGTATCAATTCTTTACCAGAATTGCCGATTTGTAAAATTTAACTTATGATTTATGTTCACGAACTGCTCTTAAGTTCTTTATTGGTGCCTTCAGGTTTTGTTGGGAACAGATTCTCACACATGTACCGCAGGAGCATTCGGTCAATTTGCTACAGGAATTGGAAATACGGATGCAGGTTTTGTATTGGGCACTGGGAAGGTTCTTCTAAAGGTTCATCAATAATGCCTTAATGTTCCACTTGATTAAATGTGCCCAAATCTTGTTTTCCACGTTCTTTGATTCATTTGGTATCCTATGAGTGTTATAACTTTGTAAAATTTTCTTTCTTTGATATCATTGTTTATGTCTTCCATTAATTGGACTTTTGTATTTACTTCTTAGTGTCATGCTTCCCCATAGAATTATTGACCATTTTTTACCGAATGAGAGGTTTTGAGGTTCTAGCTCTCCTTAGCACCCAGAAGTTTTAATGGCTTGATGAGTGGGTTTACTTCATGTGTGTGGAATTTGAACTGACGGCTATCTTAGCCTTTTCTTGTGAATTGATTAGGTGGTTTAGTACTTAAATTCTAAGTTATTCTGACCCTTTATTTTTCTTGAAGAACCTGTCTCCAACACCCTTATCTGACACATATCCTAACATGAGTATGGGTATATGGCCCTCAAGGATCCACATTGAAAACCTTGTAATAAAATTAAACATACTCCGTGTTGGGCACATACTTGTATTGGACACTCACACCTGAGTCCAAGTATCAAAACTTATATATGGTTTTCTTACATGCTTTATTGCAGGTGCCATCGACTTTGAGATTTGTGATGGATGGTGAAATGCCTCATTATTTGCTTGCAAAGGATTTGATTTTGCAGGTAAGATCAGATGTTTTGTGGCAATTTTCCATTTTGATATGCTTGAAGCATAACTGTGTTCTCATGGGGGATATAACTCTTCTTTGTGTTATATTAGTATGTCATTGCTATGTTGCTTTGACTCTTCAATTTTTGAAGTATCCATGTCTAACATTTATGTTAGATGCATATCCAAACATGGATATGAGGATATGATCCTCTAGTGGATCTTCAAATACATGGAAATCTTGAAAATTAAAATTGAACATACCCTTGTAGGACATATACCCATTGTGTTTGATATTTACACCTTTGTCCAAGTAACATAGGGTCATAGAATGAGTATAACTTTCTGTTCTGTTTCGAATTAAATGGTTGCCATTTTGAAGATCATTGGTGAAATATCTGTATCTGGTGCAACATATAAATCAATGGAGTTTGTGGGAACAACTGTGGAAAGTTTAAATGTAAGTGAACTTTAAATAATTTATCTCTGTTATATGATTCAGCCCTTTAAAAATCTTCTTTTTTAATTATTTTCTTGCTGGAAGAAATCATGAACTTAATTTTTCCAGTTTGTTGTTTTTCTGTAGATGGAAGAACGGATGACCTTATGCAATATGGTTGTTGAAGCTGGTGGAAAGAATGGTGTTGTTCCCGCTGACAGTACTACATTTAAGTACCTTGAGGTAAAACCAAGTGCACTTGGTTCCAATTCCCTGCTTTGTTCGACATTTACTCTTGCACAAAGACATTGATAGATTATATCTTTCTTTGCACAGGATAAAACAACGGTGCCGTATGAACCAGTTTACAGTGATGCGCAAGCAAGGTGGGTTTTACAATTAAATAGTTAATCAAGATATCAAGTTCTTATTTTTATGGTGTTCTCTACTATTGGTTCATTTTGGTTGGTCAGGGGTGGTCTCATTCTTCTTTAAGTTAACATTCCCTCATATATAATGATATTTCTAATGGAAATATGATATTGGTTTTATCTTTTTCATGTTTTCTTAGTCGATAAATGGGTGTAATTTTGAGTTTAGTCGAGTTCTTTCTTGTAATTTCATGCTTGGAACTAAACAAGATGAACTTATATATTTTCATCTTGTCTTTCAGTTTTCTTTCTGAGTACAGATTCGATATCTCGAAATTGGAGCCCTTGGTAGCTAAGGTTTGTGCTTGTATCAAGTGATAACTCTTGTTTTCGATATCCGCCTCTGCTGTCTTTAGCTCTATTATCTCAAGAAAGTTGATTTTCGATTCCCTAATCTTCTTTGTCCTTTTTTGTGTATGTTTTTTTAGAGTAAATTGTTAAATATATTTTGCAGCCACACTCTCCTGATAACCGAGCTTTGGCTAGGGAATGCAAAGATGTTAAAATCGACAGAGTGTATATCGGATCTTGTACTGGTGGAAAAACGGAAGATTTTCTTGCTGCTGCTAAAGTCTTTCTAGCTTCAGTAAGTCATACTACTCTGATTCTTCATTTTTTTTTTTAAGCATCAATGTTTGACATACACATATCTGGCACTTAATATCTGATGCATATTGGGACATAGGTATAGCAATATAAAGCTCCAAAAGTCCTCCAAAATACATGAAAAAAAGTTCGGGTAATTGAATATATTTAGTCGGACACGTATCTGTGAATGCCCAAGATACATGAAAAAAAGTTCCCGAGTGATTGAATGTATTTAGTCAGACATGTATCTTTGAATGCTCTAGTTCGAGTAACATAGTCAATAAGAATATGGTCCTGTTTGATATACTTGCCGGAATAAATTGAGACTGAGATTCCTTTGGATAAGGGTTAGAATTAAGATGAGAGAGCAGAAGAACTTCAATATTACCGTGTATTTTATTTACTAGAATTGATATTAAGTAGCGACTTTCTTAGGCTTAAACACTTTAATTTCTTGAACTGCAGGGCAAGAAGGTCAAAGTTCCGACATTCCTTGTCCCTGCAACACAAAAGGTATGATTTGGTTGCATTAATGTTAAACTGTCATTCAGTTCTCAAATATGATTGAGAAAAAAAGTAGACAATAAAAGAATGTATGTTTAACATAGTAAAACTGGGCAGGTTTGGATGGACATATATACTCTTTCGGTGCCTGAATCTGGTGGGAAGACATGCTCGCAGATATTTGAAGAAGCCGGTTGTGATACACCTGCAAGCCCTAGTTGCGGCGCTTGTTTGGGTGGTCCTAAAGACACATATGCTCGGATGAACGAGCCCAAGGTAATTAGCCATATTTTCCCTGGCTTGAAACATTTGAGAGTATACAATTTGTCATCTGTTGTTTTCTGTTTAGAATAGAATTTATGGATATATTTCCACGAGAATGGCGTTTGCTGCAGGTCTGTGTCTCGACGACTAACAGGAACTTCCCGGGTCGAATGGGGCACAAGGAAGGCCAGATATATCTTGCTTCTCCGTATACGGCGGCTGCATCGGCTTTGACCGGTTATGTCACAGATCCTAGGGAGTTTTTGTGTTGATTGTGTTAAGATTTTGTTTTGTGTCTTATAATGTATCCAATTTGTGCGAGAAATGCAGAATTTTTGAACAACTGTTTCTTAGGTTTCAAAAATGAAATCGTTCTTTAGTAGCATGCAATAGGGAGGACTAGGATGATAGTGACTAGTGTACCGGTATCAGTCGTATGGATGCGTACTTAAAGCGAATCTGTACTAGTATTATAATAGTTTTGGATGGTTCGGTTTTTATATGGCTTGGAATAACAATTTCTGGATTTTCCTTTTTAAATGAAATAAGGTCACATTTTGTAATTGTATTTTTATAAAATGTCTAATGTAGTATCTGTACTTTGAAAATGTCTAATATGATACTTAAACTATCAATTTATGTATTATTTGGTACTTGTTCTTTCATAAAATGTCTAATGTGGTTCTTATACTTTAAAAATATCTAATGTGGTACTTAAACTATCAATTTGTGTATTATATGTTACTTGTATTTTTATAAAATATCCAATGTGGTACTTATACTTTGAAAATATTTAATGTGGTATTTAAATTATCAATTTGTGTATTATTATTATACGAGAATTAACACTTATTTTAAACTAACCAATAAAAATTCCACATGTTTTTTTTTCAAATCATCAATTTCACATAAATAATATAATATTATATGAAATGATAAATAAAACAAAAAACTGAAATGATTGTCAAAATCAATTTATTTAACCTCTAAGTTCGACAAGGCAAATAAAAATCATAAAATTTGGGAAACTTCGGTTTATATAAATATGTTTAAAAAGTTGAAGAAATTTTGAGATAAAAGTTTGTGTTTTTAAAGTTAGACATATGTTGTTTTAAATTTAATTATTTGATTTTTTATAATTTAATATAAATTTTTATTTTATTTATCTTTTTTATATAATGTTATATTATTCATGTAAAATTAGTGATTTGAAAAAAAATTTACATTTCGAATTTTTATTGGTTGGTTTAGCATTTAATAAAAGTTTTAACTTTAGCTACCATAATAATATATAGATTGATAGTTTAGGTACTATATTAAATATTTTTAAAGTATAAGTATCATAGTGAACATTTTATGAAATTATAAGTACCAAATAATACACAAATTGATAGTTTTGGTGCCACGTTGTACATTTTTAAGTACAAGTACTACATTGGACATTTTATAAAAATATTGATACCAAATAATACATATATTAATAGTTCAAGTATGAATTAGACTTTTTAAAATATAGATACTGTCGAAACCATTTTTAAAAGTTTAAAAAAACGGGGATCGATTTTAAAACGAGGTATGGAGTCGCCACCGACCTTTTTTAAGGTGTAATCGGATCACCTTGAGATTGATCATTTTAATAAAACATTTGATTTATTAAAATAATAATTTTAGGTCTACGAAAATTAAAAAAAAAGGTTCGGGAGTCGATTACGCACGAGGAAGGGTTAGCACCCTCGTGACGTCCAAAATTGGTACCGATTGATTATTAAATGTCCTACCGTTGAAAATTTGAAAGGGGGAAAAATTAAAATACGATTCCTTTAAAAATGTATGAACAATTTGAATTGGATTTTAAGATTCACTCGTTACAAAGAAATAAAATACCACATCCAGCACGTTAGGATACGATATTTTAAACCTCCAAAACTGAGATCACCTCACGCAATGAAATCTTAAAAGGGTATTCCATCATTTGGCCAAACGAAAAATCGAAACCCAACACGTTAGTGCACGATTTCTCGAATTTCCAAACATAGAACTTTGCCTTGTTTTGAAGTTTAGAAAACACAAACGAAATTTTAAAGGGATCTTCGATTATTTGAACAAACAGAAAATTGAAACCCATCACGTTAGGGCACGATTTTCCGAATTTCCAAAACATCTAACATCGCCTTTGTTTTGGAAATTTTTCCACTAAACAATTATAAAAACCGAATCGAAATACACTTGTTTTGGTTTGTTTAAGGGTAAAAACAATAATATGACATGAATAAATAATGAAAAAACACAAAGGAACGAATTAGGGCACATGCAATGGCGACATACCATATATTATAAAAAAGCTAATATACATTTGAAGGCTAATGAATTAAAAATAAATTTAAAGAAATTCTAAACAAATTAACACGGACAACATATGGCAAGTTTTAAAACAAATACAATAGATGATTTAGAAGAAGTGCAATTTGCAATCATCAATATGCCAACAAACAAATATATATAAAAATCTTAAGGTAACATACATGAAAATTTGAAATAAATCAAAATAAAAAAAAATAATATATGAAATAATAATATATAAATGAAATTTCAAAATAAATAATGTATATAAAAAAAGTAAGTAATATATAACATAGTATTTGTCAATTTAAATAAATAATATACATGAAATGAACATTTTATATATATAAAAAAAACAAAGGTATTTGTATATGAAAGTATTTAAAATAAATAAAATATACCATTTAAAATAGGGTCCTTAGAAGAAATATATATACACAAAATAATATAAAATCAATAATATATACAAAAAACATAATGTACAACACTTCAAAAATGATGATATAAGAAATATTTACATATATATAAGTGTAAAAAAAATAACAAAACAATATAGATGATATACCAAACAATATATATATGAATAAATAATATACATAAAATAGAAATAGCTTAATATAAATAATACATACATAAAGGAAATTAAACAGAAAAATAGTTGAAATGAATAGTATATAGAAAGATTTAAAATAAATAATAATAAAACAGAAAAGTAATAAACAAAGAAATCAAAACGGGGACAAATTTGAGATTAAAATAAAATCTGAGATCTAAAAACTAAACATCACATTAACAAGAGGATCCAAGTTGAATGCGCGTGAGAAAGAGAGGGACTAGCTGGAAATTATCCCCAAGCCCTCAAAAACGCTGCGCCTAGGTGCAAGCTAAATTGCAACAATACAGAAATTTCAAGGAAAATTTAAAAAAGACAAATAAAATGCAAATAGGGCCAATCGAAAGCTGGTGCGAAAGTGGGGGACTAATTGCGAAATCCTCCATTTATAGCCAAAACACAAGGTCAAGTCTTCCCCTTTCCCCCTGTTTCATTTTTCACTTGAAACTAAACTTGCTTAAAAACCCCTTTTTTTTGCTTTTAAAGAAAACTTTTGTTCTTTTTTTAAAAGAAAACCCTTAATGCCTTGGAGTATCTCTCAACTCCTTCACCTTCCTCCCTGCCTTAACAGCCCAAAATCTGACGACAAACGAAGCCCTCCCCATAGCGTAAGTACGACGGTGAGTCTCCCTCTCTTATATTGTTTACACATAGTACATAAAAAAATCAAAGAAAAATAGAAATAAAATCGAAAGAAAAACGAGACCTTAAATCACCTTTGAAGTATATTTTGATTGCTTTCTATTGATTTTGTATGTATTTCGTGTATAATTTCCCTCAAAAAACCAAGAAAAAAAAACCCGTTACCAACAAAATTTGAAGGCTTTATAGCCAAATAAAAATGGTTTCTTGCTGTTTTTTTGTTCAAATTGTAGGTGGAGAAGGGCAACGTCGGGCGTGGGTGTGAACGTGTAGCGAAGCACACGGGGGTCGTGCGTGGAGGTGCTGGTTTGCGTGCGTGGAAGCTGTCACGATGGCAGCAGTGGCGCAAAGGACCCTTCCCCTAGGGTTTCCTGGAAACTGTTAAGAAGATTGGCTACCGGGCCTGCTTTGATTTTGGGTTAGGGGTCTAATTTATTGGGCTTGTTTACTGAAATTGGGCCGGTTTTATTTTGGGTTTATTTGTAAATGGACTTATTTGATGATTTGTTTTAATTTTAGTTTTTTGTATGTGTAGCCTGGGTCAAAATTAGGTCTTACAGATACCATATTGAATTGTGGCAAAATTTTTAAAATTTTCTTGGTTTTGTTTCAAGTAAACAAGTGGGTAATTAACAACCATTAATCATTACTGATGAAATAGGTAATGTTTTAGGATTAAATTTCTTATTATATTAATAAAAAATTTGAGAGGGACTAATTTAATTAATATAAAAATGGAGTGGGATTAAAAAAAGTGTTTTTACCCAATCATTGCAACGGTGGCGGCTGAGAATATCTCTCACGGTTGAGTTTTGTTGTCGTGTTGCTCAAGTTTTTCAAAATCGATATTTGTGTTCACTGTACGTTAAAACATGTGTACGATGAAAAAGAAAAACTTGTCAGCATCAATGGTGATTCAAGTGATTTTAACTCTGTCAAAGCCGTGTTTGACGAAATGTCTGAAAGAAGATAATAAAAAGCCATCTTCTTTACCATTCTTTTGAAGCAACTCATCATGGCCTCTTCAGTTGGTTTTGCACACCCCACTTCTTCTTTGATCATTAACAAGGTCAGTATTTTTCAGCTCTCTGTTCCTTTTATTGTGACGGACAAAGATACTTAAAAACAGTTTGATTTTCTTATTGTTAATTATTGAACAGAAAGATAAATGCCTCTCAGTCGTCCCTTCAACTTCACAACTCTCGATTTACAAATGCAAGAAACCCATTTCCAACAACATTTCGATGGCAATGGCCACGCGACAATCAGAGAGAAAACCAGCCACCACTGGCTCAGTTACTGTTTTTTTTTTTAACCATTGATCTACATATATTTCGATTGAATTTGGGAATTTTGTAAACGTTTTTCATATATTCCATTTGGATTTCAGATGAAGAGTCCAATGACGATGACAGAGAAGCTACTTGCAAAAGGGGCGGAGAAAGCAGAGGTGAAAGCAGGCGACAACGTTTGGGTGAATGTTGATGTTTTCATGACTAATGATATAAGTGGTCCTGGTTCCATTGGTATCTTTCAGAAAGAATTTGGTGAAAATGCTAAGGTACTTCTTATTTTTACTTTTTTTGCTGATTTTATATATGTATACTTGAATTAGTTCGTATCTAATTTTATTTAATGAAGTCACCATTGCTGCCTACATCCATTGCAATAAGCTTCTCCTATTTGAGTAGGATATAATGTGCCCCGTTGGTTATTAGTTTTTGATATATGTCCAAACATGAGTTCGAGAATATAAAGTTTCAACCATCATTTAAATACACAGTCATATCTGATAATCACACTGAATTAAAAAAAAAAAACAAAACATAGTCGTTCGGGTTTAGTTCGTTAACTATCATAGTGTTATTGCATATATTGAAGGTTTGGGATCGTGAAAAGGTGGTGGTTATACCAGACCACTATATATTCACAAGTGATGAACGTGCCAATCGTAATGTGGATATTTTGAGGGAGTTTTCTTTGGACCAAAATATAAAGTACTTTTATGATATTACTGATCTTAGTAATTTTAAGGTATGACTCTTTGATTCTTATGTTCTTCTCCATCTAATATTTATTTTCTTAGACTACTTATTTTTTATATTTTTTATTCGATCCATATTTGAATATAGATATGAAAATAGAATTTTCTAAATGTATTCTAAATACATACAATATTGGATGCACCCATATCATATACATACTCATTTCAAACATTTAAACTTGATTTCCAGTAGCATAACTGTGTATTTCCATTTTATACTCAACTATTTTGTGGTGTTCAGGACTATGTTGCTCACACACTTTATTTTTTTTCCAATTACTCGTGTCTGCCACTTATATCCAACACATGGATAAGATGATATAATTTATAAGAATCCTCCAAAAATTTTAAAAAAACTTAGAAAGTTTTAACTATACAGGAATATACTCGTATCTAGAGGTGTTCAAGGACCGGTTGGTCCATCTTGCTTTGGGCCGGGCTTGGGTTTGTATTCTTCAACCCTGGGCCAGCCATTTTACTGTTTATAATTAGTAAAATATAAAAAATAATTTTATATTAATATTTATATATCTTTATAAGTAAATTTAAATAAAAATTAAATTTTTAAATAGTGAATTTGTCATTTTGGCTGGCTTGAGCAGGCTAGGCTCGGGCTCGGGCCTGGAAATTTTTTGAAACTCTAGTCTCAGCCTGGCCTATGAACACTTCTACCTTTCTCCAATATTCACCTATGAGTTCGAAGGTTTATACCTTTTTTTTCTGTTCAGATTTAAAATATATATATATTTATATAGTATTTGATATATTGAGAGTGTAGTTTTTTAATTTCACAAGCAAAATTAAAATATTATCATGTGTCCCATTTCTTTTAAACATTTGTTTTCTTTAATATTTTACTATACCATATATGTCAATTGTCATCGCCTCAATCTTGCTTGTGGAGTTTAAAAACTCCAAAACTCCACTATCAATGAACACAATACATTTCCTTATATATATACCCTGTTTATTGACGCTAAAACTCGATTTCTATGTCATATTATTGCCAGGCTAATCCTGACTACAAAGGTGTATGCCATATTGCACTTGCTCAAGAAGGTCATTGCAGGCCTGGAGAGGTAATCATTTTTTCTTTTTACTAAGATTGTTTAAATTATTAATATTCTATTTCATATATGACTCAATGTTGCTTTGACTTTTTCTTAATAAATATTGGTATATGACACTTGTACTAGCATAAAACCATAACACTCCTATAACTTACAAATGCATGAAAAAGACTCAGAAGAACTGAACACATGTATATCAGACACAAATTCATGTATTGACAGTCTATCCGAATCTGAGTAAGAATTCATATATGACACTTTTGTTCGGTTCATTTGACATAAGTATGGGGATACATGACCGTCTTAAACCCTTACAAATACATGAAAAAAAAATAGAAAAATTGAACGTGCTCATATCGGACACGTAGCCATGTCCAAAACTCCATCCGAATCCCAATAACTTAGTGTGCTCCTGCCTTCAGATTTTGTTAGGGACAGATTCTCACACCTGTACTGCTGGAGCATTTGGTCAGTTTGCTACAGGCATTGGAAATACAGAAGCTGGTTTTGTATTAGGCACCGGGGCACTTCTGCTCAAGGTATGAGTTTGTTTGACATTCATGTTTGATATAGTTTTATATATGAAAAAACTTCAATAAAATAAACCATATCTGTATGAGATGCATACCTATACTAAGTTGTTCATTTCTTAGTAGTTCTATAATGAAATGTTTAGCACTGAAATTAAGTGTGGTTTTGTTGCATGACAATTTCAGGTGCCACAAACTTTGAGATTTGTGATGGATGGTGAAATGCCTGATTATTTGCTTGCTAAGGATTTGATTTTGCAGGCAAGTTAACATTTTTAGTTTCTTAGAAAAGTTATTTCTATGTTGTTCCGACTTTCATTATTTTTAAAGTAATCATATATTTCAATGACTTCCAAATACGTGAAACCGTGTTGGCTACATATCTAGTATTGAACGAAGTATATAATGGTATATTGTTTTGTAGATCATAGGTGAAATATCAGTAGCTGGTGCTACGTATAAATCCATGGAGTTTGTTGGCACAACGATTGAGAGTTTAAATGTAAGTGATATTTGTTGAAATTGATCCAAATGTTTTCTCAGTTGGAATATGAATCTAATCTTTATTTTCTTATTATCTTTTTTACTGGTTTAGATGGAAGAACGGATGACATTATGTAATATGGTTATTGAGGCTGGTGGAAAGAACGGTGTTGTTGCTGCAGACAGTACTACATTTAAGTACCTTGAGGTGAGTCTTTTTCAAGTCTCTTTCACACCACCAATATTTAATGAAAATTTTAATTAATATATGTATATTCGTGTTGGACACATAATAATTTTGAATTTAATATGGATAGCATATAGACAATACCTTGGCTTATGAAGTTGCATCTTTCTAATTTACGCAGGATAAAACATCTCTGCCTTATGAACCAGTTTACAGTGATGCACTAGCAAGGTATGTTTATAAATTACTTTGCTGATTTTATTTAACTTTCTTATGTTTTTTTTTTCTTTTTTAAACTTTAACATGAATCAACGTTCTTAGTCTGTATATTCCAACTCTATATTTTTTCTTGAAGTGAATTTATTCGATATTCATATTTGGCCTATATTTAAATATGGATATGAGGATATGACTTCCGCAACAAGTATCTAAATATTTATACTGTGGCTTTCAGTTTTCATTCCGAGTTTAGATTTGACATCTCAAAATTGGAGCCCTTAGTAGCTAAGGTGAGTGTATATTAAGCCTAGGTGTCATGTTTCTCCAATTTGTCACTGTCTGACGTTTTTAAAGATATTCAATAGAGATATGATCCTCAAGGATATTCAATAGAGATATGATCCTCAAGGGAAAAACATGTCCGCATTAAGTATATACTCATATCTGACATTTAAAATCAATCCCGAAAATATAATCCAAGTTTATATCATAAAAAATGGCTGTTTTAATATATATTCTTTTTTGTGTATTGAGTAAATAATGGAGCAAAATTTGCAGCCACATTCTCCAGATAATCGTGCTTTGGCAAGAGAATGCAAAGATATCAAAATTGACAGGGTTTATATTGGATCATGTACTGGTGGCAAAACACAAGATTTTCTTGCTGCTGCCAAGCTCTTCTTAGCTTCTGTAAGATTCCATCTATCTTCATTTTCTTTTTAATATTTTAGACATAATTCCAACATGTTGGACACATTAAGTTAAAGTAGACACGATCAAAACATAACCAAGAAATGATCTGACATGGAAAAATACGTGTTGTAATGAATTATTATCCAAAATTTGAAGTTTTATTGCCTGTTCTGCCACACCCATATTCTGAATGTCGGAAAATTCCCATCTTATTATGTGTCCATGCTTTGTAGAGTTGGCTAGTTGTTATATACTTCATAGCCTTGTTTATGATTTGTAATTTGCTTGAAAAATACAGGGAAAAAAGGTGAAAGTCCCCACATTCCTTGTCCCTGCTACACAAAAGGTACATGAAATTTTATTGTCAACTATGTTATTCTGACTTTTTTATTTTTATAAAATATTCATATTTGATATCTATGCCCGATGTATGTTTGGATATGAGTATGAGAATATGAATTTAGGGATGACAATAGAATCAGGTGGAGATTTTTTTTTTTCTCACCTTGCCCTGAATTTTATTTAATATTTTAGCCTCACCTAACCCATCATTGAAAAGATTTTCTTGATCCCATCTTGATTCACTTCGAAGTTTTACATAATATTTGATATTATCTAATGTTTACAAAACTAATACTAGCAAAGATTGGGACGAGTTAGAGTTTAACAATTTCAAAATTTTTTGCGATCCTTAAGAATATGATCTGTCAACGATCCTCAAAATACATAGAAAAACTTTGTTTCAAATACATATGACACTCCAAGCCGAATAACATAGGTTTTTAATATTTTAAAAAAAATCATTAAACTTGCTAATATGATTGTTAAACATGGTAAATTTGCAGGTGTGGGTGGATATATATACTCTCATTGTACCAGGATCTGGTGGCAAGACTTGCTCTCAAATATTTGAAGAAGCTGGTTGTGGCACACCAGCAAGCCCTAGTTGTGCTGCTTGTATGGGTGGCCCTAAGGACACATATGCTCGCATGAACGAAGCTCAGGCAAGTAGTCTTTCCCCCTACCATCATGGTTGAAAAAAACTGAACTGGATCGGTTGGATTAGTAGTTGAACTATTTGACTGTCTTGTCTGGGCTAGACTTGTCCTAGGATTGAACCATCTCTCTGACAAGAGAAACTCTGTTTCGAGTTAGGTTTGGACATGGTGAATTTTAATTTGGGTTGGTCTGGTCCAGTCTGAATTAGACTTTTAATAGTAAAAGTAAAATGGACTAGTCAGGGTTAGTCCAAGCCTGACTCAAATGGATTAGAGGTGTAATCGAGTTGAGTCAAGCTCAAGTTATTATAATCTTGAGCTCCACTTGAATTTGATGAAGTTTTGCTTTTAAAGTCTGAGCTCTATTCAAGGTAAAGGTTGAGCTATTTGAGACCTGTTTACCTAGTAAAAGTATGAGCTCGTTTGATTAGGCTTCTGTACCTAGCAAATGCATGAGCTCGATTCCTGTGCTTGAATTCAAGCATTGTCATTTGGGTTCAAGCTCAAGCTTGAGGTAGAATTGAAAACTTAGAAAAGTATAAATTTAAAAAAACTCGATAAACTTGTGAGTTACTTAAGTCAAGGATTAGGATACTTGAAATTTGATTTGCTTGATAGCTTGAGTTCAAGCTCGATTTTGAATAGACAATGGAGTCAAATTCAATTTCTTTCTCCAGTCAAATCCAAATAACTTACAAACATGAATGTCTTGTTTTACACCGCTAAATTGGATCGAATTCCAGGTTTAATAATGTAAACCATCTGGTTTGTTGATATGCAATGATTTTAATAAGATGAAGCATGCAGGTTTGTGTGTCAACAACAAATAGAAACTTTCCTGGTCGGATGGGGCATAAGGAAGGGCAGATATATCTTGCTTCCCCATACACTGCCACTGCTTCAGCTTTGACTGGTTATATCACTGATCCAAGAGAGTTTTTGCATTAGACAACATGATCTTATCACATTTTGTGTGTAATTTAAATTACTTTTACATATACATCCAACTTAGATTCAGTGTGATGAGATTTAGATACAGGTATGTTTTTTTTTTTAGAGAGATGTATGTTTATTTTTAATGAAATTACTTTTTTTTATCTCCTAATTAAAAATTTTCTATTTCATGTTCAAAATAGAAATTTTATTTTTTCAAGAATACTCTTAAAGTAACAGTAAACACTATCAAATGTTTTTAAAAGCATTTTTCTACAATATTTTTTAAAGATATTTTTCAACCTCAATACTAAACAAATTTTTCTGGGAACTATAAACAGTTGCACCTGATAATCTATCCCCATCCAATAATAAAAACCCTAAACCCTAAATAAAATAAAAGATGTTGGGAAAATAAAAAGGAATTATAAACTCACGTCGTGAGATGTTGGGAAAATAAGGTATTTTTACAAGTTGAATTATAGAAAAATAGGCAAACCTCAAACATATTCTCATACCTCAATTTTATATAATATTCTTAAACCAAACATGTTGCTCAACTACCATTTCATATCCCATGCTTACCTTTATTTTTCTTTTTTTTTTTAAATTTTATTATTAAAATAGAAATGAAAGTTTATTGTGTTACAATGCCTAGTTTTCCAAGATCAACACCTTATAATTAGCTTTTGGTTTAGATTTTGTTTGTGGAATCCATAAGTTTGATCAGATTATCGCTAATATATCTAATTTTTTTTTATATTTTCTATTTCTAATATTTTTAGAATAAGGACTAATTACAAATGCTGAGAGTTAAATTTGTTGATTTTCAGTTTTGGTCCCTCTTTATTGTTAGCGTGTTCAATTTGATCTTTTCTTCTTTATTTATTTGCAAATTAGCCCTGAACTTTCATTGTAGATTTAATTTACTCATTTTTTGTTATTTTCCATATTATGTATTAAATTAACATATATTATTATTACTTTAACTTATTATTATTATTATTTTGTTAATATTACTATTATAATTATATTTTATTTTGTGTATTTATTTATTCATTTTATTTTCAATTCATTAATTGATTATTATTAACATATTCTTATTATTTTTATTAATGTGTTAGTATTAGTATTATATATTAGTGTATTTTTTATTATATATGTATATGTATATATTTTTATACATAGTATTATTTTTTTATTATTACTTTATTTTAATATTTTTATTATACTACATTTGCTTTTTGTATTTTAATATTATTACTATTATCATTATTATTATTAATATTAGTGTATATTTTTATTAAATATGCATATATATATGTATTTATATCGTAATATTTTTAATTACCTTATTTTAATATTATTATATTATACACTTTCCTTTTTATGTTTATTTATTACTTTATTACTAATTAATTTAACTTATTAATTATTATTATCATTATCACTATTGTTATTACTTTACTATCGTAATACAATATATTATTAATATTACTTTTATTTTTATTATTATTATTATTATTACTATTATTCTTTATTGTCATGGTTATTATGTTTATTTTTATAGCTATTATTTTTTATCACTAATATTACTATTGTTATATTTATTATTATTACTTTTATTATAATTACTATTATTATTATAGCTTTTCTTTTATATATTTACGTTTTATATGGTACATTAATTCTATTTTATTATTTCATTATTTATTCGCTTACACTTTTATGTAATCTCAAACTTTAAAAATTTCCTATTATCCTGTTTCATTGTTTTGTTTCATATAATATCTATCTATATTTATTCCATTATTATTTAATCATTTTTTTACTTAAATTATAAGTTTGTTTACACATATTACATAATATTTGTTATTTTTATTATCATTATCATCATCATTAACATACATATATACGTGTGTATTTTTCATGTGCATATTAGTATTTTTACCATTACTACAAATACTATTTCTTTTATTATTTTATTAGAACATTATTATTTTATTGTGAATATTATTGTTATTTTTATTATATTTTAATGTTTTTCATTAATTGTATCATCGCTTGCATTGTTTACAATTTCCTATCGCAAATGATATTTTATGTTTTTAATCAATTTTAAAAATAAATAAGGCAACATACCGATTTCAACATTAAGTCGCTGATTTCATTGCTATGTTGGGTGGATATCATTGGCTCGTGTTAAAAACGAGACGTCCTTCTAAAAACTAAAATTTCAAATTCTCGTATTTTAATCGGATCACAACTAAGTATTAAATTAAACTTGTATTTTGAGAATTATGAATGCGTGTTTAACAAGATACCAATTTTGGGCGTCGCGAGGGTGCTAATACCTTCCTCGTGCGTAACCGGCTCTCAAACCCTATTTTTCTCTGGATTTTCGCGTAAACCTAAATTCGGCCTTCATTTTGTTCAAGAATAAATTTTCTTTTCTAAAAAAGAATGTTTATTAGGTGTTCGATCACACCTAGAAAAATGGTCGGTGGCGACTCCTTTTCCTTTTAAAACTGAAATTCTATTTTCAAATTTTCAAATAATTGCCTCAACTAGCGACTAAAGCAAAATTTTTACGTCGCTACAACCTAATTGTTAGATTTTATGTTCCATTCATATATATCTAACATGCATTTCAAGTACAAGTATTTTAATAAGCTTAATAACTGAATTCTTAAAATATTAATAGTATAAAAAAGGATAGAAACTGTGGGTTAAGGAAAGAAGAAGATTAAAAATGGTGTTTTGATAAAGTGTAAAATGTTTGGGTTTATATTAGGTTAATTATGTTGTTAGTCTTATATTTTAATAAAATTTGAGATTTAATTTTTGTATTTAAAAAGTTAATCATTAAGTCTTTCTATTTCCTTAATTTAAAAATCTCAATCTAATTATTAAAATTGTAAAAAATTCCCATAAAATATTGTCAATTCCTAAGATGCATCATTTGGTTTTATGTTACATAGAAAACTAGCAACAATGATAATGATTGGATTAAGATTTTTAAATTAAAAAAGCATGATGGTTGAATTTTTTTTTTTGAATACAGAGATTAAATCTCAAATTATATAGAAATAGAGTGACTAATAGTATATCTTTTAACTTTTTTTTATTAAAGTAGAATTTCATGGTCATAAGTTATTTCTTAAATTATTAATTTAAAGAATGGAGAAACAACAAAAAATTATACTAGTGACTCAAAATAAGAATATAATCTACCCCAATTAAACTTCTAGCTGATTGCGATGGTTCTTCAAACCAATAAATTTCAATGAAATTAGTTGCCATATAATCAGCTACTGTCTTTTGAGACCTTGGAATATGACGAACAAAGACCTTCCAATTCCGAGATGAATTTCCTCCTTTTCTCACGGATCTACTACTCCAAAAATTAGAAAGAAAAAAGAAAACTATTTTTTTTATTATAAAATTCAAATTCCACACATAAGGAATTCATTCATTTGTGCTTAAAAATCAAAAGTGAATGAATTGAAAAAGAATGAATAAATTTAAAGATAAAACAGCGAGAAGTCTTTCACATTTATTTTCAGATTCACCTTCACCTCCACCTCAACTTCAACTTTATCAGGTAATTCCCTTTTCCAAAACTACATTTTCTTCTTAAATTATATCTCAATTTTCTTCTTCTAGAATTTGAAAAAAAAAATTCAAAAGAAGATTTAAGTAATTCAAATTTCAATGTTGTAATAATTGAATCGATGATCAAACTAATTAGATAACCAATTAGATAACTGGTTTTACGTTCAACTATTAACAATAAAAAGATTCGATAAATTCTTAAAAATTTTAAAAATAAATATAGAAAGAATCATAAAAAAAAAAGAGTAGAAATGAATAAAAAAACATAAATGTTCATTTTATAAATATTTTTGTATTTCTTTAAATTTTTTTGCTACATATATTTGGTTTAAAAATTAACATATAAAATGTTATGCAAAATTTTAGATTAGATCAAAGTTGTTTAACTTTTCTAGGGTAAGATAGATTTGAGTAAAGATTGGAGTGGGAAAAAAACCCATTAAAATAATAATAAATTAACAAAGTTACAAAAATATATAAAATTAATCCTTATAAAAAACTTAATTTTATACATATGTGAACTCCATATCATTTAAGGGGTTTGTTGAGTTGGCAAGATCTAGATATGATTATGGGTTAATCGAGTCGGATTCAGAGCGAGTTGATATAAAATTTTAGGTTTATTTTCTAGGTTTGAGCTCGACCCGACCTAAAAAATGGTCCAGATTAAAAATGTTAACCTCGAGTCCGACTTGATCTGCGTATATTAAAATATTTTAGATTATTTTTTTATATAAAAATAAATTTAAAATATAATACATCAAATACACTAAAAATATCAAAATAAATGTTTCCTAATAAATTAAAAATATATTTAAAAAACATTTATATTTAAATAATACTAATATAGTTGCAACTTATGCCTCTAAGATAGTAGCAAAATTAATAACAAAATAAGAGTTATACAATATCAAAACAATAACAACAAAATAGTAACAATATAATAACAAATAGTAGCAAAATAAAAATAAAATAGTAGCGAAACAATAACAAAATAGCTGATTCGGGTTGAGCCAAGCCGAGCTCAAGCCCAAAAACCCTACTCAAGGTCCGATCCATTTAAAAAACAAGTCTTATTTTTTGTCTAAACCCATTCAAACCTATATTTTACACAAATCCTCTCACTTTTTAAATAAGCTTTCAAGCTTGAATGAATAGCTTGACCCATAATCAGATCTTGTGTCATCCTTCAACTAAGTTTTAATTCATTAGAAAAACCCTTTCCTTTTATAAAAGGATAAACATTATTGTAAATATGTTTTTGTCATTTCAAACAATTTTTTTATAAAAAATATATATTTTTCATAGTATATAATAGATTATTGTCATTTATTTATAGATTTTATGTATGAATTTCAGTTGGAGTATATTCTTTTTGGTTGTTGGGTTGATTTGGTAAAACGAAGCTTTTCGAAATTGTAGGGAAGTTGGTATTCGAAAGGGTTAAATTCACTGTCTTCACTATTTTCTTACATAATCCCATCAGCAAGCATAGATGATGATGATGATGATAAGCGCAAATCCAACGATCATGGAAACGTTGACATCAAGCCAATCGGCTCCATTCCTGATCGATGGAGGAACCAGAAACTCCATTTGGAAGATGAATCCTTAGATAGCTGCAAAGAATACACCATTACCTATGTCAGCGAAGATTTGAAAAAGGTTTGCGAAGATAAGAAGAGCATCTGGACAGAGTTTGAGAATAAGCAGCAAATAATTAGCACACGCGGCGGTGGCAGCAGCAGCAGCGATTCGGATGAGTTTCATGAAGCGGGGGAGCAATTGAGTCCCGTAAAGGGGTGGCTAAATCTTTCAGATGAATCGGTGTTTATTAACTGTGAATTGTTCGAATTCCTGGGGTCATCGCTGCCCAATATTGCGAAGGGTTGTCAATGGGTGTTGCTGTATAGGTAAGTCTTCCAAAAAAGGTTGGTAAATCAAATTTCAAAAGCGGTGTGGTTTTTGATTTGGTAACAACTGATTCAAATGAAGGGCAGTACGTGGAAACATGGAATATCACTCCGTACACTTATTCGTAAGAGCACTGAGCTTCCTGGTCCCTCTTTGCTGGTATGTTCATTTCTCAAGTATTTGTGTGTTCAAGAATTTCCCATTTACATAATAATTATATAATTAGGATTGCATCTCAAACTCACAGTTAAGTTGGAATTATTTGGATGGTGTTGTATGAATTATAGATTACTGGAGATAGGGAAGGAGCTATCTTCGGTGCAATGCTAGAATGCCCTTTGATACCCACTCCAAGGAGAAAATATCAAGTACGCTTTCTTCCTCCTTATTTTTCGGATTTCCTATATGTATTTATGCTTCTATCGATATTCTCAATCCAAATAAGATTTGAAATTTTAAAGATAAATTAAAGTATTTTATTTATGGAATTTGAGTTGCAATTTCTTGTACAAACAAATTTTTTGGGATAGATGCAGCTTGCTTAAAATGTCAGAGATTTGATCTTGAAAAATCCTTTTATCTCCCTATGTATGTTGATGCAATTAGATTGGAGGAGCTTTGATTTAAGGGAATCATAAGTAGCAGTCATGTCCTTTATATATGATGAATAAGTCAATACCCTAAACACAAAAAAATGGTTAATTTTGTCCTAGTAGTTTTCTTTTTACTTTCTATTTACATGAAAAAGTAACTCTTTCATCAATTAGTAAGATAATCACTTTCAACTATTTGTGAGAAAATAGCTGTCAAGAAAATGTTATATTCTAAAGAAAATAAACCAATTTTTACATACCAAATATTGAATTTACATTTCAATTTAAAAAATTGATAATCGAACATTATACCAATTGCTCTCTTAAAGTTTCCTCCGGCAGCAAACTAAATTTATTCAATCTATTGCTCTTCTCCTAAGGGTACTAGATATTTATCACAACTCATGTCGTGTCGAGGGTTCAAATCACAGAAGTAATTCTATTTGTGGTGCATAAGTTGACAATGTTTTGCTCCTGTCAGATATGTACGAATCAATTGTAAATGTACAAGAAAATTTTTAAATTTATTCACTCATTTTCTTAAAATAAATGTATATAAATTTTCGTATAGTTAATATTACCATAACCAGGGACGAAACTAGGATAAAACATGAGGAGAGGCAAGTATAATAGTATATACTGTTCCAATCCCAAGTAATTTAAATTTCTTTTTAGACAAAATTTTAGTATATATGTTTCTATCCATTTTAATCAACACAATTTACATCGGTGCATACTGATATGCAGTATCCAATATAAGATTTTCTAAAAAATTCAGTAAAAAGTAACTACAACAATCTTAATATATATAAAAATTAAACAATATTCACATGAATAAATAAACCACCACCTACATCCTTTGTGTGCTACTGCCCAGATTCACTAGTTTTCACAATAAAAAAGAAAAAGAGTATTTTTAGAAAAGATATAAGTGTCGAAACCATACCTTAGTGAAGCAAATTCCAAATCCCTTGGACCAATCTCTTAAACTTGTTAAAAAGCAATTTCTTTGTTAGAAACATTTTTTTTAAATAATTTAAAAAATTAAGAAACAAATAAACCTTAAATTAAACACCTATATTAGATGCTAAAGCGTAGTTTAATCCATAGATATCATTGAAACTTTTACTTTCAAATTAGAATATATATATATATTATAATGCCTAATTCTACTTATTATCTTTCCCTATTTTTAAATTGGAAGAAAAATATATTTAGGTATACTGAAAGATCACATCCTTCTCATCAATGGCAAAATCACATACACTATCGTGGAGTTAAAAAATAAAATAAAATAAAATAAAATAAAATATTTTATAATTTTGAAAAATATATATAATATACAATTATTGTATTGACTCCGCAAAAAATTTAAAAACGTTCTCCTAAATGTTTCCAAAAAAAAATTGAAAAAGACTTGCCAAAATTTTTGAAAAGTAATTATTTTATAAAATAAATTATTTTCTATAAAAAGAAATGAATTTTTCTCTACCCACAAAAAATAAAAAATCTCTTATTATTTTATTTTCTTCCAACACTTGTTACTTTCCACTCGAATTTCTCTTATTGTTTCATACACTCTCTATAACTTTTACAAAATAGGTTAATTTTTGATGTTTTCAGGTGGGTCTCCCTAATTTGGTAGCAACTTTTATTTTCTTTTCAAGCTTTATTGATTAATCTCTAGAAAATTAAGAGTGCAACTTTTCTTGTTATAGATTAGGATTTTTATGCAATATTTAGTTTATTTATTTATTGAACGATTTTGGGATATTGATTTAGTATAAGATTCCTAACCTTGTAATTGTATAATAATTTTTAGAGGTTGATTGATATAAATAATTAAAGAAATTATGATTGGTTGTATTTATAATCTTTGAATTTCTTGAATATTAATTAAAAATTTAGTGTTTTTATTTAGAATTTGTTGTTGCTAATATAATTATTGTGAAACTTATATTTAAAAAATTGATATATTAGTTTGTCAACACACTTAAATGATTTAAAATTATTAGTTGTATGTGACAGGGAACAAACCAGACGTTTGTATTTACATCCATATACGGTGTACCAAGGCTATTCAGACCAACCGGTAATACAAATTGGCAAAGCATTTTATGTATTTTATTTCTTAGATATTGTAGTCAACACAAATCTAACCATTTTCATCGACAAATGCTATGTATTTATATGATTCTTCATTTTGTTTATTAATATCTTACACATACATAAACGTAAGCACAACGATATGTTCATTCAAAGACTTTGAAAAACTTGAATATTTGCCGGCTACTATAGTTACAAGCTCTGACTTGTTTGTGATTTATCAAAACAGGTGCCAATCGTTATTATTATATGTGTTTGAATGACTTGTTAGCACTTGGTGGGGGTGCCAACTTTGCTTTGTGCTTGGATGGAGATCTGTATGCTGCTCCTTTTTCAATTATTTCTTTGAATTTTTTGTGTTTGAGGTATATTTTGATATCACTATTGAGATACCTTTGAAAATTCTTAAACATTTATTTTTTGCATCAGATTAAATGGAACTAGTGGACCTTGTGAAACATTTGGAAACAAGTGTTTGGCTCATAACGAGGAATTTGAACCAAAGAATGTGGAGGTAAATTTAGTTTTTTCGTGATCAAAGTTGTTAAAATTGAATTAGATAAAAAAATTAAGTATATAAAAAATTAATGATCTAATCGATTCGATAATTGTATTAAAACCCAGTTTTATTTTGTTGTTTCAAGTCTTTGTGTTAGATGGTATTGATTGTGTGCATTTGGAATGGTGCAGCTTTGGGGATTCAAGCACGCATATAGAAATACCTTAAACTGAAAGCAATTACTAAAAGAAAGATGGGATTTTTAGCACATATGTAAGTATTGTATCGAAAGTACTTTGAAGGTGATGGGCAAATTGCTGGTAGGTTGTTATGGAGGTTTCTGAATAGTAATGGTGATGCTGTTTGTGTGTGGAACATCTGCATTCTTTTCTTTTGTAATATCTAGATTTATAATTTTTAAATTCCAATTGATTTATTATTTACATTAAATTTGAATTAAATAAAACTGATTGCCCAATATCAAAATCTATTCAATATTACAAATCAATTAATGAATTAAAAATTCTAAAATTTTATTTTTTAAAGATACATGAATCCTTTTAATGGTAGATTTGAATAGATTTTTGAATCCGTTTTATTATTTAATTATTTTATTGAATTTGTGTCATTGTTAATCGAGTCACCAATTCAGTTGTTAAATTATAACAATATTTTTTTTGTAATTAAACTAAGTTATATTATTTGAGGGTACTTTAATCTTTTTATAATAATAATAATAATAATAATAATAATATGCCTATAGTGGGATTTAATCTCAAATCAATTTACCATTAAGCTAAAGCTCTATTTTTGATATATTTATACATTTAAATTTTAATCATGCACTCTTTATTACTTTTATCAATTGTTCTATATTTGTGGTTTTTACACGCATACGTGTGCGGTAAGGTTTCTAGTATATATAATACTTATATTTAAATATTTTATTAAGTTAGTATCACCTTTAATTGAGTCATTAACTTAATTATGAAATTATAAAGATATTCATTCTTTTATGAAATTATAAAGATATTCATTCTTTTAAATTATAATTAATATTATTATAATTACAATTTTACCTTTTCACACTTTTATATTATCTTTAAATAAAAGAATTAAAAATTATATATTATCTTTAAATAAAA
Source organism: Gossypium hirsutum (assembly GCF_007990345.1). Lineage (NCBI taxonomy): Eukaryota > Viridiplantae > Streptophyta > Magnoliopsida > Malvales > Malvaceae > Gossypium > Gossypium hirsutum. The sequence continues at coordinate 55,655,848 of NC_053432.1, read as the reverse complement.
GAATTAAAAATTATTTTTTAAAAAATGAGGTGTACTTGGGATCATCAAACTTGTTCCTTATAGTTGCAAGTAAAAACTAGTTCTCCAGTCATTTTGTGTTTATTTTTTAAATTTATTAATTAGTATATTTTTATTATTTTTTTAAAAAATATTTACTAATTAAATTAGAATTGGTCTCATTTATGACAAGAGTCTATTAATTTAAAAAGAAAAAAAATAGTTGAGTGAATAAAATAATGTTTTAAAAGTAATGAAAATAAAAAAAAGTAAGAAATAATTGATAATATTTTATTAAGTAATTAGATAAAATGTGTCACTCAAATATGAATAAAAATTTTACCTACAAAGAACTATTACTTTAATACTTCGTTTTTTATGACATAATATTTCATAACACGATGGTAAGCAACATTCACACACAATTATGTCACACCCGATTTTCTCTTATGTCCCAAAATTAAAGGAAAGTTAGGATCTAATTGAATGGAATGACGAATTGGCGAGCTCTACTGGGAAATTAAAAAATTTTAGTGGCTGGTTTAATTAGATTGAAACTGATTATCTCCTTAGTGGGAGATAGAATAATTAGCAATGAATGACTAAAATGGATTAAGGAGACCGTGCAAAATTTGGATATATATATGTGCATAGAGGAAATAATTCTCTTGAATTAACTGGTAATCTCCCTTCTGTCTGTAACCTCTTCTTCAGTTACTCCAAAGAGGAAGAAGAAGAAATTCTAGAAAGCTTTGCATGGGGCAGTAAACGTGAGATTTGAGTTTGGAAAGAAGAGAATTTGATAAGCTGGTAAACCCTTAAGCCTCCCTTTACTCGTGTATTAGAGGAAAGATAAGTGAATTCTCGTAAAGTTTCTGTATAATTACGGATTATGGATTTTTAAGGTTTAAATACCTTCGATTTAACTGATAAATGGTTATCATGCTTAACTGCCAAGACAAAGGAGGCTCTGGGGTTTGGACAAGCTAAGCTGATGAGGATAAATGAAGCAATGCGAGTTTCTGTACTCTTTTCTTTCCCTCGGATAATGTTTATTGTGTTGCTGACATGTTTTGTTTAGATGATTGTTCTGGGTGTAGTCTGAAATCCATAGTTGTACATGATTTCAGTGATTGAGCAAATCAAGCATGTATGAGGCTGTGGAAAAAAAATGATTGATTGCTTGTATACTCTATGTATGTGCAATGTGTTGGTCTATTGTCATGTTAGAATATGATATACCCCCTAAAGTGTTAGTGTTTTGAATGTTATGAAAGAAATGCATGTTACATCGTATGAAAAGTACGGAGGGAACTTACCTTGATAGGGTAGATGAAATTAGGAATAATTGGTAGAATGGAGGAATGTGTGGATTGATAAGGGAGAAAGGGAATAACTGAAGACGGATAGCGTCATTGAATACCCCATTATGCTTGAAAGTATCACAAATGGTTAGAAACTACTTAAGGTGTTGATTTGGATCCTCATTCATTGACCCTTAAAATTAAAGGTTCATTGTATCATTTGAATCATAGCCGGTTTGATTTAGAAGTTGTTAGCATTAATTATGATTAATTCTACCTCGAACAACATCTAAGTCGGGCATTATGTAGTGGCGCAAAGTTTGTTGCTCTATAGGTAGGTATGGTGATTGTTAAATCTCTTATTGTGGATTTTTGATAGGTTGCTCTCTCTGTGGAAACAAGACACTTTTGGGGAGTTACGCCCTCCTCATGTTGTGATAATACATTTTGGTTTTGGCTCAAATGGTAAAACATCATTACTGGTTCAAGTCATACAATGCCTCCTAAAAGCACAAGAGAGTGAAGAAAAATAATTAAAATTTGCGATAAAAAAATAAAAACAAATAGAAAACAAAGTTCTATTTATAAATCCTACTTTTGCTACTTATCTTTACCTAAAACTGTACAGTAAAAATTACTCAATCTCACACCGTCTCCCCGATAATGGTGCTAACAACTTGAACAACATCGTACATGAGCAATAAAATAATGAATTTGTAGAAAAATTTTTAAAGCCCGATTTTACTGTAAGCGTATAGGTCAATTGTAATATTTATAGCGTTACAATGAAACATCGGAGTATTCTAAGGATCGAACCTAAGGGAGTTGGCTATTGAACGATAGCTAGCATACTCGATAGAGTTTGAGTGGCTACTAATATGATTTTATAGTACGAAAATTCATAACAAGGTAAAGTTACAAGAAAATTAAATATACTACTCTAAGGACAAAATTGCAAGGAATGTAAAACTAAAGAACTATCCAATAAATAACTAATGCTGGTTGGTTGGCTTCGATGTGGTTCATCGATCCTTGGAAAAGGGACCTAGATCGCATAAATTACTAAGTAGCTCCATGTTATCTTCCGATCTCAATTTTATCGAGTTAGACAAATTAACTCCGGTTTATCTTTCGATCTCATCGGTTAATCCGGGACTAATGAACGGGTGCACGATAAGATTACCTTTCGGTCTCACATGCCTAGATATTCCTTTAGGGGCGTCACTTCTTAAGTTTTTAGGCCTATTCTATTTAGTCTAATTTATTACGATTTAGTCTTTTGTCTAAAGGTTTTAGTTTACCCACATATTCACCAATCAACCTCCTTTGAAGTTTAGCTACTCATGCTGAAAGTAAAAGAAATAAACATGGAAATGGAAAACAAAGCAGCCATAAAAGTAAAACTTAATAAAAATATCAAAGTTGGGATTTTTATGCAAGAAAATGTAAACAACATGAAACTAAAAGAATTTAACTAGAAAATCTGAATCAATACACATAACAGGAACAAGCTTTAACAAATTTAAAGTAAAATAAACAAAAATACATTAAACTAAAGCTTAAAGTGTCTTGAAATCAAGGTATATTGATTGAAAGTGTAAATAAACCTTAGCTACAATAATAACTAAGTTAACTAACACTAAGAACATCAAGAATAAGAACTAAATGTAGAAAAATAAACTTTAAACTAAGGTAGAAGATGAGAAAATGAAAAATCTAGAAAAATGCAGAGAAAACTAAACCTAAAACTAAGCTAATGCGTGTATCTCTCTTCTTCAACAATTTTTGACTGTTTTAAGTTTTCTTCTGATGACATTTTGTTTCCAAAAATTCCCCTATATGGGCCTTGGATGATTGGTGGACTAAGTGGACAAAGACTACCCTTTTTGTCCAAGTTTGTCCTTCTAACGAAGGTAGTGTTGTGATACCCAGAAGTGGATATCGCGACACCTCGGGTAGTGTCAAGCCTTGGGCTCTCCTTTCAAGGGTGGATATTAGGATACCCAAAGAGGATATTGCGATAACACTGAAGAGAGTCTCTCTTTTCCAAACTATTAGAGGTGTTGCAATTCCAAGGCATGGATATCGCGATACCCTTTGCCTTGGTTTCATTCTCGTTCATTTTCGATCTTCAACACATCCCTACATCACTCAATCACACGTTAGTCCTCCCAATGGGCTATTGGCCAATTTGAGTTATAAAATGGGCTAAAATGAGACATTTCCACTTATTAACCAAAAATCTAAAATAATAAAAAACCACGCTAAAGACACTATTTTGCTCGGGGAAAAGCTCTTTAAGTACCTTGGAAAAGCCTAATTTGCCATATCAATTTATGGTAGATCAGTGACAGATAAAGTCTGCTAAGATGGTGAACCAGAAAGCTGATAAGGCAAGAAAATGAAGATCATTGCAAGAATTTTGTGTCGAGTAGAATGATTGGATGAATGCGGCGTGTCTAAAAATGTGAGTAAACGAGAAAGTAAAAGAAACAACCAAACTACAAAGATAAAAAAAGCTGGTAGAAGTGTCTGATAATGTGGGTAAACCTGTTAATGAGAGAATCTGCCAAATTTTTACGGAGAAAGGAATTGGTATATGTGATCTTAACAAGGCAGAGGAGATAAAAGGGATACCTTATTCGAGGTATGAAGTAATCCACTAGTATAAGTCCACCGGTTCTTGGGGAGTAAACCAGTATTGGGGGTGATAATGAGATAATCAAGCGGAATGTAAACCTAAGGGTTTACGGGTAAAAAGGCAGCTAGAGATGGGTAAGTCCACCAAGGTTCACTTTGAGGTGATGATCGCCCAAGCGGTCTGACCGATAGAGCCCACTAGAGATCTATAAAGAAAGATGATGTATGACTAGGACTATATAATGCAAGATAGTCCACAAGGAATATTAGACGAGGAAGTCCGCTAAGGCTACCTTGGGCAGACAGTTCGTCGGGAAGTAGCGGAAGAGATAGTTTGTTGAGAGCTATCTATTAAATTAAATTTCTTAGAAGATTGGATTAAGTAGAACCAATATCTTAGAGATATATTTTGAGATACGAATCCACCAGGAAAAAGGGGCGTTTATTCAGATAGCTTACCATCATGTTTAGAATTGTGAATTAGGACAAGAGATAGTGTCCTACCATTAAGATGGACCACGATAAGGCTAAATAAAAAGTAGGCATTCGTAAAAGTAAGATGGAAAATCCTAAGTTTAGTCTAGTATGGGATGAATAGATCAAGGTAAGAATCCAAAGTTAAGGTGAGCATAATTGAAAGACAACTAATGTTAGTCAAGGAACTATATATCCAAGTGTACAGTTATGCTTGCTAAAGTAAAAAGGGATCTGGGATGAGATGGAACAAGGCAATACCATAGAGAATCATTGTTGTTGAAAGATGCATTTACGTCTAAAATAGTTGAAAAGCCCACCAGCTGCGAGCATAAGAAAAGGGCAAGGTGTCGACCATGCCGGTAAATCTGTGAAATGCTAATGATAGATAAGGAGTTTGAAATCTCTATCATAAATTTTATTTCTTGAAGATTACAAAATATTGTTGTTGCATTGTTTCATAGAATCTCACTAAGTTTATTTGAACGTACGAATTTACTACTTAATTTGCAGAAGAAATGTTTGACTCAAGGATCGGGTAAAGGGACCAAGCTAAACACCGTCAATTTTTGAGGGATGGGCGTGGAAGTTATTCATGTGTATAGAGGGGCTCCCTTAGAGGCCACACCTTAGTGACTAGGTTGGATGTATCAATTTAAAAGTCTTAATTTGGAAATGTAAATACTGCTAGATTTGATAAGGCGGTAAATTTGTAAAAATTCATTTATTAGTTGATGTGGATTAAAGCTAAAGTTATATTACGCAGTTTTGACAACGTTAAAATACTTGAAGGAATCATTCTAGAAATTTTTTTAGGTTATTCGGGTCGTTTGTGACATTCGATGCCAAGACTTGGTGACATTCAGTATAAGAGTTTTGGTTTAGCCGATCCTTTGGACATAGAAAGTTGATATATAGCCCCTGTATTCATGCTACGGTTAGTTTTGGCTTAGTCACTCAGGTTACTATAAAATTTAAGTGTGTTATAGAAGTGCAGTTGTGTGAATCATTGTAAGCTGACGTTGGACACATCATAGTGGAAGGAAAGATAAGTGAAGTAGAATGCGATATAAGAATAAAAAAAATAAAAGAAATATTTATAATGAGGGGTATTAAAAGATACAATGAAAGTTTTAATTTTTTTCTAGAGTGGACTCTTTTGGAGAATCAAGGTCAAACACTTCCAACTCTTGAGCATGAAAGAGTGCCCTAGATTCTTTCCACTCCCTTTGAAATTCCTCTCACCTAGCTCCTGAGGGATTGAAAATGTTGAAGCCAAGGTTCGCGTTGGTAAGCTGACACATGCAGTTGAAGTTTACTTGACTTTCTTGGGGTCTGCCTTATACTTCTCCAAGGCCTCATTATTCCCCCTCTGAATTCATTCCTTATCAACGAGAGGTTGTTCAGTAGTTTGTTGGATGGAGACTTTATACGATTGGTGGAGCTGGTTGACTAACTATAAATGAGTTATCGTTTATAGAATAAATATAATATTAAAATATAAGAATTAAGAACGACGATTTCTGCAAGTGCATGAGTCAAATTTTAATATAGTTATACAACGAAATATTAGAAGTATTCCGAGGATCATAACCAAGGGAGGATGAAATAAATAATAAAAATACTTTTTTACAATAATAAATTTAAGTAGTAATAGTTAATTCCTATATTACAATGGACCATAAAATAGATTAGAGAAATAAAATACTTAACTAATGAAAAGAAATGCATAAATAAAATAAACAAACGAAATAAATTGATAAACTAATCAGAAAGATTAACTCACTTCAGGGTTTGGAACTAACTTTGAATTAGGGGTCTAGAGTGGATTAGTCATCAATTAAACAATTATTACCTATTGACTTCTAATTAACTTAATCGATTGGTTGATACTCGCTTATCTCCCAACTTCACTTTCTCGACCAGGATAAATTACGATTTACTTGGTTCGACGTATCTTTCGACCTCGTCTACCCTATGATAACTTACTAGGGTTGTCAAGTCTAATGGTTTAAGAACACATAATTTATACCAACTAATCCATCTTGAGAAATCCCAAGATCCTCCATTAATCACATCCCTATCCACTAGTTAATCTTCCCTAAGAGATTTAGCCACTCATGCTATTCATAATCTCAACTCCATTGAATAAACTATGTGAGAAACACAATTGATTCAGAGAAGAAAAGATATTTGAATAATCGTGGATTGAATATCGAATGGGAAACAGAATAGCAAATCTGTCAATTGGAATAATGAAATAAAACGAATGCAAAGGAAAATATAAACTGAATACTTTAATTAAATAAGCAAATCCTTGAATCAAAACTGATTCAAAAAGAAAAATAAGAAAATATTTAAGAAGCCGAAAAGAAAAGAAAATAAAACTAATTCTAAACTACGAGGGTTTTTGAAGGCGTCTAGGACGACTTGATTACATTCAACTTATAATGTCATATTTATAGAGGTGTTGGCAGCCCAAATTTGGTCTTCGACACGTCCTAGGTCTTCGTATAAGGCTAATTGCATGAACGAAAATAACCGCGAAATACTTGGGTAGCACGTTGGCCTTATGTCGTGCCACACCTTTGACGTAGAGCAACACGACGCCAAATTCCTTTCTTGTGTCATTCCTTTGGTGCTTTGACATCTCTGGAAGGTTGTGCATCAGTCGACCTTTGCTTCCATGTCAATAAGGCCTTTATATCTCCATCCTACACACTCAATTGAACCAATTAGCACAACCTATGGCCCGTGTTTGCCTATTGGGTCTCAACACCTACAAAATGTGTTTAAAACACTTATTTTTATTAACTTTTTATCCTAAGGCCTAATTACTAAAAACGTAAAATAAAATCCTAAATTGTTTAGAAAAAAAGCTCCTTAAGTAGAAAATTGACCCGAATTAACTATTATATTTGATGATAGGTCAAATACCCCCGCACTTAAGTCTTTGCTTGTCCTCAAGCAAACTACCCAAAAATAAAAACTGAAAATAAACTAAAACAAAAAACAAGAAATAAACATGAAAATAAAATATACTTGAGCTGGTTTAATACACACGATTGGATCGGAGCATCGACAATAGAGGAATTTGCTTAAATACATAATTCTAGGTGGAAACTTAAATAATTCAAGGTTATTTACACTTAGGCATATTAGTTCAGTAAAACAATTTGCTCTTATCACTTGGTATATTTAATCTGTTTTACCTTTTTACAGTTTAATGAAATGAACTAATTAATCTAAATATAAACAACCTAAACTATTTAATTTCAAGCTAAATTTACAATTTAGAAAAACAACCTAAGTATATGCTGTGACAGCCCAAAGTTGACCCTAGTCGGGAAGTGGTTTCGGGACCGCTAAACCGAGTCACCGAAATGTTTGAATGTGATACTTATTGTGTAGAATATGTAATTATGAATGTGTGAAAATTTCAAGCTTCGATTTGGTTGATTGCATGTGAATTTAGTCAATAGGACTTATGTGAGAAAACTCAAAAATGTGATAGGTCAATGTGTGAGGACCTATTAGTGCATGTGGACAAAGGGGGGACTTGCATGTCAAATTTTCCCCCCCTAATGAGTAGTGGCCGGCCATGACAAGGAATGATGGGCAAAACATGTCATGAAACATGTTTTGTTAATGGAAGAATAAAATAAGGAGTATGGGTAATAAAGAAATGGAAAACAAAAGAAAAAAAAATGTGTGTGTAGTGTTTGTCCCCCCCATTGCCGTGAGCTAAAGAAGAGAAAGGGGAATTTTGTTCATCCTTTTCTCATCTTCATGCTTGCCAAAACTAGAAAGAAAAACAAAGAAAAATTTTCTCATCCTTTGGTTCATCCTTGGCCAAACATTTTAAGGAGGAAAGAAGAAGAAAGGTGAAGAGATTCGGCCATGCATGTAGCTAGGCTAAGGTATGTTTGATGATGTTCCATGAGAGGCATGCATGTTTTAGTTGTTAGCTTGAGTTCTACCTAACCCATGGTCTAAATCTTGCTATGTGATGGAAATGGCACTTGACCATGGATGCATCATTCTTGGTTGATGTTTGATGTTGTGGTGATGAGGCATGAGGATGAGTTAAGATTCGGCCTAGGTGGAGGTTGTGTTAATGCCATTGCATGCAAAATATGAAGCTTGTTAATGATGCATGTGATGATGGCTTGATGATTCTTGAACCTCCTTTTTAGCATTTTTGTGTGAGCACATATGTGCATTGGTTGCTAAATGGAGAAGAATCGGCTAGCAAGATGTGTGCTAAGGCCGAATGTAACTTTGCATGTTAATGAGCAATGCATGTGTTAAATTGATGAAAAGGGGGAGGATGCTTTACTAGTGTGTATATGTGTGTATTAAGTGTTGAAATCGACCCCAAAAATGGACATGCATATTCGGCCAAGGGGAAAAAAAAATTAGCTAATATGTTGTGTTGATGCATGATTTTTGCATGTATGAGACTTTAATGTCTAATGTATAAATATGGGCTAAGTGCCTTGTGTTCATCTTTTGATGCCTAAATGATGAAATCAATTTATTTGTTTGATTAAGCTCAAGAGCAAAGGGGAAATAAAACCGATAAAGGGAAGGAAAAAGTGGTTGAATAGCTAGCGGAATCGTTCGACAACACCCGAGGTAAGTTCTTGAGTAAGAGAGCTTAAATTACGATGTGATTAAATCATGTTTTAAGCAAATTAAAATCATGCTCTATGAGTGGCTATTGAGCCGAATGTGCAAGGATGGAGTGTGCCTTGTGTTGAGTTTTGCTAATGAAAAAGAAATACGAATGTGCCATGAATTATTGTTAGAGGTGCATGATTAATTGAATGCTGTCCGGGCTAAGTTCCGAAGGCTTTGTGCTAAGTGAATATATCCGGACTAAGATCCGAAGGCCTTTGTGCGAGATACTAAATCCGGGTTAAGTCCCGAAGGCATTCGTGCGAGTTATTAAATCCGGGTTAAGTCCCGAAGGCATTCGTGCGAGTTATTAAATCCGGGTTAAGTCCCGAAGGCATTCGTGCGAGTTGTTAAATCCGGGTTATGTCCCGAAGGCATTGTGTGAGTTACTAAAACCGGGCTATGTCCCGAAGGCATTTGAACGAGGAGCTATATCCGGTTAAATCCCGAAGGTACGTGATTTGGTAATGAATGAGCTTGCTGTAAAATTCCAGCGAATACTCGAAAAACATCCCAATATGGGGATATGTTACGTATGTGTTGAATTTAATCGAGCCCTTACAAATAAATGTTCGCTCAGTTGATAAACGAGCTACCGGCCTTCGGCCAAGTTAGTTTATTGTGTATGTACATAAGGGTTGTTAATGTTGTGAAGCAAGTTTGATATCGGTAAATTGCGTATTATGATATATTCCGTTTAGCTAAATGTGTGCTATTCTTTGTGCATGCTGGAATTCCTTGCTCAAACTTACTAAGCATAAATTGCTTACTCGTTACATTGCTCCTCTGTTTTATAGATTTTTGGTTCTCCAGCTATCGGACTCGGGATCTTGAAGTCGAAGTCGCCCACACTATCAAAGGCTCTTTTGGGTACTATTTTGGTTGGATTTTGATATGGCATGTATAGGACTACCCATTGTTGTCTTTCGAGTACTTTATGAAATGTATAAGTGTTCAGCCATGCGAAAATGGCTTGTAGAAGTGGAGTATGGCATTAGACCATTCGTATTTATGAATGTATAGATGGTTTCATGATGTAACTATAGTTGGAATGGAAGTGTTGAGCAAATGATCAGCCACTAGAATGGCTAAGTATGATCATATGTGGGCTTATGTATGACAAGGCCCTAGTTGGTCCATGAAACCCCAAATTAGGTAAGGTTTACTTTGAAAACAGAAGCTGATAGCAGCAGTGGTGTGGATTGGAAAAATCACAAGAATTCGTAGGAGTGGAATTAAATAGTGAATAAATTATGTAATCGAACCTTGATGAATCTACTTTCATATGGAAGTAACGAAACAATCATAGGAACAGTACAGTAAGAGATATTTGGGTTCTTGTGGAACAGGGCCAGAACAGTTTCTGGATTCCCTGTTTCGCCTTTGGAAATTCACTATAAATTGACCAGAGATAATTAGGGGTCATACCATATATGTATGGATTCCTATCTGAGTCTAGTTTCCATAGGAACAAACGGAATCAGTATTGAAGCTCTTTGCAGAGAGATATCCCAGTCGTAATGGGAAAAGGTCAGTGTAGTCGACCCCTGTAACATGGGAGACTTTGACTAATAAACTGTACTAATTGGCCCGACCAAAAATTCTAGAAAAAAATACATAGGTGGGGACATGAGTCTAGTTTCAGGGAAAAATCACAAAACTGATTTTCGAGTTGTGAAACTCAAGATATGATTTTTGAAGCGACTAGTACTCAGACTGGGCAGTGTCTGGAAAAATTTTTCAAAGTCTGTTAACATCTCGTGTCCGACTCCGGTGTCGGTCTCGGGTTCGGGGTGTTACATTTTATTGGTATCAGAGCTACGGTTTAGTCGATTCTAGGACTACCGTAATGTTTTGGGTCTAGCTATACATGCCATTTTATGTGATTACTTGATAGTGTGGTGATTTCTGACAATTGTAAATGTGTTTATTTATAGTAATGGATCCCGATCGTGATCGAGAGGTAGCTGATGATCTTGAGAGTGTAGCGCCTGCTCTCGCACAAGGGACAGTGCCGGCAAACTCTCAACCTAATGCTAGTAATCAGAATGATGAAGCTAGACAAGCATTCTATAGCGTGATGAATGATTGGTTTAACCGATACATTCGAACTAATATGGCTGTTCCACAACCTCCATTCCCGACAAATACTACCCCCGCACCTACAATACCACCGGTAACGGACCAAATAAGGTCAAATAAGCCCCCAGTTGACAGAATCCGAAAACATGGGGCTACTGAATTTAAGGCTATGGATAGCGATGATGCTGAGCAAGCTGAATTTTGGCTGGACAACACTATCCGGGTACTCGATGAGCTATCTTGTACACCCGATGAATGCCTAAAGTGTGCTATCTCCTTACTACGTGATTCTGCCTACTATTGGTGGAGTACTCTGACTTCTATTGTGCCCCGAGAGCAAGTAACTTGGGAGTTTTTCCAAACTGAGTTTCGGAAAAAGTATATCAGTCAGAGATTTGTTGATCAAAAACGGAAGGAATTTCTTGAGCTTAAGCAAGGCTCCATGTCGGTTACTGATTACGAGCGAAAATTTGTTAGACTTAGCAAATACGCTCGGGAATGCGTTTCGTCCGAAGCTATTATGTGTAAACGCTTCGAGGATGGGCTGAATGAAGATATAAAAATGTTCGTTGGCGTTCTTGAAATACGAGAGTTATTGGTACTTGTTGAACGAGCTTGTAAAGCCGAAGAGCTTAGAAAAGAAAAGCAAAGAGTTGATGAGGGAACTGGAGAGTTTCGTAAAAGATCCTCGGGAAGGTCTCTTCAACAGACATCGAAGAGATTTCGAGATGATGCGGGCCAGTTTAGAGGCACTTCGGGCCTTTTTGGACAAGATCGTGATCAACCCCCTGTGGGTACACGAGGCACTTCGGTCGCCAGTGTTGGGAATGAACGTCGAGACAGGACGAAATGCCGATATTGCGGTAAATGGCATTCGGGGAGTTGTAGATTTCCTGACCGCTCCTGTTACAAATGCGGATCAGTTGACCACTTCATTAAAGATTGCCCGAGGTTGTCGGGACAGAATGCAAGTCAGAGTGGGAGACCGGGTGCTACCACTGCTCGAGGTAGACCATCTGGAAATATTGGCAATGCTAGTGGTGGTCAGAGAGGATCTAGAGATGATATAACCAGATCCGAAGCCCGTGTGCCTGCTAGAGCTTATGCTATACGTGCCCGCGAGGATGCTTCTTCGCCTGATGTTATTACCGGTACATTCACTCTCTTTGATACTAATGTAATTGCTTTGATTGACCCCGGTTCTACTCATTCTTACATATGTGAAACCTTAGCCTCCAGTAAGACTTTACCTATTGAGTCTACTGAGTTCGTAATTCGGGTGTCAAATCCCTTGGGTCGTTACGTGCTTGTCGACAAAGTGTGCAAGAAATGTCCCCTGGAAATTTGAGGTTCCTGTTTCCCGGCGAACTTGATGCTTTTGCCGTTTGATGAATTTGATGTTATCCTTGGTTTGGATTGGTTGACCGCGCATGATGCGATTGTGAATTGCAAGAGCAAGACTATTGATTTGAGATGCGCAAATAACGAAGTAGTCCGAATTGAGTCTGCGGACTTGGAAGGGATGCCAGCTGTAATATCAGCAATGTTAGCACAGAAATATGTAAGAAAAGGGTGCGAAGCATACCTTGCGTATGTACTTGGTGACAAAGAATTAGAAAAGAAACCCGAATCTGTGTCGGTGGTTTGTGAATACCCGGATGTTTTTCCGGAAGAATTACCGGGTTTACCACCTGTTCGGGAGGTAGAGTTTGGTATTGAGCTTGTACCTGGGACTACGCCGATTTCGATAGCTCCGTATCGTATGGCACCAACTGAGTTAAAGGAGTTGAAAGCTCAGTTGCAAGAACTGACGGATAGAGGTTTCGCTCGACCAAGTTTCTCACCTTGGGGTGCACCAGTATTGTTCGTGAAAAAGAAGGACGGAACCATGAGGTTGTGCATTGACTATCGTCAGCTGAATAAAGTGACGATAAAGAACAAATATCCGTTGCCGCGCATCGATGATTTGTTCGACCAACTGAAGGGAGCCTCAGTGTTCTCAAAAATAGATTTGAGATCGGGCTATTATCAGTTGCGAATTCGAGATCCAGATATTCCCAAAACTGCCTTCAGAACGAGATATGGTCACTACGAATTCTTAGTGATGCCGTTTGGGCTCACTAATGCCCCTGCGGTATTTATGGATTTGATGAATCAGATCTTCAGACCGTATTTGGATCAGTTCGTAGTTGTGTTCATTGATGACATTTTGGTCTATTCAAGAGATGAGACCGAACATGCTGAGCATCTGAGGCTAGTGCTGCAAATTTTGCGGGATAAGCAGTTATATGCTAAGTTCAGTAAGTGTGAGTTCTGGTTAAGAGAGGTTAGCTTCTTGGGTCATGTGGTATCCGCGTCGGGTATTCGAGTTGACCCGAACAAAATTTCAGCCATACTTGACTGGAAACCTCCGAGAAATATTACTGAAGTTCGGAGCTTTTTGGGGCTCGCCGGTTATTACCGACGATTTGTGAAAGGTTTCTCGATGATAGCCACACCAATGACGAAGCTACTTCAAAAGGGTGTTAAGTTCGAGTGGACGGAGAAATGTCAGAAAAGTTTCAACCAACTGAAAACTCATTTGACTGAAGCTCCAATTTTGGTGCAACCCGAATCAGGTAAAGAGTTTGTCATTTTTAGTGACGCATCCCTACTTGGGTTAGGTTGCGTATTGATGCAAGAAGGTCGAGTCGTGGCCTATGCGTCGAGACAATTGAAGCCTCACGAGAGGAATTATCCGACCCATGATCTCGAACTAGCTGCCATCGTGTTTGCTTTAAAAATATGGCGACATTATCTGTTTGGTGAGAAGTGCCATGTATTTTCGGATCACAAAAGTCTCAAATATTTGATGACTCAACGAGACTTGAATCTGCGACAAAGACGTTGGCTTGAGTTGTTGAAAGATTACGAGCTTGTCATTGATTACCACCCGGGAAAGGCTAACGTGGTTGCGGACGCCTTAAGCCGAAAGTCATTGTTTGCTTTACGAGCGATGAACGTGCATTTGTCTGTTCTACCAGACAGTGTGTTAGTAGCTGAATTAAAAGCTAAACCATTATTGACTCATCAAATTCGTGAAGCTCAGAAAGTCGATGATGAATTGGTTGCAAAACGGGCTAAGTGTTCTCCGAACGAGTTGGTCCGGTTGCGTATAGATTGATTTTGCCCCCGGAGCTTGAAAAGATTCATGACGTCTTTCATGTTTCGATGCTTCGACACTATCGATCTGATCCATCGCGCATAATTAGCCCATCGGAGGTTGAAATTCAAGTCGACATGAGCTATGAAGAAGAACCGATACGTATCCTAGCTCGTGAAGTGAAGGAGTCGCGAAACAAAAGAGTTCCGCTAGTAAAGGTGTTATGGCTCAAACACGGGATCGAGGAAGCTACTTGGGAGACCGAGAGCTCGATGAAAGAACGATACCCAAACCTATTTACCGGTAAGATTTTCGGGGACGAAAATTTCTTAAGTGGGGGAGAGTTGTGACAGCCCAAAGTTGACCCTAGTCGGGAAGTGGTTTCGGGACCGCTAAACCGAGTCACCGAAATGTTTGAATGTGATACTTATTGTGTAGAATATGTAATTATGAATGTGTGAAAATTTCAAGCTTCGATTTGGTTGATTGCATGTGAATTTAGTCAATAGGACTTATGTGAGAAAATTCAAAAATGTGATAGGTCAATGTGTGAGGACCTATTAGTGCATGTGGACAAAGGGGGACTTGCATGTCAAATTTTCCCCCCCTAATGAGTAGTGGCCGGCCATGACAAGGAATGATGGGCAAAACATGTCATGAAACATGTTTTGTTAATGGAAGAATAAAATAAGGAGTATGGGTAATAAAGAAATGGAAAACAAAAGAAAAAAAAAATGTGTGTGTAGTGTTTGTCCCCCCCCCCATTGCCGTGAGCTAAAGAAGAGAAAGGGGGAATTTTGTTCATCCTTTTCTCATCTTCATGCTTGCCAAAACTAGAAAGAAAAACAAAGAAAAATTTTCTCATCCTTTGGTTCATCCTTGGCCAAAAATTTTAAGGAGGAAAGAAGAAGAAAGGTGAAGAGATTCGGCCATGCATGTAGCTAGGCTAAGGTATGTTTGATGATGTTCCATGAGAGGCATGCATGTTTTAGTTGTTAGCTTGAGTTCTACCTAACCCATGGTCTAAATCTTGCTATGTGATGGAAATGGCACTTGACCATGGATGCATCATTCTTGGTTGATGTTTGATGTTGTGGTGATGAGGCATGAGGATGAGTTAAGATTCGGCCTAGGTGGAGGTTGTGTTAATGCCATTGCATGCAAAATATGAAGCTTGTTAATGATGCATGTGATGATGGCTTGATGATTCTTGAACCTCCTTTTTAGCATTTTTGTGTGAGCACATATGTGCATTGGTTGCTAAATGGAGAAGAATCGGCTAGCAAGATGTGTGCTAAGGCCGAATGTAACTTTGCATGTTAATCAGCAATGCATGTGTTAAATTGATGAAAAGGGGGAGGATGCTTTACTAGTGTGTATATGTGTGTATTAAGTGTTGAAATCGACCCCAAAAATGGACATGCATATTCGGCCAAGGGGAAAAAAAAATTAGCTAATATGTTGTGTTGATGCATGATTTTTGCATGTATGAGACTTTAATGTCTAATGTATAAATATGGGCTAAGTGCCTTGTGTTCATCTTTTGATGCCTAAATGATGAAATCAATTTATTTGTTTGATTAAGCTCAAGAGCAAAGGGGAAATAAAACCGATAAAGGGAAGGAAAAAGTGGTTGAATAGCTAGCGGAATCGTTCGACAACACCCGAGGTAAGTTCTTGAGTAAGAGAGCTTAAATTACGATGTGATTAAATCATGTTTTAAGCAAATTAAAATCATGCTCTATGAGTGGCTATTGAGCCGAATGTGCAAGGATGGAGTGTGCCTTGTGTTGAGTTTTGCTAATGAAAAAGAAATACGAATGTGCCATGAATTATTGTTAGAGGTGCATGATTAATTGAATGCTGTCCGGGCTAAGTCCCGAAGGCTTTGTGCTAAGTGAATATATCCGGACTAAGATCCGAAGGCCTTTGTGCGAGATACTAAATCCGGGTTAAGTCCCGAAGGCATTCGTGCGAGTTATTAAATCCGGGTTAAGTCCCGAAGGCATTCGTGCGAGTTATTAAATCCGGGTTAAGTCCCGAAGGCATTCGTGCGAGTTGTTAAATCCGGGTTATGTCCCGAAGGCATTGTGTGAGTTACTAAAACCGGGCTATGTCCCGAAGGCATTTGAACGAGGAGCTATATCCGGTTAAATCCCGAAGGTACGTGATTTGGTAATGAATGAGCTTGCTGTAAAATTCCAGCGAATACTCGAAAAACATCCCAATATGGAGATATGTTACGTATGTGTTGAATTTAATCGAGCCCTTACAAATAAATGTTCGCTCAGTTGATAAACGAGCTACCGGCCTTCGGCCAAGTTAGTTTATTGTGTATGTACATAAGGGTTGTTAATGTTGTGAAGCAAGTTTGATATCGGTAAATTGCGTATTATGAAATATTCCGTTTAGCTAAATGTGTGCTATTCTTTGTGCATGCTGGAATTCCTTGCTCAAACTTACTAAGCATAAATTGCTTACTCGTTACATTGCTCCTCTGTTTTATAGATTTTTGGTTCTCCAGCTATCGGACTCGGGATCTTGAAGTCGAAGTCGCCCACACTATCAAAGGCTCTTTTGGGTACTATTTTGGTTGGATTTTGATATGGCATGTATAGGACTACCCATTGTTGTCTTTCGAGTACTTTATGAAATGTATAAGTGTTCAGCCATGCGAAAATGGCTTGTAGAAGTGGAGTATGGCATTAGACCATTCGTATTTATGAATGTATAGATGGTTTCATGATGTAACTATAGTTGGAATGGAAGTGTTGAGCAAATGATCAGCCACTAGAATGGCTAAGTATGATCATATGTGGGCTTATGTATGACAAGGCCCTAGTTGGTCCATGAAACCCCAAATTAGGTAAGGTTTACTTTGAAAACAGAAGCTGATAGCAGCAGTGGTGTGGATTGGAAAAATCACAAGAATTCGTAGGAGTGGAATTAAATAGTGAATAAATTATGTAATCGAACCTTGATGAATCTACTTTCATATGGAAGTAACGAAACAATCATAGGAACAGTACAGTAAGAGATATTTGGGTTCTTGTGGAACAGGGCCAGAACAGTTTCTGGATTCCCTGTTTCGCCTTTGGAAATTCACTATAAATTGACCAGAGATAATTAGGGGTCATACCATATATGTATGGATTCCTCTCTGAGTCTAGTTTCCATAGGAACAAACGGAATCAGTATTGAAGCTCTTTGCAGAGAGATATCCCAGTCGTAATGGGAAAAGGTCAGTGTAGTCGACCCCTGTAACATGGGAGACTTTGACTAATAAACTGTACTAATTGGCCCGACCAAAAATTCTAGAAAAAAATACATAGGTGGGGACATGAGTCTAGTTTCAGGGAAAAATCACAAAACTGATTTTCGAGTTGTGAAACTCAAGATATGATTTTTGAAGCGACTAGTACTCAGACTGGGCAGTGTCTGGAAAAATTTTTCAAAGTCTGTTAACATCTCGTGTCCGACTCCGGTGTCGGTCTCGGGTTCGGGGTGTTACATATGCTCCTAATCAATCACTTGTATTTCTACAAGCTCACATACAAACATGCAATTAAAAAGAAAATTAAAAATTTAACACTAAAACAAGGAAAATAAAATACTAAAATTTTTAAATAAAGTTTCTAAGTCACCCCACACTTTATTCAACACATTGTCCCTAATGTGCAATTTAAAATATAAAGGAAAGAGGTTACCCGATTGACGTGATAAGTGTATCGTAATTGGTGGGACTACTCTTCCTTTCGATTTTGGCTTTCAATGGTAATGCCGTAAAAAATTCAGGGTTCCTACAAAGAAAAATAAAATCACACAAACATATATATAAAAAATACTAAATCCTAAGTAATTAAAACTAATGCAAAAATTAAAAATCATCCAAAAATAAAGTTCAAGATCCTGAATAAATTGTTCATAATTAGTCAAAATTAGGATCTGACTCCACCACTAGCTTCCAAATTCTCCTCTTCTTTTGTTGGATGTGATAGACTTTATTGTTTTCGTTTGTGGTTGATGTGCCATTGTTTTGCTTCCTTGTTGCTGCTTCCCTCAGGTTATTATCTCGAGTAGTGTTACCTTGCACTATAGTATGCCTATCGCTTGATGTTGATCTTCCAATTTCGCTCTTCCTTTGGTTTGTTGCATTCCCATTCACGGTTGTGTTGTTAAACAGCTGTGGGTATGGTGTTCTCCACAGGGTGGTTTTTATGCCATATCTTCTAGTGTAGTGTTTCGCAATTAGCTTGATGTAGGAAATACCTTGCATTGTATATTCAAGATGTGCTTGAATGTCGTCTTCCCTTAATGTAGCTTCATATTTATTTTTGTCGCTAGCTTTCTATTGATTCGTGGGCTTGACGGTCTTTGAGTGGTTTTCCCTAGGGCTGGCTATGGCCATTGGAAGTTTTTAATTTCATATTTCTTAGCTCCTCGGGTTGTTAACTTCTCACGCTCTTGATTACATGCAGCTTGATATTCCAAGAGTTGTTATATTTGTATAATCTTTTCTTCTAATGTCTGCTTCAGTGGTTGGGATACACTACTTCTTGCTTAAATTGCATCCATGTGTGGTTTGAATGGCTCGAATTTTTCATCTGTGCTTCGTCTTGCTTCTATTCAGTGTTATTTCGCAAATAACTTTTTTAGGTTTGGTAGGGGTAGACGACTATATTTGGGAGAATATTGGAGGTTGGTGTCTTCAAGGGTGTTGGTTGCTGATAAAGACATTATATTGAGGTATTCTAGGGTTGAATTTGCAGTGCAACCTTGGGAAATATCTTTGAAGATTGCGTCAAACCAAAATTAAAATTTTTTCGCAAATGGCTTGCATGTCACGCGATAAGAGTGTATGGTACGTCATAATGCTCGTTGCTTCCCTGTTTCTATCAACTTTGAAGTTGTGTCACACTATAGGTAAAATATGGTGTGACATAGCTTCAATTTGGTCTTTTCGGGACTTGTAGAGGATTCTAGGTTGCTTTTATATGCGCCCTACTAGTGTCTAGCTCCTCCATTGTCACCAGAAACTTGGTTCCTTCTAATTCTAACATTACTTAACTAACTAAATTCCTAATCTCACACATCAAAAACAAATTAGTATACGATATTTACAAATTAATTTCGATGGTTTAAACTTTATGCTGTGTTATCGGACTTGTCTGGTGACTCCTTGAAATTCATTATCTACTTCAGCCATCGATCTTGCTCGTATCGGCTCTTCCAAATTTTCTTTCTTCCATCAAAGTCTCACTATTTGTTCCGTTCTCTCATCTTATGAGGACCTACACTTGCACAACTTGAAAAATACCCTTGATTGAGACTATTAGGGGTTAAATTAAATAAAGGATAACACTTTTCCCTAACTAATCCTTCACTTTAAGAATCGTGGTCGCATTTGAGCATTTCTATATTGTCATCGATTTTTTTATTAACTCATTTCTCTTGAGGTTGATTGTCAAATTAAAAGTGGCAAAAAATGTCCTACCCAACAGAATGGGAATTTCTTGATCTTTCTAGAAGTCAAGGACTATAAAGTTGATGGGGATTATGAATCCCTGTACCTTAACCAATACATCCTCAAGTACACCTTTCGAGTTTACTAAGGATCTATCAGTGAGTTGTAGTGTTATTGATGTGTTTTTTAGATCTTCAAGCCCGAGTGTCTGATAGATCGATATGGACTTTAAATTTATGCTAGCCCCTATGTCGCAAAGGGCTTTGCTAAAATATCGATCCCCTATCTCTATTAGGATTGTAAAGCTACCTGAATCTTTTAACTTTGGAGGTATGTTATTTGCAATTAGCTCGCTACATGAGGCATCAATGTCAATCTGCTTTGCCCTTTTTCATTTTCCTATGCCGTTTCATGATTTCCTTCAAATATTTGACATATTTAGAATTTTTTTCTATGAGCTCTAATAACGATAAATTGACATTGAGGGATTTAAATAAATTAAGAAAATTTATAAAATCTATCTCATCCTTCTTTTGCTTGTCCTCTAATCTTATCAAGAATGGAACCTTTGTTATGTTTGGGTTTGACATCTCTAGATCACGCACCGGTTCTGCTACCTCCTCAGTTGGCTTTTGGTCTTCAGCTTCTTCGTCCTCTTATGTGGTTTCATCGACGTTTGTCAAAATTTTCTCCTCTTCATGGATGGGTATGATCAACGACTTTAATGCCTTGCTTGATCGTAAAGCGATCATCGTTGCATGCTCCTTTCCATTTCTCCGAGGGTTGTTAGGGAGACTTTGACCATTTTTTTTGAAACATTGTGATCAATTGGTTCATTTGGTCATATAAGTTATCCATTCAGGATTCCAGTTGTCCACACATAGTTTGGAATTCTCGAATGTCTGTCTTCATGGTTTCCATTTGTCTCTCTAGTCGGTCAAATTTGTGACCACATGCAACATGGTCATTACTCACGATATGTTGTTGTAGTGGTAGAGGTTGATAATGAGGGTTTTGTTAAATTTGATCTTGAATTTCTCTTCATTAGTTTCCTCTGTTCGAAAAATCTCGATTTGAAAACGGTTTTCTTACACAACAAAAAATTAAAATTTTGAAAATCGACCCAGTTTATGATATTTATAGCAATAAACGTTAACCAAATTTGTACCTGTGTTTTCGGCTTAGTGGACATTCGTTGTTCTCAGCTTTCAACAAAACAATCTTCTCTACTATTCTCGTACCATGAACTGCTTCGAGTGTGGACTCAAGCCAATTGAATCAAAACACTGAACTAGAAAAAGTTTTCTCTCCTTTTAGGGTGAAAACGAATATTCTCTCTTCTTAATAGAAACTGATAGAATTTTTATTCTGAAAGATATATGTAATAGTTGATAATAAATTCTCTCTAGTTTTCAGTAGAATAACAATATCTCAAAGTTGTGTGTATAGCTCTACCGATGCCATTTATTTATAGGAAGAGAAGGTAGAACCCTTGATGAGATGTAACGGTTTATTTGAAATAGAAAAAAAAACATTCTACTTAGAATAGGACTAGGGTGGATGGCACACCCTAGTATTCCTACTAGGGTTGCTACCCCCTTTATGTCCATGAGGGGTTTTTGGGTGTCTCACACATCGGGTCTAATTATGAGTACTTCCTAGGCTTTTTAACCTCGTACTCTGTAATGTAATTTCGCCCAATTCAATTTTTCTATTTCCTAGAATAAACTTTAATATTTATATATAAAATAATTTTCTCATCCTTATTTTACCCCCAACAAAATTTTGATGATTTTACCCTACTAAAATTTCGAAAAAATTGTTCAATATTTCACAACTCAATATGTTCACTATGACTGAATGATTTATTTTCATTTTTGGGCTTCAAAATAGTCCAAAATATAAACTCATTCTTCCGATCAGTTTTTAAGTAATCCATATAGAATTGCAAATAGATCATTTCCCTTTTCATTTTTGGAACCTACATTCATTTCTAAATGGTTTCATTTTTCCATTTCGAAAAAAACCATATCATTCATAAATGTTTCCCATTTCTCTTTTCCTATTCATTCCGTTCATTTCTATTCAAACACACAATTCATTTCTGATTTCAACTAGTTAGCGCCGGGGGGGGACCAATTGAACATATGAAGTTGAGGCAATGTTTTCAACTAAATCTGTACCTAATGACTCACCCATGAATCCCAGAGTTGAGGAAAGCTAGTGGCGGGGAAGAATATTGTAGACAGTGTGCAAAAGCCCAAGCTAACTCGTTATTAGCCCCAAACGACCACGCCTCTTCAACGAATTGAGCCATCCTATGACTTACACGAAGATAAAGATTCGATGCCCGCCAACCATTTTGGCTCCTTCCCTCCAAACAAAAGCAAAATATCTTTCTAATTATGAGAAAAATTGACTTTCAACTTATGCCAAAGCAATCTAGGTGTCTAAAGGTTGGGCCTGGAGAAAAATTGACTCCTTAGGAATTGACCATCTCATGGAGAACCCAAACTCGCTGGTGAGTTTACTATTCACCAAAATGAATTGATTTCGATCCAAGGAAAGATTCGGAGCCCAATCTTTGATTATGGGTTCGTGGCCTTGACCTACATCGTAAAGGACCATTCTAGTTGAAGTCCTCTATGTAGGAAAAAACAGGTTTGAAAAATGCAATGGAAAATAAATTTAGGGAAAACAAAGATTTAAAAATTTTTGCAAAACAAGATCTTGGTTGTAATATCTAAAATAATAAACACTTAATCAAAATTGTACCTTTTCGATTCGTATAGGATGAGCTCTTCGACCGAGTAGTCTTCTCCGCTATCCTCAAGCTCACTTCTGCCGAGTGTGGGCTCGCTTCAAATCAGAAAATTTTTCACAAAAATTACCAATTGGGTAATGTCGCAATTTCTATAAACTTTTGGGTCAAGTTGTAAATAAAAATATCTCTAGAAATTTTATGAAATAATCTATTCAGAGAATTTTCTATCTACAACTTTCTCTTGAATTCAAGTTTGTGTCAAATAATGACCTAATGCTCTCTTTCTATAAGGAGAATTTAGAGAGTTCAACTATAATTTAACTTGACCACTTTAATATTAAATTATTATAATCTTGATAAATATTAGATTAAATTTAATATTAAATCTTATTAAAATAATAAAATGTTTATCTACAAGATAAACATGAAATTAAATTTAATATTAAGATAATCATTTTAATATTAAATGAATAAAATACTATTAAGATAAGTATTAAAAATTTAATATTAAACTATTAAAATAATATTATTTTTGAAATATTTAATCTCAAATTAAATTCTCTGGTAGAGTCCCAATAGCAGTGTAACTCTTCCATTGCTCAACCATCGAAGACCGCCTGCCGTCGGCCACCGGGATGCCACTGTCGTAGCCATCGGTACCACTGTACCGGGTGATGTAGGTGCGACACCCTTACAACACCCTGAGCCAGTTCGGTCTAAGTCAGTGACGACCCGACTGGTCCAATTTAGCGACTGGTTGGACCGCCGGTCCAGTTTCACATACCGAGCTTAGTTTAACCAGTTTTTGGGTCTTGGTCTCGATTTTGGGCTTTCAGGCACAATTTACGATCTCAAGTCTAATTTTCAAGTTCAATTATCCATTAGGCCAGTTGTCTGACTTGAAAATTAATTTCCAAAAATATCATGTTAAATTTAATTAATTTGTTTAATTTAGTTTTACTTTATCAAAATTAATATTTTCAAAAATCACATAGATTTTCTAAATTAATTTTTCAAGAAAATTCTTTAATCAAATTCTCTAGTTGAACAATCCTCACAATCACTTAATTTAATTCCACATCGAATAAATCGACTCAATTAATTTATTTCCAAAGTCGTAGAATTTTCCTCTGATTAAAATGTAGCCCGATTGAGCTTTTGTTGAGTTATGGAAAAACCAATTGGACATATACAATTAGGCTCTAGTAATTGCAATTATGTTTAGAAGCATTGTTTTTTTGATAATTTGCAATTACTTAATCATGAAGTTAGTCCACAAGAAGCCATAATTAAAAAATCCTTATTGTATACTCTTTACCAAAGCAATTCATCCAACTACTTTGTCCGATGACCTCATCATGTGTGTGTTACCCTCATATGATATCCTTGATTCCTTTGAGTTAAATCTGTTCACTTAATATAATCATATTTTATCTCATTGTCACTATTGTGTCTATAAGAACCCAAATTTTGATGAAATCGGAAGTGGTTTTAGGACCACAAATCTGAGCCGAAAATAAAATTTATTTTTATTTTTTTATATGGTCTATAATATGATAGAAATGTCATGTGAAAATTTTTATAAGAAAATTTTATTGATTATGTGTTTAATTGCGAGAAGGACCAAATCGCGTAAAATGAAAAAGTTAAATTCTAATAGCTAGAAGGATTAAATAGCTATGGAATTCAAAACTTGAGGTCCTTACATGGTAATTAGACCATTAATGAAAAGTTAGTAGATATTTTTGGATGATTCATCCATGAAAAATTAGAAAAAGGCTAAGGACTAAGTTGGAAATCAAAATTATTAAAAGATGACAAATTATTAAATAGAAATAAAAATAATTTTTATCATCTTCTTCTCCAAAATAATACATGAAAACCCTAGGAGAGAGAACAAACTTTCATGGCCAAATTGGGTAAGTTTCCTTGGCCCATTTTTAGTAATTTTGATATTTTTGAAACCAGGATAGCTTAATCTATCTATTTGGGGAATCAATTTGAGAAGTTATCAAAGTATGAAAAATGAGTCATGGATGTGTATGCTGAAAATTAGAAATTTATAGTAGAAAATAAAAGGTTGTTGATAGATAAACAACTTTTACAAAATGATTTTTGATGAAAACATGATTTAGGGACTAAAATGTAAAATGGTAAAATTTGATGAAAGATGCTAAATTTTTATGAGTATATTGCTGTAAACTTTGTAATGAGATTTTGGTTTGGCATGGATAGGGAGTAAATTGCACAAATTTTATTTTCCAAGCCTAGAGATGAAATGCAAATTTATGGAAAAGTTAGGGATAAAATGGTAATTTTTCCTAGGATGAAAATTAAGTCCACTTGAATGTGAAATATGGTAAATTGATGTTAAATTTATTCGTATAGATCTGGATAGACCGAATTTAGAGCTAGAACAAAGAAAAAGGAAAATGTCAGATTAGTAGATTTTACGTACACGAACATTTATCGAGGTAAGTTTGTGTAACTAAATTGTATATGTTTTAATGCTTGTATTAAATGTTGTGTTTGTGAATTGTATAAATATCATATATGTATATGACATTGAAAATATACTTGACTAAGCCCGATCAACGATAATGTCCAATAAAGGATAAGAGATAAAAATGTTACTTATATGCTTGAAATGAATGTGGAATGTGTTTACTTGAATTATATGAATGTTATGGATGTATGAAATAACCAAATGCCCGATAATGCTTGAAAAATGTTTAAATCCTGGTTGAATAAATGGAAAATCGATGGATATGTGATTTTCCGAAATGAATGAGGTCCTACATTTGTTGCTAACGGGATTTAGCTCGGACGAGTAATCCTATTGACCTCATTACAGAAAGGATTTAACTCGGATTGGTAATCCTGATATAAGTCCTCTCGAGCATATGTTATAGATTGGATTTAGTCCGGATGGGTAATCCAAAACAAGTTCCTTAAAGCATATGTCATAAATAGGATTAAGTCTGGACTGGTAATCCTATTGTATACATGTGTGGCTCGAGAGTGTACTCCCTGAAATAGTACCTTATGGGTACCATTGAATATGAATTGCCAAATCCTGATTTGTACACAACGAGTGTACTACTTGTGTATCCATCGATATTTCAAATAAATTCAACGGGTAAAAATTCTTGGCATGAGAAGATATGAACAACACTTATCAGCCTGAAATACATGAAAATGACTATACATGATAATTGATATATGGAAATATGAAATGATATTGTCTATGGAATTTATTTGATGAATATGTTCATCCTTGGTTATAGACTTGTACACTTTAAGTGTACTACTACTCGTGTGACATTGATATTTTGAGTAAAATGTGTAAAGTTTTGATATGAAATAATTTGAACTCGAGATGTGTTATATGAAAATATACTTGAGATATAGCAATAGGAACTATACATGTTGTGGAAAACATATGTGCATGGAAACTTGACTGTTATTAAGCCTATATATGTTTTTTATGTTATTATGGAATATATGACTAACAAGAGTAATGAGGATATGTGTAGGACTTGAGGTCAAATTGAATGAATGTGTCTTAGTTACCTTAAAATAAAATGAATGGTAAGTTAAGTACCATGTTATATGAACTTACTAAGCATTTTATGCTTACTTAGTTTTATTTCCCTGTTTTATAGTATATCGGAGGCTCGTTGGATTGAGACCTTGGTGGAAATCACTCACACTATCCATCGGCCGCCCATGTCGGCACAATATGGTAAATCAATTATAGTTGTAATGGCATGTATAGGATATATTGGCCATATTGGCATGTAAATGTAAATGATGCTTGTAATCTAGCCATTGGAATGGCTAGTAATGGTTGGATTGTACTTCGTATGTTTTAGTGCAGGAAAATGGTAAATTTGGGTGACAAATGAGGCTAGGAAATGACTTTATTTTGTCCACACGGGCAAACACATGAGCATGTGTCTAGGCCGCATGCATGGGCATGTAGTTAGGCCGTGTGTCCCCTGCACTTAAATTTTGAGGAATAGAATGCTCAGAATTGAGCACATGGGTAGAGACACGTGTGTACAACACGGCCTAGAACATGGGCGTGTGTTTTGGCTATGTGAAACCTGCACCTAACTTCGAAAGGAATTAATTAACCACACGACCTAGCGCACGGGCGTGTGGCATGGTCGTGTGCATAAGCCAGAGAGTTACCCGGGGTCGAACACAGCCTACAGCACGGGTGTGTCCCAGGGTCACACCGGGTACCTTGGAAAATTTTTGAAATGTCGCGAAAAATTCTTAGAGTTTACAATTAAGTCTCGACCCGATTCGAATGCTCGTTTTGGGCCTCGAAGGTCCATTTAAGGGACAATATGAATAATCTCGGTTAATGAATAAAAATTTTACGGAATTATCTGAAAATGTTATGAAAGTTTTGGTAATGCTCCGTATCCCTATTTCGGTGACGGATACAGGTTAGGGGTGTTACAGTGTCTTCTTAATGATTAAAATGATCGCTGTCAACAAATGATTGTGATAAATTGCTCGTTCGAGAATGAGCAACTCGTTGCCACGTTCCATATTTATCAATCGACACAATGCCAATGAGATGATATCATTAACTCTTTAATTGAGCTATGAATTTCACTATTGTTAGTAAAATGATGCCATACACAAGTCATGTACCCAACATACCAGCTATGGGCTCGATCATCTTTAGAGCATAAGCCTCCACTTATATCAAAACACATGAGTTACATACGCATGGTCAGTGACTAACTCAAGATTTAGGTAAATCACACCATGAAAGCCACAAGTGAATTAATTTGAAAATGGATTCATAATTAATTCATCTTGGATCCAGTCCAATATATCATTCTACCAATGAATACATCTAGGTCTCTACCCGTAGAGTCAACTGCTCCAATAATCAAGACTGGCCGTTTCCCCAATTGGAATTGTAGATGGCATAATAATCTTTCTCAGTATTTGAATCAAATGCTCACTTCGATTCTTTTACGGTATTATGGACTTATTTAGATTATCTACTGACGTAAGTTGTCTTTCTCGCATTGTAAACGTTCTTATAATGCCACTTATCTTCAGTTTGAATTTTGACAATCAATGAGCTAATATTTTCTTGTCAGAATTACGTTATGCATGCATAGTATAAAAGATAAAAATACAAAAGACATAATAGTGAAATGTGAAATTAACTTTATTTATTTATTCATCATTCAAATAAATAGAAAACAGTTACATGTTTACTACAATATGAGCATATTTCCCAACACTCTGAGTTAGAACCTTCAAAAGTGCTGGAAAATGCCAAGTATGGGCTTATTCCGGCTGCTATAGTGCAGGAAATATGCCATCGGGGTCCACCAAGACAAACCAGTCAACTGCTTCGGTGCAATCCCATATTCTTTAAGGCCTATGCGAAAGAATGGTTGTAGTGAAAGATGGAAGGTAAACTCTAACAGGTAAAGGCCTGAATGAGACCATCACTGGAATCACTCAAATGTCTCTCCCTAGTGACAATCTTGAAGTGATATGCGAAGTTGGGTAATCGAATACCATGAGTTACCCAAATGATTTACCATCTTCTCCTGGGTAGTTAAGCAACTATACAATGGCATTTTCACTAAAGTGCTAGTTTCTTGGGGGCAGGGAATCACTATTATTTGCATCCATGGAATTTATTTGGTAACCCCTTTGACTCCGAGGACCAGAACCCCTAGCCCTTCCTCCTGACGTCGGTGCCATCCCAAACATAACGATATGGAAATAAGAAGAAAGAAAAGAAAAGAAAAAAGAAGGATTACTTAGAAACTGAAATGTGTTCACGGGGGAAGATTAACTTTGGTAAAGAAAGGTACAGAAGAAGAAAGGTATGGAAGAAAGAAGACTGTGGGTTCTAAAGGAACCTCAAATGATTTTAGATGAAAGGATTTCTTATGGTCTTGATTTAAAGAACCCAGTGTCCAAAGGAAGCTTGAATTCAAAAAGTAATAAATTGTTCAGGTCCCTAAACCTACATTTGACACATGTTGATCAAGGGAAGTGTTTTTCCTAAACCCCCTTGATAACCAGGAAAACAAGAATATCTGCCAAAGTAAGGCATTCGTCAAATATCTTTCAAATGCATGTAAGTTAGTATAGAATCAGTTAAATAAATTTTGCTTTGGGTACATTTTGGCATCAAGTGTAAGCCTAAGATTCCACTTGAATAATAGTAAGATATCCTTGTACAGTTGTCTACTATGCATGGAATAGAAATGGAACTGCCATTCCAGTGGGACGGGCTTAAGGTAAATTAGAGATAAAGTAAATGATGCTAAGGGATTAGGGAAGAGTTGATGTACCCAACTTTATGATAAAAATAAGTTATCCAATCAAGACATATTACCAGGAGTCTGCTTATAGAGATAGTCATGATACGAAATTTCAAGGACGAAATTTTCTTTAAGGGTGGGGGAGTTGTCACTCCCGATTTTCTCTTATGTCTTGAAATAAAATAAAATTAGGATTTAATTGAATAGAATGGTGAATTGACAGGCTCTATTGGGGAATTTAGAAATTTTAGTGGTTGAATTATGGATAGTTGGATCTTAATTTTGGTTTAGTTAGATTGAAACCAACTATCTCCTAAATGAGAGATTAAATAATTAGAAATGAATGACTAAAATGGACTAAGAAGACAGTACAAAATTTGGATATATATGTGTGGAGAGGAAAGAATTCTCCTAAATTAATTGATAATTTCCCTTTTGTCTGTAACGTCTTCTTCAGTTACTCTGAAGAGGAAGAAGAAGAAATTCAAGGAAGCTTTGGATAGGGGTGGTAAATGTGAGATTCGAGTATGGGAACAAGAGAATTTGATACGCTAGTAAGCTTCTAAGCCTCATTGTACTGGTGGATTAGAGGAAAGAAAAGTGAGAATTCTCTAAAAGTTTTTGCATAATTATGGATTCTGAATTTTCAAGGTTTGAATACCCTCAATTTAACCAATAAATGGTTATCATGCTTAGCCGCCAGGACGAAGGAGGCTTTGGAATTTGGACAAGCTAAGTTGACAAGGATAAAGGAAGCAATGTGAGTTTTTGTACTCTTTTCTCTTTGGATGATGTTTATTGTGCTGTTGACATGTACTTTTTAGATGATTATTCTAGGTGTAGTTTGAAATCTATAGTTGTACATGATTTCGGTGATTGAGCAAATCAAGCATGTATAAGGTTCTGGAAATAAATGAATGATTGCTTATATCCTCTTTGTATGTAAAATGTGTTAGTGTAGTCGTACTAGAATATGACGTACCCACTAAAGTGTTAGTGTTTTGAATGTTATGCAAGACATGCATGTTTACATTGTATGAGGAGTATGAAGGCAACTTACCTTGACAAGGTAGATGAAATTAGGAATAATTGTCAGAATAGAGGAATGGATGGATTGATAAGGGGATTTAAATTAGTTTGGTAACATTGTGGAATAGTATCACCTAGCTTTCTAGATTGACAACGTGACGATGGTATTTTGACTATATAGGGCGACACCCCAACGACAGTTATCGACTGGTCCTTCGAGCAACACCTCGGAAGAGGTTTATTGAGTCCTTGGAATCAAGAGTTCGCTAGGAAAGTAAAAATGGGTTTATATACTGTAAGATCATAACTGGGCTATGGAAACATATTGAGTCCGCCAAGACATTAAACATGGGTTCATATTGTGTAAGACCAAAGTTAGGTTATGGCAACAGATAAAGTCTGCCAAGATGGTGAACTAGAAAGCTGACAGGGCAAGAAAATGGAGATCATTGTTGACTCGCTCGGTGATTAGCATGATCGGATGAATACAATGCATTTGAGAATACGGGTAAATGGGAAAGTAAAAGAAATAACCAAACTAAGAAGACAAGGAAAGCTTGTAGAAGTGTCTGAGAATATGGGTAAGCCTGTTAATGAGAGAATCCACCAAATTTCAACGAAGAAAGGAATTGTTATATGCGATATTAACAAGGCTGAGGAGATAGAAGGGATACCTTATTCGAGGTATGAAGTAATCCACTAGTATAAGTTCGTCGGTGTTTGATGAGTAAACTAGCATTATGGGGTGATACTGAGATGGTCAAGTGGAATCTAAACCTAAAGATCTGGGGGTAAAAAATAGCCAAAGACATGTAAGTCCACCAGGGTTCACTTTGAGGCAATGATCACCCAAATGTTCTGACCGGTAAAGTCCACCAAAGATCTAAAGAGAAAGAGGACATATGAATAGGACATTGTAATACAGCGTAGTCCATAGGGGCTATCAGACATGGAATTCCACCAAGGTCTACCTTGGGCGAACAGTAAGTAGTGGAAGAGGCAGTTTGTTGAGAGCTATCTATTAAATCAATTTCTTAGAAGATTGGACTACGGAAAACCAATATCTTAGGGCTACATTGTGAGGTAAAAACTCTCTAGGAAAAGGAGGCGTCTATTCAGACAACTTATTGTCATGTTTAAAACTTTGAAGTAGGACAAGAGAAAGTGTCTTCCCTTGAAGATGGATTACGATAAGGCTAAATAAAGATTTTTCATTCATAAAAGTAAGGTGGAAAATCCTAAATTTAGTCTAGTATCGGATGAACGAATCAAGGTAAGGATATGAAGTTGAGATGAGCATAATTAAAAGACAACTAGCGGTAGTCAATGAACTATATATCGAAGTGTACGGTTAAGCTTGCTAAAGTAAAAAAAAGATCTAGGATGAGACAGAATAAGGCGAAGACCATAGGGAATCATTATTGTCGAAGGACACATTTATGTCTAAAATAGAGGAAAAGCCCGCTAGCGGTGAGCATCAGAAAAGGGCAAGGTGTCGACCATGCCAGTAAATCTGCGGAATGCCAATGATAGACAGGTAGTTTGAAATCACTGCCTTAAATTTTAGTTCTTGAAGATTACGAAATATTGTTGATGCACTGTTTCGCAAATCTC
Source organism: Gossypium hirsutum (assembly GCF_007990345.1). Classification (NCBI taxonomy): domain Eukaryota; kingdom Viridiplantae; phylum Streptophyta; class Magnoliopsida; order Malvales; family Malvaceae; genus Gossypium; species Gossypium hirsutum. The sequence goes on along the minus strand of NC_053432.1, from coordinate 55,624,338 downwards.
ACGAAGTTCATTTGAACTTATGAATTTACTACTTAATTGCAGGATAAATGTTTGACTCGAGGATTGAGTGGAAGGACCAGGCCAAACATCGCCAGTTTTGAGAGATGGGCGTGGAAGTCATTCATGTGTATAGAGGAGTTCCTTTAGAGGCCACACCTCGAGGATTAGGTTGGATGTATCAGTTTAAAAGTCTTAATTTGGAAATGTAAATACTGCTAGATTTGATAAGGTAGTAAATTTGTAAAAAATTATTTCTCGGTTGATGTGGATTGCAGCTGACGTTATATTCTGTAGTTTGACAACGTCAAAATGCTTAAAGAAACTATTCTAGAATTTATTTTTAGGTTATTCGAGTTGTTTGTGACATTCAATACCCAGACTCGGTAATCAGGTCAGATATAAGGTGTTATAACTATGTAAATATTATTAAAATAACATATAATTACTAATATCGAATATCAAATAATAGTAACTAAATATATCAAATAAGGATGAAAATGATACTTTTTTTGGTGATGGAAACAAAGCCTATTAATTAATGTTAAAATATGGTTTTTCCAGTAATTCTTTAATTGTTATTTTGAATGAAAATACATTGGTAATGCATATATTTATAGCGCTCAAAATTAGTTTTAATTGGTATATATATGTAACATTAATTAAGTGATATGAATATAAAATAAAGTGTAATTTAATTTGGATCCAAAGTTTAATTAAGTGATAATTTCTATTATATTGATAATGAAAACATTATAAATAAATTATATTATATTATATTATATTATTGATTTTATATATTTAAAAATATGAAAAACATAGATAATACAAAATATTAATGGTTAATTAATCAATTTTCGTTATCTTAATTTCTTAAATAGATACGAGTTATATTATTTATTAAGTTGGGATTTGCATTGAACCGAACCAGTTTGATTAGTAGCAATTAGTATTTATAAAAAATAATATTTAATTTAATTATAAAATATATATTTCTTTTTCACATATAAATTAAGAATAAATGATTTTCTACTTATAAATTAGGTTATCAATATGTTGATATTATCTTTATATATATAATATAATTTTAATCTAACACATTAATTTTTTTTTATTTGAAGGAAAATGAAACAAAAATAGAAATAATCACTACTTAACCAAAATAGAGCCTATGCTTTCTTTCTTATTCGATTATCATCATGTAATTCTTGCAAAACCACATCTGGTGGTGATCGAAGGGTTATCAGTTCCAAATGGCCTTCCATTGTAGTATTTGCTAGTGCCTCAACTACAATATTACATTCCCGATAGGTATGCTTCACCCTAACAGTCTAATCGAGTTGCTACAGTGAGCGAATTCTTCGCATAAGGACCATGTCTCCATGGCCATCATACTTGGATACCATATGCATAATACACATATTATCAGACTCACGACTAGTTGCTTAATACCCAGCTACCAAGCTATTCTAAGTCTCTTATATATGCCCCATAACTTCGCATCAAGGGCATAGCATACTCTAATGCTTTTCATGAACCTATTCACCCAGTAGCCTCTGTCATCTTGAATTACGCCTTCAGCCAGTGCTCGACCATAAAAAATCCTCACAGCCCCATCCGATTTTAGTTTGCACTAGTTAATGGGCGGGGGTGACCAACACACCAATTTTACTTAAACGTCTTCAAATTCTATCACCAAGTTTGTTACTTTGGAATGAGTCTAGAAAATCATTACACTGTTGTTTACTCCATTCCAACACACCTTATTTAAAAACATACGATTCAAAAATATGCTTACAACGGTATTTCCCAACAAATGAAGCAAAAAAGAACATCCCAATTTGGCTCATTTGAAAACCAAGTGGGTCGTTAAGATTTTCCATAATCCAACTTCTCGTGTCAAATGCCAACAACTCTTGAACTTTATCCGGTTCCACCATATTTATCCAAACACCTAAAGCATAAGATGATTATGTAAAACATGATCAATTCTTTCCTCCACATTAGGACACCATGGGCAGCTAGAAATTGTTGTCAAACATCTTCTAACTCGCTCTAGGTTGGTTAACAATTTACCTTTACATATCAACTAGAGAAAATTCTTAAACCTTTGCAGCCTGCGGGACTTCTATATTATGGTCCAACTGACACCATCAAATTCTTGGAAATTCTAATTCAAGCCCCATTACATTGATTTCACCATGAAGTTGTTCTTCTCATCCCACAACTATCGTATTTGATCATCTCCATATTTATCTTATGGTCGGGGAGAATTGTAATAGCCCACCCAATGAAATCTTTGTATATGATTATTGTTTGACTTATAGTTGGTAAAATAAGGATAGATATGAGTAATTAAAATGTTTGTCTTGGCTAAGTATATAATTATGTGTATTGTGCCATTTGGAGAACTCTTAGTTTTGGCGGGTTTTATGGTTTGGCGGACTCTTCTATTAAGTCTTTGCCCAACCTAGATGCTTTGGGTGAACTCGTTAAGTTTGTAGTTGTTTATATTTGTTTATTATTTTAAGAATGATAATTTGGTTAGTTAAGTTGAGATTTAGTTAGAATGGAACTAGACTAATGTAGATGATAAGACTTAAATTATGTTCAGTGCACTTAATCACAGGAATTAAGAGAGTTAGTGGAATTATCTGATTTTTTCACTAATCCTTGTCTTTGAGCTTAAGTGTATAAGGATAGCGGTGGTCTTTTTGAACACTTTTACATTTTCTTTTTCTTCCTTAATTTCCTTTAAAAACTCTTTAAAAACCTAAGTTTAGAAAACCTCTTCGAAGTAAGGTTCATGACTGGCTCCAGACGTACTAACATCCAAAGTAAGAAACCTGTAAAAAAGATATCGAAAAAGTGGTATCCGCAAGTATACAAGTCAAATTGTAATATAGTTGCAACAAATTAAATGAGTATTTTGAGGATCATACCCAAGGGAGGCGAATACTGAATTAATCCTAATCTAAATACAAATAGATCTAATTAGTATTTTAAATAAATTATATTACTGTAACACCCCTTACCTGTGTCCGACGCCGGAACAGGGTACGAGGCATTACCAGACTTAATCGTTCACAAACATGCAAAAACTAGCTATAGAATTTCTTTCGTATCAAAACTTTTCATGCACATACATAATGTGCCATATATGGGCCAATGAAGCCCTAAACATGCATTGAAAGTAGTTAGGGACTAAACCGAGAACCTTAGAAATTTTTGGGAAAACTTAGAAAATTTTTCCATGACACAAGGTCACACGCCCATGTGGACATAGGGGCACGCCCGTGTCTCTTCGACACGCCTGTTTCCTCAGGCCGTGTAACTCTTTGACTATGACATCAACGAATAATTTGAACTACATGGTCAAGCCACACGCCCATGTGCTAAGGCTGTGTCCCCCACACGGTTGAAACACACGACCATGTCTCAGCCCATGTGGCCAACACTTAGGCTATTTTCCAGGCCTTTATACACACCGAGGACACATATCATGACACCATTTTAATGGTTTAGCATCTCATATTAGACACATTCATAACATGAACACCAACCATATAAGGCCAACAAGCATAATCACATCATCTAATCACAAGCATTAGAACATAGCATAGATAGATAGGTTCGCAAACCCTAATCAATATGAGACACACCTCTTGGCCATATACCAATAACTCAATATAGACCAATACATTAGACTAATCATAATAACACATATCTTAAAAACCTAGTCCCTATACATATCACTCACTTAAACATGCTTAACAAATATCAATATTCCAAAGGTGATGGCTTAATAGTGTGATGCTGCCTTCGACGATCTCCAATCACGAGCTAACTTGAAAATACTAAAGAAAAGGACAGGAAGGGAGCAAGCTTTATAGCTTAGTAAAACCGTATGAAAATAATAAGCAATTTATCAACTTGCTTCTTAAGGTAATACAACCATATTTGTACTTTTATTTATGTTCAGGTCAAGCTGTTTTCTCGAATCGCAGTCATTAAATTATTTATATATGGAGCTACGGAACTCAAAATTAAGTTCTGCTAATTTTCCCTGAAACTAAACTCACATATCTTCTTACTATGAAAATTTCAGAATTTTTGATCTAGCCAATAAGTACAGTTTATCCTTTAAAGTCACCCCTGTTTCGCTGTATGGCAATTCCGACCCCTCTTCACTAAAAATTAATTATCTCCCTATATAAGATTTGAATGATGTTTTAATTTATTTCTTTTGAAAATATCATTAAGGATTCTAATAATATAAATTATAATCCATAACCATTTTTGTATAATTTTTAATTATTTTTCCAAATCGGAACAGGGGATTTCGAAATCATTCTGACTATGTCTCACAAAATTTCAAATATATAATAATATGAAATTCTCTTGCATGCACCGTTTCCTCTATGTGAAACTAGACTTATTAAGATTTAATTTAATATTTTATTCAGCCTCTAACTCAATTTCCATAATTTATGGTGGATTTTCATAGTCGGGCTGCTGCTGTCCAAAACTGTTTTAGTGTAAATTAATGATACTAAATTTATCACACATTATTAATTCATTTTCACCACATTGGTAAAAATATATATTTATACATCATAAGTATAGACCTATAATCACAAGGTCATCACAAAATCATTCTCATAGGCATGAATTACCCATGTACATCTTCATCAAATGTGCATCATAAATCGAAATAATTTCTTATGAGCTTGGCATACATATTACTCAACATGATCATATTCATTCCTTACTAATCATACAACACGAATTGAGTTCACATCTCATCAATTTCATGTAAGTACCTGTACCACTCACAACATAGCCATAAGCTCTATCATTTTGACTTAAACCGTAAATTTCTTGTTGAACCATTTGGAATACTATAGGATAATCACTAAGCCTCAAACATAGGGTACAATGCCGATGCCATGTTCCAAACATGGTCTTACACTGGCTCACACATCTAAGTCAATGCCATGTCCCAGACAGGTCTTACACTGACTTTCATATATCGACGCCGATGCCATGTCCCAGACAGCTCTTACATTGGCTCTCATCCATCGATGTCGATGCCATGTCCCAGATAGGTCTTACACTGAAACATGTGAAGCTGATGTCATGTCCTAGACAGGTCTTACACTAGCTTGCATATCTCGAGGTCAATGCATGCCCCAGACATGTCTTACACTAGCTCTTGTCTTAATGTCGATGCCATGTCCCAGACATGGTCTTACACTAGCTCTCATAATGTGGCCGATGTATGTCCCAGACATGTCTTACACTAGCACACATCCATAACACCCAAATGCCATGGCAAGGTTATCTGATCTATTCCTAGAGTTCAACCGGGAGTTTTTACCACATTAAATCTCACCGTATATTACTCATAAGTACATTCAAGCATTATATACATAATTAAATATTCAATGCATAAATACGACTAAGTTGCATTATTTACATACAACTTACTCGTTTTGATATCATATCCCATCAAATTTCCAATGTATTCAGTCATCACAAAAATGTTATTAACATTTGGCATCACTTTCTCATACATAACTCCATCAACATATAATTCAATACAATCATAGCAAAATAGATTTCAAGTATATTAACAATAACATGGATAACATGTTTATTTAGTCACACGGATTTACCTCGAATGCAATTTTGGCTAATTACTCTATTTTAGTCTATAACCTCGAACTTTCCAATTTAAGCTCGAATCTCAGTTTTATTGATCTATAATGATAAAATTCACTACTTTAATCATCATATTAACCAATACATTCCATAATTTATACTTTGGAAAAATGACCATTTTACCATTAGACTTTCACAAAAATTATGATTTTACCCCTAGGCTTATAAGTCGATTTTTATCAAATTTCCTCCCTTACCAAGTCTAGCAGAATTCTTTTTATAACTATAACAACTCACAATTTCAATTATTTTACACATTTTCAACCTATTTTAGAGATTTCACAAAATAGTCCATTTAGGTGTTTTTCATGAACACCACTTCACAAAAGTTGTTTATTACACCACCATGACTTATTTTCTTCCATCAAAATTCAGAAAAAAACATAAATATTCACATGGAAAAACCCTATACTTTCAGCCATTTTGCAAAATAATCCCCCATTAGCTAGATTAAGCTACAAGAGTTCCAAAAATACAAAAATCATCAAAAATGACCATCAAAATCATTTACTTACAAGGGAACTAAGTGGCTGAAAATTTAAGCTCTCAACACCCCCATGTTTGCTGCCATTTTTGGTGGAGGAAGAAGAAGAAAATGAAAAAGATGACAACTTTTTCTTTATTTTATTTTATTACCAAAAAAAGTCACCTAATGTCCACCAAATTTGACATTTCAACTTTCTTGTCCCCTATGACCGACCATCACTCCCCAAATGGCCTATTTGCACTTTCAAGACCTCTAATGTTGTTTCTCTAGCTATTTAACATATTTGGGTAGTAAAACAAAACTTTTGCCCTTTATGCGATTTAGTCATTTTTCGCAATTAAGATCACAAATGCTAAAATTAATTCACCAAAATTTTCATACACTCATATAATCATGCTATAACACAGAAAATAATGTTAAAATAATTTCTCAACCTCATTTTGTGGTTCCAAAACTACTGTTCTAACTAAGCCCTATTTCGGGATGTTACAATTACGAATAAACATAAAGAAATATTTTTGGGGGGTTTATAACAATAAAGAAAATAACATAAATAAAAAGACTTTGGGAAACAAATTATGTAAATCAAATAAGATCTAAGCATGGGCGATTAAATTTCTTTGGTAATCATAACCAATTGTTGCTTCGAACTTCTATTCAATCAACTAGTCATCACCCTAGCAGGATCTCTCGATCTTCCACTAAATTGACAAGTCAGCAAGAACTACTTATCTCTTAACCTCATAGTCCAGGCCGGTTTGGGGCTAAGGCATTCACGGATAGGCCATACCAATTTTGGGCTAATTCCCATCTAAATGACTTCATAGGATTGTCAAGCCTAAGGTTTAAGTTTTTCCTCTCCCAAACATCTGATTTGCTAAGAAAACCCTACACAACAATTAATTAGTCATACCTCCACTCGCTAATCCCCCATAAGAGGATTAGTTCCTTATGGATTTCATAAACACAATAAACTTGATACTAAAAATAAACATTAATAATGAATCAAGTGAAAAGATTTAAGAGAATCCTGAATTGTATTGAATGAAGTGTAGAATCCACAAATAGTTGATCAATTCTACAAATTAGATCTCCCGAAAAACACAGAGATAAAAACTAGAAATAACTGAAAACCTAAGAAAAGGAAAAAAAATTGAAAATTGAAATTACGAAGAAAATTCTCAAGTATCAAAAGTTGTCTCTAACAAGTGTTAAATGAGCCTATTTATAGATTTAGGGTTGTCGTCGTCCTCCACCCCAGGTCAGCTGACATTCTCGTATTAATATTTGATTGTGCAAACCAAGACACCTAGTGCCTATGTCGCAACATTGAAGGCAATGTGCCTAGTTTCAGGGTGACTTTAGGGGTGTGTCGCGACACCGAAGGCAGACTCAGAATTCTTGTATCCTGCTCCTTATGATGTGACATCAAACTCCTCGTGTTGCAACACAACGACCATTATTGAGTTTGTACGCCCTCTAATGCTCTCCTGCACACTTACAAAGTATATTAGCTCACCCTTAGGCCTCATTCGACCCCTAAGGTCAATAAAAGACTAAAATCACACTTTTCTATTGAATGTAAATAAAACTATGAAAACTTAGTTAAAATATAATAAAAGTGCTTGTATTCAAGCTCTTCAAGTGTGAAAACTAGTTTAATCTACCACACCGAATTACAACAAATCAAACTCTCCACACTTAAGTCGTTGCTTGTCCTCAAGCAAGACAAACAAAAAATATTAAATTAAATGACATCCCTTGAGAAAATATAGTAAAAATGTTAGTTTCGGAGTAATAACTAGGCATTTAATATTTACACATAATCTTGACATGATATATAGTTGACTTACTACACTTGATATTAAACACCTAAGTTCAGTATATTACAAAGCATACAAATATTAAGGTTTTCAAATGTATGGATCCATCAATAAATTATACAGTTAATTTGATTATCCTAACAGAATACAAATAATTGTAAATGTGATTATTCAGTATGATGTTAATTTGTGAAGAAGTCTATCTAGGTCACATAAGGTTTTTCGACTTGTAATGTTTTGAGGCTTATGACAGGTATAGAATTCAAGAATGGTAAGTATGAAAATGGTTTCAAGCATGAAAATAGTTTCAAGCATGAAAATAGTTTGGCACATCATATTGTTCCCTATTTTCCCCCTTTTAGTGACCCTTACCCACTTACCGCCTTATTTCTCCTTCTCTTACCTTCCTTATTTCTCCACATAGGAAATCATAACAAAATACAACAATTATGGCTAGCTCACGAGTTTTTGTGCACTAATGAATAAGTTTTCCTATTTTCGTGACTTTGTCACCTTTTTCTTTTTTAATACATCTCACTCATAAATGCTTTTGCTTTTCAAGTACTTTTTCTACTCGTTTTGATTTTCATTTTGAATTTTTCTTTTGTTTCACACTTTATAGGCTAACCTATAATTATTATATCACATTGATCTTCCTATTTCACTTTGTTTTTACAAAATTCGTTGTGGTGTATCTACTTAGCCCTCAATATGTATGGCTAGACATTTATAGTCATGCATTTTAGAACCGAATAAAAAGGACAAATACAAATTAATGTTTTTGGCTCAGGTTTTGCATGAAGGTTCATCAAGAAGTGTTTTCTGGCTCAAATATAGGTACTAAAGATGAATAAATAGGGTTAGCTTTTTGGTTTTGGGTGTATACCAGACAATACATTAGGTCATCCATATGTATCTCAATATTCACAAATTTAATCAACCAAAAATCACAAAATCAACAATCTATCATACATACTAGCGTGCTCGTTTCCCCATATTCTCTATGTTATTTGGTACAATCAATTTCTCAATGTCTATTTACATTGTAATATATAGATTTTAGTATAATAATAAAAAATTTAAAATCATTTACTATCATGCCAAATTTAACGTGAATACAGTCAACCTATATACATGCTCTTAACCACTCACTTGTATTTCTACAACCACACTTTAGATAACACATTGTCTAGCCCTAACCTATACACAATTAACAATAAAAATTAGAAGAAAAGCATAACAATTTTAACAAATTTTCTATGTTAACCCCCACACTTTAGATAAAACATTGTCTTCAATGTGTAGTTCTAAAAAATTAAAGAAAGAAGTTACTCGCTTGATCGTGTTCTATCGGTTAATGGTGGGTATTTCATCCTTTGTTTGTTGTAAGCTCGAATTGGTTGTGCTTCTTTCATGTGGAGATTTTACACAAAAATTTATAAAAATATACTTGTATAATTCTAATATTACTATAATTATTACTAATTACAATATCCTAAAAAAATCAATTAACTTTCCTAAAATAAAATAATCTAAACATAAATTTTCCTAATGTATATACGTATTGTAAATTTTTTTTAGGAGATTTATTCATCTACCTCCTGGAGTCCTTTTTTTCTCCCTTCTTCCTTTTGTTTTCTATGTAGTATTAAAAATTGCTTGTACAAATCGTCTCCTAGTAATTTTTTTGGAGGGTTCATCTCTTTATCTAATTGCTCTATAGGTACTCCTTCTCTTTTACACAACTCTATAATAAGGTGTGGAAAAAATGTCCCTTTTGCTTGATTTCTTACACACTCGATCATATTTTGATATATTCAAGTACCAATACATATATATTTCCTCTGCAAGATCGCATATACTATAATGGCTTGTATCGGGCTAATATCGAAGAGTTCTGCTGTGGACCAAATTCTTGAACATACGAACTTCATCCATAATTTTTCTTGGAGTTATCAACACTTGATTGAATGTCTCAAGTATCTTTGTTCCTGTTTGGTATCTCCATACTTCTTTCCCTTTTGTTAAAAACCTCAATACCTCTTCCATGTCTGTAATATCCTGAATTAGGGCTTAATCGGAATAGTGGTTTCTTGACCACAAATTTGAGATAAAAATAATTATTTTATAATTATTTTGATGAATATGATATGATTGCATGATTGTGTGAAAATTTCATGATGAAATTCTATGCCTAAAGTGCTTAAATTGAAAGTAGGGACTAAATCGAATAAGTTGCAAAATTTGCATTCTAGAAGTTTTTAGTATGAAATTGCATTGAAATATTAATTAGAAGGTCTTAAATAACAATTTGACCAATTTCTAAGTCTATGGACAAAAATTGGACATGGATGGAGTTTTTGGAAAGTTTAGTAGTAAGGGCATTTTGGTCATTTAGTTATTAAAATGAATTAAAAACAAAATTAAAAGCCAATTTTTGTCCATCTTCTTCATTAGGCCGAAATTTCAAGGGTTCTCCATAGTTAGGGTTTGTTTCAAGCTTCCAAGCTCTATAGTAAGTGATTCCAAGCCCCGTTTTTAATGTTCTGTACGTTTTTGGAATCCTGGTAGCTCGATTAAGCTTATGTTAGCAATAATTCAACCTAGGGTTTATATTTGGAAAAATACCCATAGGTGAAATTTGTGTATTTTGATGTTTTATGATAGAATATGGGGTTTTAAATTATGTTAGACAACTTGTGCTACTCGGTTTGCGTGAAAACGAGTAAAAGGGCTTAATCGGCAAAAATATCTAATAGTCACAAGTATATGTTAGAGTAAGAATTTGATGTTGACATAGAAGGGAAAAATGATCAGCATGTTATAAAACATAAGAATAAGGAATAAAGTTTAATTCCCAAGCCTAGAGGTAAAAGTGTAATTATGCAAAAGTTTAGGGGCAAAAGTGTAATTTTTCCAAAGTTCGTATTAAATGCTGTTTTGATGAATGTATGTTTTAAATAAGATTAATTTGGCATTATAGATCAAGAGAAACAAGATTCAAGTCACGATCGAGGAAAAGAAAAGATTGTGGACTAAATTGCAAAATCTTTATATTTTGGTACCAAGGTAAGTTCATGTGTAAATAATGTAGCATAATTGTTATTTTTAAGTTATTGATGTTAATTATATGATATGCTGATTTTTATTATGAAATATATGCTTTGTGGTTATTTTCGAATAAAATGCAAATTATTTGTATTAATTGTTAAATATAAAGTACTACCGAGTATTGGTTTTGGTATTTTACGGAAGATGGCAAGGATATGTGTTCGAGGAAAATCCCGTTTGAACCTTAGGAATAGATTAGGATACAAGTGACATGTCACTAGGATGGTTGAGCATCCGAACTCGTTGAGTTGAGTCCGAGTTCACTTATGGATGCGAATGTCTGAACTCGTTGAGTTGAGTCCGAGTTCGTGAAATGTAACTAGGCATCCGAACTCGTTGAGTTGAGTTCGAGTTCACTTATGGATGTGAACGCTCGAGCTCATTGAGTTGAGTCCGAGTTCACTTAGGGGCGGGTTACATGATTTCTTGATTACATATGAGGCACTTATGTGCAAATTATCCGTGTATCCGAGTTGTATTTCGATGTGTTCAACGGGTGAAATTTCTAGTGAAATGGAAGAACACTTAAGGTGCAAGCGACGTTTTGGTAAGTGTTGTGAAATAGACACTTTGGACAGGTATGTTCTTAACCCTCGGGTTGAAAATAGATACAACAACGATAAGGTGGTAAGATGATGAATGATGTTTAGAAATGTGATATATGTTTTGGTGATACCATGCTAAAGTTGTTTGGTATATTTGTATTGTTATGTTACTTGTTATTTACATATGAACTTACTAAGCATTTATGCTTTCTCCCTCCTCTTTATTTACTGTAGTTTTGAACAAGCCAGCTCGGGAATCGGGACGGGTCGAAGGTTCGATCACACTATCCAAAGGACTTTCATCTGGGTCAATGGCTTGTAAAACTTAAGTATGGCATGTATAGCAATATACTTATTTTGTGTAAATAATTTTATGATATGGCCATGATTGGTTGAGAAAATGTTTGATATTGATAAGTCATGGTGATGGTTAAATTTAGATCATGTTTGATATCATGGAAGTTTAATAGGTTATCTAGTTCATAACAACTCATGAAAAGATGAAATTTGCCTTAAAACAGAATATTGCTGCAGCAATGACATGAATTTGAAAAATCACTAAAAATAGTATAAATGGAATTAAATGATGAGAAAGTTATGAAATTTAATCTTAATGAGTCTATTTTCATATGGATAAAAAAAGGCATATAAATTATAGTTTATGAGATATTTGAAACTTTGTGAAACAGGGCGAGAGTTATTTCTGGATCCTCTGTTCTGAATTTAAAAATTCATAATAAATTGTAAAAAAATAATTAGAAGTCATTATTTACATGTACAGATTACTTATTGAGTCTAGTTTTAAGAGAAACAAATCTCGTAGTCATTGAAATTCTTTATAGGGAGATATCTGATTCGTAATACACAGATGTTAGAGCAGTCGAACCCTGAAACAGGGGAGTCTTTAACTAATAAACTGTACTAATTGGCCCAACCAAAAATTCTAGAAAAAATATTAGTAAATAGATATATGAGTCTAGATTTAGGAAAAAATTTACGGATCTTGATTTCGAGTTTCGTAACTCGAGATATGATTTTTTTTGTAACTGTGATGCGGGTAGCTAGAAAGCTGTGAATGTAGAAACAAATGATTTGAAGTTCGTAATTTGATAAATTATGTTCGGTAACCCCTCAAGCTCGACTCCGGCGACGGTTTCGGGCGTGGGGGCGTTACATTTGGTGGTATCAGAGCAGGTTTAGTCGGTTCTTGGACTACGTGTTGTATGTACGGATTTTTCTATACATGCCATATGTATGAATTGTGATAGTGTGACGACTTTTGACCTTTTAAAATGATTTTTATATAGTAAATGGATCCCGATCCAGCTGTGGCAGATGAAGTAGAGAGTAATGCGCCAGCTCCGGTTGAAGGGGCAACGCCGACTGAAAACCCACCCCCTACTGTTGGTCAGGGAGGAGGAGAAAGGGATCGGGGAGCCTTTCTCCAAATGATGAGTGCATGGTACACTGAGTTCGTTCGTACGAACCCAAATGTACGACCTCCCCCACCTCACCCAATTCCTCAACCTATGCCTCAATGCCTCAGGGAGTGGATATGATAAAATTTCACAGAACCCTCGTTGACAGAATTCGTAAACAAGGGGCTGAAGAATTTAGAGCAAATATTGATGATGATGCAGAGAAAGTAGAGTTCTGGCTTGAAAATTCTATCCGGGTATTTGATGAATTATCTTGTACACCTGAAGAATGTTTGAAATGTGCTACATCTTTGTTGAGAGATTCAGCCTATAATTGGTGGAAGACTTTGATTTCGGTGGTACCGAAAGAGAGGGTAACCTGGGAATTCTTTCAAGAAGAGTTTCGAAAGAAATATATTAGTGAAAGATTTATTGATCAGAAATGTAAAGAGTTTCTTGAGCTGAAGCAAGGTAATATGACAGTCTCAGAATATGAAAGAGAGTTTGTTTGATTGAGTAAGTATGCCAGGGAATATGTTCCTACAGAAGCCAAGATGTGCCGACGATTTGAAGACGGGCTTAACGAAGACATTAAGGTATTTTTTGGGATCCTTGAACTAAAAAAAATGGTGGTACTGGTCGATCGAGCTTGCAAGGCTGAAGAATTACTGAAAGAAAAGAAAAAGGTAGAATCTAAAACACGAAATTAGAAGAAAAGACGAATGAGTAATGCACCCTCACAGCAAACCGGAAAGTCAAGAAATATGAATCCTCGTTCCCAAGTTTCAGCTGGGCAATCATATGGAAATTTTAAGAAGCGAAATGTGGGTCCTAAATCTCAGACTACTTCTGCGGCTAGTGTGGGAAATACGAGATTTGTTAAACCTGAGTGCCAGCGGTGTGGTAAAAATCATTTTGGTCCGTACAGAGCAAATGAATGTTTTCGATGTGGTTCTCTGGATCATTTTATTAGAGACTGCCCAGAGAGAGCTGAGAAAGAAAAATTTCATAATGTAAAAGCTAGTGGTGCAGACTCGAGGGGAAGGTATCCGAGAAAAGCTGAAAGTGAAACAAGCAGTAAGAATGTAGCCAGAGATGCAGTAGTTAGATCTGAAGGAAGAGCTCCGGCTAGAACTTATGCTATTAAAGCGCGTGAAGATGCTTCCTCACCCGATGTGATTACCGGTACATTTTCTCTTTATGATACTAATGTTATTGCTTTGATTGATCCTGGTTCTACTCATTCATATGTATGCATGAAACTGGTGTCTAGTATGAATATACCTGTTGAGAACACAGAATTTATGATTAGAGTGTCGAATCCACTAGGCAAACGTGTGATAGTTGATAAAGTATGCAAGAAATGCCCTTTAATGATTCGGGGTCATTACTTTCCGGCCGACTTGATGTTGTTGCCGTTTGATGAATTTGATGTTATTTTGGGTATGAATTGGTTGACATTGCATGATGCTATAGTAAATTGCAAAGAAAAGGTTATAGAATTAAAATGTGAAAGTGGTGAAATCTTGCGGGTTGAACCAGACAAATCAAAGGCAATATTTAGTATGATTTCTTCGATGTCGGCTCAGAGATATTTGAGAAAGGGTTATGAAGCTTATTTGGCGTATGTAATTAATACAAAAGAAGTTGAAAAGAAAGTTGAATCAGTGCCGGTTGTGTGTGAATTTGCAGATTATTTCCAGAAGAATTGCCGGGTTTGCCTCCATTCAGGGAAGTAGAATTTGGTATAGATTTGATACCGGGAATAGATCCGATCTCGATTGCTCCATATAGAATGGCACCAACAGAGTTGAAAGAATTAAAGTCGCAGTTGCAAGAGTTGACTGATAAAGGATTTGTGAGACCAAGTTTTTCACTTGGGGTGCTCCCGTGTTATTTGTGAAAAAGAAGGATGGTTCTATGAGATTATGTGTTTATTATCGGAAGTTAAACAATGTGACAATAAAAAACAAGTATCCATTGTCGAGAATTGATGATTTGTTTGATCAGCTAAAAGGAGCGACATGGTTTTCAAAGATTGACTTGAGATCTGGGTATTATCAGCTGCGAGTGAAAGAGTCAGATGTGCCTAAAACTGCTTTTAGAACAAGGTACAGTCATTATGAATTTTTAGTTATGCCATTCGGGTTGACAAATGCTCTTGCTGTGTTTATGGACTTAATGAATCGCATATTTCGGCCATACCTGGACAGATTTGTTATGGTGTTTATAGATGATATTTTAATTTATTCAAAAGATGAGACAGAGCATGTTGAGCATTTGAGGATAGTTTTGCAAACTTTGAGAGATAAGCAGCTGTATGCTAAGTTTAGTAAAAGTGAATTTTTGCTCCAGGAAGTTGGATTTTTGGGTCATATTGTTTCAAGTGATGGTATACGGGTTGATCCTAGTAAAATTTCAGCCATTGTTGATTGGAAACCACCGAAAAATGTAACTAAAGTTAGGAGTTTCTTGGGGCTAGCTGGGTATTATCGGCGGTTTGTAAATGGATTTTCTATAATTGCGGCTCCTATGACTAGACTACTCCGAAAGGATTTTAATTTGAATGGACGGAAGAATGTCAACAGAGTTTCAAAGAATTGAAAAAGTTATTAACTGAAGCACCAGTGTTGATACAACCCGAATCAGGTAAAGAATTTGTGGTGTATAGTGATGCTTCTCTAAATGGTTTGGGGTGTGTACTCATGCAAGAAGGAAAAGTGGTGGCTTATGCTTCGAGGCAGTTAAAACCTTATGAGAGGAATTATCCTACTCACGATTTGGAATTGGCTGCAGTGGTGTTTGCTTTGAAGATTTGGCGACATTATTTGTATGGTGAAAAGTGCCGAGTATATACCGATCACAAAAGTCTTAAATACTTGATGTCACAAAAAGATTTGAATTTGAGACAGCGAAGATGGTTAGAGTTATTGAAAGATTACGAGCTTGTTATTGATTATCATCCGGGAAAAGCGAATGTGGTTGCCGATGCTTTAAGTAGAAAGTTGTTGTTTGCTTTGAGAGTTATGAACACTCAGTTGAAAATTTCAAATGACGGTTCTAGAATTCTAGCAGAGTTAAGAGCACGACCGATGTTTTTACAAGATATTTTTGAAGCTCAGAAAAATGATCAAGATTTGCTAGCCAAGAGAAAATAGTGTGAAGCTGATACGGGATCAGATTTCAGAATCGGTTCTGATGGTTGTTTGATGTTTAAAAATCAAATTTGTGTACCGAAAAATGATGAGTTGATTCAAAAGATTTTGCATGAAGCACATAATGGTTGTTTGGCGGTTCATCCGGGCAGTACGAAGATGTATAATGACTTAAAGAAAATGTACTGGTGGAGTGGAATGAAAAGAGATATTTCCGAGTTTGTATCAAAGTGCTTAGTTTGTCAACAAGTGAAAGCTGAACACCAACTACCTTCGGGATTACTTCAGCCTATTATGGTTCCTGAATGGAAATGGGATCGGATTACTATGGGTTTTATATCAGGGTTGCTGTTAACTCCAGGGAAGAAAAATGCCATCTAGGCAATAGTTGATAGACTGACTAAATCGACTCATTTTATTCCGGTACGTACAGATTATTCTTTTAATAAGTTGGCTGAATTGTATATTCGAGAGATTGTTAGACTTCATGGGATACCTTTGTCAATCATTTCGGATAGAGATCCGAGGTTTACCTCACGGTTTTGGCGAAAGTTGCAAGAGGCATTAGGTACAAAGTTAAATTTCAGCACTGCCTTTCATCCACAAACTGATGGACAATCAGAGAGACTAGTTCAGATTCTTGAAGACATGCTCAGATGTTGCGTATTGGAATTTCAAGATAGTTGGGAAATGTACTTACCATTGGTAGAATTTACTTATAATAATAGTTATTAGACGAGTTTGAAGATGGCACCTTATGAAGCATTATATGGTCGTAAATGTCAGATGATATTGTATTGGACTGAACTCAAGGAAAATCAGATTTATGGAGTTGATTTAATAAAAGAAACCAAAGAAAAGGTGAAAGTGATTCAAGATTGTTTGAAAGCTGCTTCAGATAGACAAAAATCTTATGCGGATTTGAAACGAAAAGAAATGGAGTTTCAAGTTGGTGATAAGGTATTTTTGAAAGTGTCTCCATGGAAGAAAGTCCTTAGATTTGGATGAAAGGGCAAGTTAAGTCCGCGTTTTATTGGACCGTATGAAATAATTGAAAAAGTTGGACCGGTAGCATATCGGCTAGCGCTACCACCTGAATTAGAGAAGATTCATGATGTGTTTCACGTATCTATGTTACGTCGGTATCGTTCGGATCCTTCACATATAATTTCACCGACAGAAGTTGAACTACGACCGGATATGACTTATGAAGAAGAACCGATTAAGATTTTAGCTCGAGAAGTCAAACAACTAAGAAATAAAAGTGTTGCACTTGTGAAAGTGTTGTGGCAAAAGCATGGGGTAGAAGAGACTACATGGGAACCTGAAGAAACTATGAAAAACCAATACCCACACTTGTTTACCGGTAAGATTTTCGAGGATGAAAATCCTTAAAAGGGGGGAGAGTTGTAATATCCTGAATTAGGGCTTAATCGGAATAGTGGTTTCGTGACCACAAATTCGAGATAAAAATAATTATTTTATAATTATTTTGATGAATATGATATGATTGCATGATTGTGTGAAAATTTCGTGATGAAATTCTATGCCTAAAGTGCTTAAATTGAAAGCAGGGACTAAATCGAATAAGTTGCAAAATTTGCATTCTAGAAGTTTTTAGTATGAAATTGCATTGAAATATTAATTAGGAGGTCTTAAATAACAATTTGACCAATTTCTAAGTCTATGGACAAAAATTGGACATGGATGGAATTTTTGGAAAGTTTAGTAGTAAGGGCATTTTGGTCATTTAGTTATTAAAATGAATTAAAAACAAAATTAAAAGCCAATTTTTGTCCATCTTCTTCATTAGGCTGAAATTTCAAGGGTTATCCATAGTTAGGGTTTGTTTCAAGCTTCCAAGCTCCATAGTAAGTGATTCCAAGCCCCGTTTTTAATGTTCTTTACGTTTTTAGAATCCCGGTAGCTCGATTAAGCTTATGTTAGCAATAATTCAACCTAGGGTTTATATTTGGAAAAATACCCACAGGTGAAAATTGTGTATTTTGATGTTTTATGATAGAATATGAGGTTTTAAATTATATTAGACAACTTGTGCTACTCGGTTTTGAGTGAAAACGAGTAAAAGGGCTTAATCGGCAAAAATACCTAATAGTCACAAGTGATCAGCATATTATAAAACATGGGAGAGTTGTAAAAGAATTTGATGTTGCCATAGAAGGGAAAAATGATCAGCATATTATAAAACATAAGAATAAGGAATAAAGTTTAATTCCTGAGCCTAGGGGCAAAAGTGTAATTATGCAAAAGTTTAGGGGTAAAAGTTTAATTTTTCCAAAGTTCGTATTAAATGATGTTTTGATGAATGTATGTATTAAATAAGATTAATTTGGCATTATAGATCAAGAGAAACAAGATTCAAGTCACGATCGAGGAAAAGAAAAGATTGTGGACTAAATTGCAAAATCTTTATATTTTGGTATCAAGGTAAGTTCATGTGTAAATAATGTAGCATAATTGTTATTTTTAAGTTATTGATGTTAATTATATGATATGCTGATTTTTATTATGAAATATATGCTTTGTGGTTATTTTCGAATAAAATGCAAATTATGTGTATTAATTGTTAAATATAAAGTACTACCGAGTATTGGTTTTGGTATTTTACGGAAGATGGCAAGGATATGTGTTCAAGGAAAATCCCGTTTGAACCTTAGGAATAGATTAGGATACAAGTGACATGTCACTAGGATGGTTGAGCATCCGAACTCGTTGAGTTGAGTCCGAGTTCACTTATGGATGCGAATGTCCAAACTCGTTGAGTTGAGTCCGAGTTCGTGAAATGTAACTAGGCATCCGAACTCGTTGAGTTGAGTCCGAGTTCACTTATGGATGCGAACGTCCGAGCTCGTTGAGTTGAGTCTAAGTTCACTTAGGGGCGGGTTACATGATTTCTTGATTACATGTGAGGCACTTATGTGCAAATTATCCGTGTATCCGAGTTGTATTCCGATGTGTTCAACGGGTGAAATTTCTAGTGAAATGGAAGAACACTTAAGGTGCAAGCGACGTTTTGGTAAGTGTTGTGAAATTGACACTTTGGACAGGTATGTTCTTAACCCTCGGGTTGAAAACAGATACAACAACGATAAGGTGGTAAGATGATGAATGATGTTTAGAAATGTGATATATGTTTTGGTGATACCATGCTAAAGTTATTTGGTATATTTGTATTGTTATGTTACTTGTTATTTACATATGAACTTATTAAGCATTTATGCTTACTCCCTCCTCTTTATTTACTGTAGTTTTGAACAAGCCAGCTCGAGAATCGGGACGGGTCGAAGGTTCGATCACACTATCCAAAGGACTTTCATCTGGGTAAATGGCTTGTAAAACTTAAGTATGGCATGTATAGCAATATACTTATTTTGTGTAAATAATTTTATGATATGGCCATGATTGGTTGAGAAAATGTTTGATATTGATAAGTCATGGTGATGGTTAAATTTAGATCATGTTTGATATCATGGAAGTTTAATAGGTTATCTAGTTCATAACAACTCATGAAAAGATGAAATTTGCCTTAAAACAGAATATTGCTGCAGCAATGACATGAATTTGAAAAATCACTAAAAATAGTATAAATGGAATTAAATGATGAGAAAGTTATGAAATTGAAGCTTAATGAGTCTATTTTCATATGGATAAAAAAAACAGGCATATAAATTATAGTTTATGAGATATTTGAAACCATGTGAAATAGGGCCAGAGTGATTTCTGGATCCTCTATTTTGAATTTAACAATTCATAATAAATTTTAAAAAAATAATTAGGAGTCATTATTTATATGTACAAATTCCTTATTGAGTCTAGTTTTAAGAGAAATAAACTTTGTAGTAATTGAAATTCTGTATAGAGAGATATCTGATTCGTAATACACAGATGTCAGAGCAGTCAAACACTGAAATAGGGGAGACTTTAACTAATAAACTGTACTAATTGGCCTAACCAAAAATTCTAGAAAACAATTATTAAATAGATATATGAGTCTAGATTTAGGGGAAATTTACGGATCTTTATTTCAAGTTTTGTAACTCAAGATATGATTTTTCTTGTAACTATGACGCGGGTAGCTAGAAAGCTGTGAATGTAGAAACAAATGATTTGAAGTTCTTAATTTGATAAATTATGTTCGGTAACCCCTCAAGCTCGACTCCGGTGACGGTTTTGGGCGTGGGGGCGTTACAATGTCTACATTTTTAAACTCTTTGAGATCTATTTTGTACAGGTAATCACGGTAATAATTAGGAGCATAAAAACTTAACAAATACTTCTTTCAATTACTAGAACATTGACTCCTCTAACTTTAACATATGTTCGCAACTCATAATACGGTCTTGTCACTTATTTTTCTTTTAATGTGAGATAAAATTATTTCACAACAGGTATTATTGTTGGCTCTTTAGGTGGCAGGAAGAAGTTAGTCCATTCTTTTTCTATTGCAATTTCCCACACTCCTTTACAATTTCTCATCAACGGGTCAAACCCTTGTTCTTGGATAAAGGTATAAGACTGCAACTATTGTAGATATTTGTCTATGCTGTTTTTTCTAAAATTCAACAGATGGATTCATGATGTTTATACAAGAATTTGTAAATACTCAAACTTGAACTTGTTGTGGTATTTTGTTCTGGGATTATTGCTTCACGAACAACGAGAGAGAAATATTGCTTTTTCCACAATGTTGGGACAGAAAGAAGAAATTTGTATAACCTGTTGATTCCTAGAGGAAGATTATAATAAAGGCTGAGAGTTATAGTTGTCTGAGATATATTATTCATAGTTAGTGAGAAGCTAAAGTCTTTTAAATCTATTGAAATTTAACTACTAACACGTCACAAGTTAGTAAAATTCAGACTGTAGATTACGCATGAGTGTCGCAAAATCCCTTAGGGTTGTCATGTAGTCGAAGACAGTTCACCAATGCTAAATTTTGTTCATTGTTGTGACATACAGGGTTGTTGTTACGACATGGAGGGCAATTTCTACTGTGCCTTTTCGTCTTAGGGTCTTTAGTAGCTTCACTTTTTTCATCTGTTTGCTATTCATCTTCCATGAAGTCTTTACTCTCATATTAACTCCATAAAATTTTGCATTGCAAGGCTTGGGTTTCAGTTACTTCTTTTGTTGGTCCCGTGAAATAATGTTTCACTCTCTGACCATTTACGATAAAAAGTTATCATTCATTTCTGATAAGTTTTATTGCCCATGATTTGTTACTTGATTTATAGTGTATGGACCAGTCTATCTGGATTTCAACTTGTTAGGAAATAGTTTTAACCTTGAATTAAACAGAAGGACCTTTGGGCCTAAAAAATATTTGATAAACCATAATATATACATTTTTTTACCCCATGCTTGGCATATTTTTGGAAGGATTATCATAAGATTTAATGAGTTTGATGCTCCTAATCATTTAATTTCATGTTTTATACTCAGGAGAGCTTAGGATAGCAAAAAGAGCAAGAAATGGGCCAAAAACGGACAAATTGGGTCTAATTCAGTGTTTCACGCAGCCTAGGCACTTTCACACGGGTAATCCACAAGCCTATGTGTGACATACAGGCAGGCCACATGCTCGTGTGTCAAGGCCGTGTCGACATTAAACCAAGTCAGAATTGCACACGGCCTAAGCACCTTCACACGGGTGTGTCACACGGCAGTGTCCTTGTAGAGCTCAAGTCTAATTCTACTTGAAAAAGGCTAAGTTTGGGCAATTTTAGGCATTCCAAAGTCTATATAAACATCCTATAGGAGGATCAAAGGGGGACGGAGGGTAGAAACTAGAAAATACTCAAAAAATAGCCATCAGAGTCAGCTTAAAAGTAGGATCTCCTTCAAGACTGAAGATCTCCATTCAATTTCCTTAGAAGTTCTTTGGGTTTCTTTATGTTTTGTTGTTTTCCAAATTTTGAGATGTTTTCGTCTATTATTATGAATTAAATTCCCTAAATACCTAGGGAAGTTGAAACCTAAGACGGATCTTATTACTATTTGAATTATATGATAAATATTTGTCTTATTCTTAATTATGAGTTTTAATCCTCGCTTTAATATTCCAGGATATTAATTCAGGTTTCGATGTGCTTATTCAGTGGAGAAAAAATCCCTGTTTAAGAGTAGATCCTCCATAATTAAGCGGAGTTGCATGCAATCCTAGAGATAGGACGACATAAATCTGTCGGATTAGAGTCAAATCTAATAAAGGAATCCATAGATCGAGTTAATGCGACAATGGGGGTTTTAATTAGAAAAAAGATTTCGATTAATCAACCTAGATTCAGTTGTTTTTAGTCTCGAGAGAGATATTAATATAAACTAGGGATTTCTACGGATTAAGTCAAGTGAATAAATCATCTAATTCAAAAGTAGTAAGGGAAGTCTAGGTGGATTTTTCCTTGGGTATTGTCTTCTCCATCGGTTTTCCAAAAGTATTTTCCAAATTTATTCTCTGTCGTGTTCTCAGTCAATTAGATAGTTAATTTTAGTTTAGAAACATCCCTTAAATTTTTAGGCTAGATAATAAAAAGATAGTAATTTATAGTACTTTTAGTCCTTGTGAATACGATATTTCCTGTCTCACCATAACTATACTACTGTTCGATAGGTACGCTTGCCTTAGTTGAATTTTTAGTTAGTTTAGCGACCATCAAGTTTTTGGTGCCGTTGCCGGGGACTAAGATATTAGGAACACTTAATTTTTATTACTTTAGCCATTTTTATTTTTATTAAAATTTAATTTTGTTTTTATTTTAATTATTAACTTTTCTTTTATCTACTTCTAGTAGGTTTTTATAGTTTATGACTAGAAGAAACCCGTCAAGACCTCTACTTTTAACTTCGAAGTTGAAAGCACAGCTCATAGAAATCGTAGAGAAATAATGCGAAGTTTACGGTATGTAGAGCAAGAGCATGAGGATGACACCACTAATGAGGAGATGGCTGACAATCAAAATAATCCGCTGCCTCCTGTGGTTGCCATAAATCCAATGAATCGGAATCCTACTCCTCGTACTATGTACGACTATGCTAAGCCTAATTTAACGTAGGCTGAATCGAGTATTGTTAGACCTACAATTGCTGTAAATAGTTTTGAACTGAAACCTAACACTATACAAATGATTCAACAGTTTGTTCAGTTTGATGGTTTGCAGGATGAAGACCCAAATACTCATTTGGCCAACTTCTTAGAGTTCTACAATACTTTCAAAATAAATGGCATTTCTGATGATACCATTCACTTTCGGTTATTTCCCTTTTCATTACGGAATAAGGCTAAACAATGCTTGAACTCATTATCACGAGGATCAAGCACTACTTGGGAACAAATGACCGAAAGTTTTTTTGCTTAAATACTTTCCACCGACCAAAATGGAAAAGTTGAGGAATGATGTCTCTTCTTTTGTGTAGATGGACTTAGAAACACTTTATGATGCATGAGAGAGATACAAGGATCTATTGAGAAGGTGCCCTCACCATAGGTTACCTATTTGGCTACAGGTTCAAACTTTCCACAACGGTTTGAATCTCTCAACTAGACAAATGATCGACGCAGCTGCTGGTGAAACTATCAATAATAAGACACCTGAAGAGGCTTATGAGTTCATAGAAGAGATGTCACTGAATAATTATCAGTGGCAAGTCATGAGGACAAAGCTGACAAAAGCAACTTATATTTTAACGTCGATTCGGTTGCTATGCTTTCAAATTAGGTAGAACTTTTGAATAGAAAAATTGATGGTTTACTTGGTTCTATGTAGTTGCATCCAGTAATGTAGTGCGACGCAAGTGGAGGGGGAACGAGCAATTCAGAGTATCCATCCTACAGCCCTAACATGGAGAACGAGCAAATGAATTATATGGGTAATAATCCTCGACCTCAAAATAATCCTTATAGTAACACTTACAATACAGGTTGGAGGAACCACCCAAATTTCTCATGGGGAGGCCAAGGGAATCAAAGACCACCACCCCCTCCAGGCTTCCAACAACAACCTTACTAGCAAGAGAAAAAGTCAAACCTTGAGAAGATGATGATAAAGTTTATTTTAGTAGCGGAAACTCGTTTTCAAAACACTAAAACTGCACTTAAAAACCAGCAAGCATAAATTCAAAGACTCAAAAATCAAATAGGACAGCTGACTAAGATGATTTTGGAGAGACCACAAAGAAGTCTACCTAGTAACACCGAACCCAACCCAAAAGAGCATGTGAAAGCAGTTTCACTAAGGAGTGGGAAAGTGTTAGCTAAATCTGAAAAGAAGCTGCCACAGGAAGCGGACAAAAAAGAGGATGAGGAAGTGAAACCCGAAAATAATGAAAAATCGGTGCTAAGGGAATATAAACCACCAATCCCATATCCAGCAAAGTTGAAGAAAGACTGCTTGGATGCACAATTCGGTAAATTTTTTGAACTGTTTAAACAATTACATATTAACTTACCTTTTGCTGAAGTTATCTTGCAGATTCCTACATACGCAAAATTTTTGAAGGAGCTTCTAATAAATAAAAGGAAGTTTGAAGAATTGTCTACAGTGGAACTCAACGAGGAGTGCTCGGTCATACTCCAAAATAAACTGCCAACCAAACTGAAAGGTCCAGGAAGTTTTACTAGTCCCTACTTAATTGGTAGTTTAAATGTTAAGAAGACACTAGCTAATTTAGGCTCTAGCATTAATTTGATGCTCTACAAAATGTTCAAGCAACTTGGCCTTGGGGAACCAAAACCTACTAGGATGAGTATTCAACTAGCTGATAGATCTGTTAAATATCCTAGGGGTATTATCGAGGATGTACTCGTAAAAGTAGATAAGTTCATATTCCCTGTTGATTTTGTTGTGCTTGACATGGATGAGGATGTTGAGGTGCCTTTAATTTTAGGTCACCCATTTTTAGCCACTGCTAGGGCTATTACTGATGTGGGTGATGGTAAACTTGTGCTTAGGGTAGGTGATGAAGAAATTTTTTTAAAAATTTATGATGCCATGAAATTTTCTAGGGAACAAGATGACTCCTGTTATTTTATTGACTCTATTGATCATGCTACTCAAGATTCTTTATAGGAAATCGTACATAAGGACATATTGGAACTGTGTCTTGCCTAAAGAGAGGAGGTAAATGATGAGGATTCTGTGATAGGTAAGGTAAAAGTTGAACTAAGTTCTAATGAGCCTTCATTGAAACAGAAGAGCTATGAGGGTATTGAGGTAAACAATGAATTAAAATTAAAACCCTCTGTCGAAGAACATCCTATATTGGAATTAAAACAACTACCAAATCACTTAGAATATGCATTTCTTGGAAATAATTCCATATTACCAGTGATTATTGCTTCAGATTTACAGCCAACCGAAAAGGACGAGTTACTCCAAGTGTTGAAAGAGTACAAAGGAGCCATAGCTTGGAAGATTTCTGACATAAGAGGGATCAGCCCTTCTTTTTGCACACATAAAATTTTAATGGAAGATGAATATAAACCTTGTGTGCAAGCTCAAAGGTGACTGAATCCTAACATGAAAGAAATTGTAAAAGCTGAGGTAATTAAACTTTTAGATGCTGGAATTATTTATCCTATTTTTGACAGTTCTTGGGTAAGCCCTGTGCAGGTTGTTCCTAAGAAAGGAGGCATGACTGTTGTGGGTAATGAGAAGAACAAACTGATCCCAACATGAACAGTCACGGGATGAAGAGTTTGCATTGACTATAGGAAATTGAACGATTCAACAAGAAAAAATCATTTTTCCTTACCATTCATCGATCAAATGTTGGAAAGATTATCAGGGCATATGTATTATTGTTTCCTAGATGGACTCTTTGGTTATTTCCAAATTCCGATAGCCCTTGAGGACCAAGAGAAAATGACATTTACATGTCCATACGGTATGTTTCCTTATCAATCAATGCCTTTTGGATTATGTAATACTCCTGCTACTTTTCAGCGATGCATGTTGGCCATTTTTTATGAACTGGTGGAAGACATTATGGAGGTATTTATGGATGACTTCTCAGTATTCAGTAACTCTTTCCATCTTTGCCTTAAAAATTTAAAACGAGTTCTAATGAGATGTGAGGAAATGAACCTTGTATTGAATTAGGAAAAATGTCACTTCATGGTTCGTGAAGGGATTGTGTTAGGCCACAAAATTTCTAGCAAGGGAATCGAGGTTGACAAAGCAAAGTTGAAACTATTGAGAAATTACCTCCCCCTAGTTTAGTTAAGACTATTCGAAGCTTTTTAGGTCATGTTGGATTTTATAGAAGATTTATTAAATATTTTTCTAAAATAGCTAAGCCTTTAACGAATTTACTAGAAAATGCCTTTCAATTTCAGTCAGAAATGTTTAGAAGCATTTAATACTCTTAAAGATAAATTAATTAATGCTCCAATTGTAGTTAGACCTGATTGGAATTTACCCTTTGAACTAATGTGTGATGCGAGTGATTTTGCAGTAGGTGCGGTTCTTGGACAGCGGAAAGACAAGCATTTTCGACCAATCTATTATGCTAGCAAAACATTGACAGCCGCACAAGAAAATTATACGACGACTGAGAAAGAATTGTTGGTTGTAGTTTTTGCATTCGATAAATTTAGATCATATTTAATATTATCTAAAGTTTTTGTTTACACTGACTATTCAGCTATTCGATACCTCCTAACTAAAACAGATGTAAAACCTAGACTAATAAGATGGATTTTATTGTTGCAAGAATTCGATTTAGAAATTCAAGACAAGAAGGGAGCAGAAAATCTTACAACAGATCATCTATCTAGATTAGAAAACCCACATCTCAAGGAGCTTAATGAACATTAGATAAATGACTCGTTCCTTAAAGAAAAACTTCTAGCTATATTTGACTCCGAGGAACCTTGGTTCGCAGACATTGCGAATTATTTAGCTGCTAACGTTACACTAAAAGGGCTGACATATAAAAAAAATGCTTCTTTACTGATGTGAAAAACTACTTTTGGGAAGATCCCTTTCTTTTTAGTATATGTGTAGATCAAGTCATTAGAAAATGCGTTACGAAGTCAAAAGCAATTAGAATATTGAAAAATTGCCACTCAGGACCGACTGAAGGACATTACAATGGGACTAGAACTGCACATAAAACACTCGAATTAGGTTTTTATTGGCCCATACTATTCAAAGACGCCAACAGGTATGTTACTTCTTGTGATAAATGCCAATGAACAGGTAATATCTCTAAACGTGACGAAATGCCTCAAACGTACATGCTTTCATGTGAAATATTTGATGTATGGGGTATTGATTTCATCGGTCCATTCCCTAGCTCATTTGGGAATAAATACATCTTAGTAGCCGTTGATTATATGTCTAAATGGGTGGAAGCCCAAGCCTTACCTACTAATGATGCTAGAGTAGTGGTGAGGTTTCTTAAGAAACTCTTCTCTCGATTTGGAACACCTAGAGCAATTATCAGTGATAGGGGCACTCATTTCTGTAATACTCAACTCGATAAAACCCTTAAGAAATATAGAGTTTACCATAGAACAGCTACCTCTTACCATCCTCAAACTAGTGGACAAGTCGAAGTCGCAAACCGAGAGCTTAAACGTATCCTAGAAAAGACTGTAGAGTCAAATAGGAAGGATTGGGCAAAGAAATAGATGATGCTTTATGGGCCTATAGAACTGCTTTTAAGACCCCCATAGGAACATTGCCTTACAAACTTGTTTATGGGAAGAGTTGTCATTTACCATTTGAACTGGAACATAAAGCATTCTGGGCTATAAAATTTCTGAACTTTGATCCCAAACTCGCAGGTGAAAAGAGATTGATGCAGTTGAATGAGTTAGATGAATGGCGAGCTAATGCATATGAGAACACGCGATTATACAAAGAAGCAACAAACCGCCGCCATGATGCTCGTTTAAAGCAACACAAGCAATTTAAAGTTGGAGACCTTGTCTTACTATATAACTCAAGGCTCAAATTATTTCCTGGAAAGCTTAAATCTTGATGGTCAGGTCCTTTCGTAGTCCAAACCGTTTTTCCATACGGTACAGTCGAGGTAAGTCATCCACCCCAAGGCACTTTCAAGGTAAATGTACATCGTCTTAAACTTTATAATGGTAAGGGTTTTAAAGATAATAGAGAGGAGCTATGGCTCCGTGAACCTGCCTAAATATACCCACAAGGTAAAGTCGATCTTAGACTCTCAATAAGCACTCCTCGGGAGGCAACCGGAGCACTAACACCACTAATTAACTTTAATTTGTTTTTCTAATTTTTTTAAATGCAGGTATTTTTGGCACACACGGCATGACACACGGGCATGCTTTAGGTCGTGTGCTCACCATGGGTAAGAGACACGGGCGTGGCCATGGCCGTGCTAAAATAGGACAAACCTTTTCCCTAAGACAGGATGACATAGGGGCTGCGATAAATAGTCACGGCCGTGCGATATGGCCCTGTGCACCACACGGCTAAGGGACACGGGCGTGTCCCAGACCGTGGTGAAACTGCACTTTAATTCCCCAAAAAATTATTAGAGGCACGACATACATTAAATCACACGGCCGCGCGAGGCAGCCGTGGAGGTTACACAGTCATGAACACGACCGTGCTTGAGGCCATGTGGGAACTTGCACAAACAACTGAAACTTTCAACAAGTCAGAATACAATACGGGCTGATGCCACGGCCGTGCCTAAAAGCCGTGTGCAATCCTGATTACTAGACACGGGCGTGTTGGACCTACCACAAGCGTAGGAGAAGTGAATTAATCACCACATGGCCGTGCGATGCGGTTGTGTTGGCCATATAGCCTAGACACACGGGCGTGTCCACAGGTCGTCTGCGATACTGACTTAAATCATCAGACCATAAGCACAAGTCATGAACACAGGCGTGGGAGAAGTGAACGAACGTCCACTCGGCCGTGTGACTGGGTCATGCACACCACACCTGGGGACGCGGGCATGTCTAAAGGACCGTGTGTGACACGGACTTCATGAAAAACACGGGCTAGGACCACACCACACGGGAGTAGGCCACGACCGTGTGGCCTAAAATAGGGCTTACCCGACTGTGACCCTCTTTTATTCCCCACCCCTAACCCTAATTTCTCCCCATTCGTATACAAACTCACTATTCACCCTTCACTATTCCCCCATATTCCTTAACCAGCCCCATTCTCCTTCTCCATTTTTCCTTCCCCTTTCTTTTTCTTTTCTCTTTTTTCCTCCTCCCTCTTTGTTCCTTTCCTCTAATATAACACCCTAAACCATTACTGATGATATCATAGTTTCAAAAGGTTCAGTCAATTGGTGCTACTCAAGAATACACAAACAATCCTATGGGGACAGTTAATTCATGACTGCCATGTCCTGCTCGACCATGACTACAGCCACCACGATAACCTCTTCGTTGGGCACTGTGATTGTGGAGCCCAACCTCTACCACCACCTTCACCTCTGTCTACACGTCACATACACATCACTTCCAATGTCTCTAAACCCGCTTCCTCTCTTTCAAGGACTACATCCAAATTCAGGGCAGTTTCATTTCTCCCCTTTTTCTATGATATTATGCTTATGTTGTCATTATTTATCTTTGTACATTGAGGACAACGTACATCTTAAGTGTGGGGAGGTTAGTCATATCATTATCAGGAAACCCCTAAATTTTGTCTAATCCCCAAGTAGTTTTTTTCATATTACTATTAGAATGAATTTTGATTAATTCATAATTTTTATTGATATGTTTTGGATCAAAACATAAGTCATTGTGTATTAATCGTCTAACTTTAAGGTAGTAGAGAACCAAGCATGATAAGTTGACTTTTGAGTATTAAAATTGCTAGATTGTTTCCTTGAATTGAGGTATTATCTTGAAGTTCTAAGTTTACAGGATTGACATCAATTACCCATAATTTTTGCTAGATTTTGAGCCTTTTAGAGCATATATCTTCCTTGCTCACTTATTTTATTGGTTATGAGTGTGTCAACATTTATTAACTATTCTAGAACTTGCATGGATTATACATGTCGAGACCACACCTTTGATTTGATATACTAAAATGATAAAGGCACTTAGGTTTTAACCTATTTACCCCATAAAAAGCCTACCCACATAATGAACCCCTAGTGAAGCGCTTGAGCCTTAACCATTGTGTCTTGATTTTTCCCTTAATGATTAACCCACGACTGAATCCCTTTTGATTCGTTAAGAATTTCTCTTTTTATTGACACATTTTTATCGAGATTTGATTTGATCAGTTACCTAACTATTTCCGTCCATATCAGTTGCTGAACTATTATGTACTCTCCATTACTGTTCTTATTGTTATGAAAAAACTGTATTTTGATATTAATTCAATTACATATTGTTTTAAAGAGTTTGGATAAGTTAAAGTTATTATATTGAGGGAAAGCTCACTCATTTTAGAAATTTTTATTTCTGGCACCTGTTTATAATTCAATAATTAGCTTTATTCTTCTAGGTTGGGTAATTTTCTAAATTAATCTCGACTCTAACCCTCTTTTTAAGCTTTTATCCATACCTTTAACCCAAGCCCCATTACAACCCTATTAAAGACCTTTTGATTCGTGTATCATCTTATTTATAGTGGTGCAGATTTGATTTTCATGCAAGCCTATGGTAATATCTTTTCATGTTTGACTATTGAGTGCTTAATCAGTGAACCTTAAATACTTCGAGTGATTTGAGTGAATCTTTAGTGAGGATTTCAACTCTTTTCAATTTTTAATTAAAGGTAAGAGATATACCTACGATCTTATGATTAAAATGCTCAACTTGGATTGTTTGAAACTCTGATGTACTTTTAGCTGAATGTTCAATGTGTGATTATCTGTGGATTACTTTGAAACATTATTGATGAGAATTATAAATTAAGAAGAATTAATTTTAGTTGTGAGTTGAGAATTTTGTTTGAGGACAAGTAAACGCTTAAGTGTGGGGATATTTGATAAACCATAATATATATATATATATTTTTACCCCATGCTTGGCATATTTTTGGAAGGATTATCATAAGGTTTAATGAGTTTGATGCTCCTAATCATTTAATTTCATGTTTTATACTCAGAAGATCTTAGGATAGCAAAAAGAGCAAGAAACAAGCCAAAAATAGAAAATTGGGCCTAATTCAGTGTTTCACACGGCCTAGTCACTTCAACAAAGGTAATCTACATACCCGTGTGTGACACACGGACAGACCACATGATACGTGATATTCACGATAGGTTTTAAAATTTTATAATTAATCATTCTTGAAACTAACTATTATCATTATGAAGGCAAGTGTACCTATCGAATAGTAGTATAGCTTTAACAAGACAGGATTGTCGAACCCAAAGGAACCACGAGTACTAGTAATTACTTCCTTTTTATTATCTAGCCTAAAAATTAAGAAATTTTGTTATCTAAACTAATTACTAAACTAAGAATGCACAGAAAGAAAAATTGGGAAAATACTTTTTAGAAAATTCGATTGATTAAGAAAATACCTAAGGAAAAATCCACCTAGACTTCACTTGTTATTTGACTATGAATCAGACGATTTATTCATTTGACTTGATCCACAGAAATCCCTAAGTTATATTATTATCTCTTTCGAAACTAACAGCGTCTAACCCTAGGTTGAATAATTGAAATCTCTTTCTAATTAACACCCTAGAATTGCATTAACTCGATCTATGGATTCCCTTATTAGGTTTCATCCTAATCCGGCAAAATCTTGTCACCCTATCTCTAGGTGCGCAATCAACTCCGCTTAACAATGACAATTTTACTCTTAGACATGGTCTATTCTTCCTCTGAATAAGAGCATTAACTTGAATAAATATCCTGGAATATTAAAACAAGAATTAAGAACAAGTCAAATATTTATTTTACAATTCAGATATTAATAACAAGATCTGTCTTAGGTTTCATTCCCCTTAGGTATTTAGGGGGGTTTAGTTCATGATTATAAAAGAAAACATCTCAAAAGTATAAAGATAACAAAACATAAGAAAACCCAAAACTCCTGAAGGAACTTGAAGTGAGATCTTCAGTCTTGATGATGAATCTGACTTCTGAGATGGATCAATCGACTTTCCTTGAATAATTCCTTGCTTCCTACTTTGCGTCTACCCTCCTAAGTGCCTCCTTAGGTGTTTAAATAGGCTTTAGAATGCCTAAAAGCCCTCAAAATTGACCTTTTCTAAATAGGACTATACTTGGCCTCGGTAGGGACACGCCCGTGTGCGATTACTTCAGCCCGTGGTCAAGGCTGTTTAATAGGCACGGACGTGTAGTCTCCCGGTGTAAGTCGTGCTTCGATCCTGCCAAAGGGATATGGCCGTGTGATACGCCCATGTGAAAAGTCTAGGCCGTGTTGATTTCCCACGTGGGTCTATTTTCTCCGTTTTCGTCCCGTTTCTCGCTCTTTTTACTCTCCTACGCTCACCTAAGTATAAAACATGAAATTAAAGGATTAGGAGCATCGAATTCACCAAATCTAAGGAGAAACCATCCATAAATGTGCTAAGCATGGGATAAAAATATGTATAAATTACGGTTTATCAAATACCCCCACACTTAAGCATTTGCTTGTCTTCAAGCAAAATCCTCAACTCACAATCAAAATAAATTATTCTCAATTTATAATCCCTATCAATAATATCTCAAAATAATCCATAAGTATTCCTATATTGAAAATTCAACTAAAAGTACATCAAAGTTTCAAACATTTCAAGTTGAGCATTTTATCACGAAAATATAGGTGTCTCCCATCATTGAAGTGATTACCTTTGATCAAAATATCACAGAGTTTAACGTCTTCACTAAAGATTCACTCAAATCACTCGAGGTGTTTAAGGACATCATTAAAACACTCATTAGTCAATATGAAAAGTCATTACCATAGGCTTGCTTGAAAATCAAATCTCCACCACTATATATTGAGCTGATACATCAATCAAAAAGGTCTTTTAGAGGGTTGTAACGTGGCTTCGGTTGGGGGTGTGGTCACAAGGTGAAAGAAAATTCTAGAATCGAGATTGAATTGAAAAATTACCTAGCTAGAAAAATGACTAGTCATCAGTTGAATACAAGTGAGCTTCTTCTCAGAATATGAAATTAACACTCAAGCTCAAAAATAACGAATTACTATTAATATGTATTAAAGTACAAATTTTTTTCTTTTTTTTAAGATCTAGTCAAATAACATAGAACTTAATTATCACAACGAAGAATAAAAACATAGTTAAGCAATTATTTCAACTTAAATTTTGACAAAAATAGGGGTCAAATTAGAGGATTTCAACAATAATGGGTTATGGGTTAATATTGAGGGTAAATCAATTAGTGGCTTGTTAGGCTCATAGGGGTTCACTAAGAGTTAATTATTAAGGTAGGCTTTTGTGGAGTGAGTGGGTTAAACCTAAGTGCCTTTATCATCTTGACATATCAAATCAAATAGTGTGGTATTGACATGCATAATCAAGCAAGTTCTAGAATAACAAATCAAAATTGACGCACTCATAGTGAAAGTGAGCATGAAAGAAATAAAATATGCTCTAAAGGCTCAAGATCTCACAAAAATTATGGCTTTTTGATGTTCAAACTTTTGAATTTCAACTCAAGATAATACCTAAACTTAGGGAAACAACCTAAAAGTTTTTAATTCTTCAAAAATCAACTTATCATGCTTGATCCCCTAATGTCTTAAAGTTTAAACAATCAATGCATAAATGCCTATGTTTTAATTCAAGACATATCCATAAAAATCATAAATTAATTAAAATTCATTCTAATAGTGAGTGACATGAGTGATTCACGTGAGAATAAGGCAAAATACAGGGATTTCTAATGATGATATAAAAGACCCTCCACACTTAAGATGTACATTGCCCTCAATGTACAAAGATAGATATATTGAAAAAGATAGATATATAATCATAAGATAGGGAGAGAAGTGAAACTTCTTGAATGATATTATTTTTATTTTCACTTTTATCTTTATTTATCTTATTTAAGTACTTTTTATTTCCATTTTCTTTAATATTATTTTAATTTTAGTTTTTATAATTTTTAATGAATATTTTATAGTTTTGGCTATTTCATTATGAGTAATTATGCTTCCTTATATTTTCTAAAAAGTTTCTGATTCTATCACAGTTATAAAGAGCTCCAAAGCTCATCATCGCATAGGAACTAAAAACTCCACTGGAAAAGGTTCTCCACGACTGCCATGTCCTACTCGACTACGACCATAGCTACTACCAGATATAATATTCTTTTGGCACAGGACCTATGGACTAGTGAATGCTACCACCACCGGAGTATCCTCTTCCACCCTCATTATTGATTTAGCCGATTATTCTTCATAACTCTAATTATAAAAACTAAAATTAAAATAATATTAAAGAAAATGGAAATAAAAAGTACTTAAATAAGATAAATAAAGATAAAAGTGAAAATAAAAATAATAAATAAAAAGTTTTAAAATATCGTCATCGCCAGATGGTTCACGAGGTAGGGGTGGCGATGAGATGTGGAAATGCTGACAAATCTGGTGTAGAGTCACATCAATGTGATCAAAGCGCTGAAAACATTGCTATTCAAATCGTGTAAGGCGCTCAGAGACGTCAGACAGTGAAGCCGCCGCATAAACTGGACGATGGATGGGTGGTGGCTAAGACGGTGGGTCCTTATGACGTGGAGGGACATCATCAGTAATGTCCTCTGGGTCCTCCTCCTCGGTGGACTGGATGAAGCGGTACTGAGGAGGGTAGGTGCCATGTCGTTTCTTGATCATCATCATATTTAGCATGCTCGAGATGCCCTGTGGGGAAATCTGGCCAATGAGAGTGAGGGAGGATGATTGTGTTGTTGTGTTGAGGAACCCAAAGTGCCAAGCCAATCGAGTCACATAGGGCCCGATAGAGATGACCCCTCTCTTATGTCGCTCTATCTGATTGTGGATGGCGAAGGTGATGAAGTAGGCAAGGTCGAGGACATGCCCGTTCGCCATGCTCCATAAGAAATAGGCATCGTGAGTGTTGACGACGCCGATGCTCTCTCACCGTCCCATCAGAATGTGGGCCAAGATGGCATGTAGGTATCGCAGGGATAGGGCGAGGGCCGATGCCTTAGAGCGGCTAGGGTCATCGGTGGCCGAGGCAGGGACGAGGTCCTTCCAGCACTTTGAGGGAGAGTAGTGGATGTGGCGGTGGAGGGTGTCAAGTTCATTGTCGTCCATGAACTCCTCCGTCTATAGCCCTAGTTCAATCCCGAACTCGGGTACGCTCAACTAGTGCACTAGACCACCAAGGCAGAATCGGACTGCTTCGGGATCGTCGAAGTTGGTCATGATGGTCTGAAGATGGAACGTCGAGCAGAGTTCCAATGTGAACTCGAGATACGTTGGCTCCACGATCTCAAAGAAGAGCCCCCACGAGTCAGTCTTCAAGAGGGCTCAGACCGCGTTAGCCAATTGAATTTGTTCAAGTGCGGCCCAGTCAATGCAGTGGCCCACACCTAGGGGTCGGGCTCATAATATATGAACAAGCTCTTCCTAGGGTCCCAAAGGGAACTCGAGGAAAGGGTGACGGATATCAGCAGTAGGACCCGAGGATGACACTGCTCCTTTCCTCTTCTTTGAGACGGGGACAACGGTCTTCTTACCAGGTGAGGATGACATTGTATATCTGCATTGAAAAGTCAAAGTTCAACTAATATGTCCTAAGAATAGCATGGAAAAACAAAACTAAATAGGAATATTTCATAAGACTCACGTACTAGATAAAGTAAACAAAACTAAAACAACTAAAGCAAATATATTAAGTTATTAAAATAGGACTATGAGAATAATGCTACGGGAATATCTAATGCATGAGTGCATGTGGGTAAGCATAAAATCCATGGAAATAAGAAAAATGGATGTATGTAGTATGAAAAATGGCAATATTCTTTAATGAAAAGCATGAATATTATTATTCTACTATGAATATTCACTTAAGATAGTCAAATGGATCAAAGAAATCATGAAATAGGAAAAAT
Organism: Gossypium hirsutum; assembly: GCF_007990345.1. Taxonomy (NCBI): domain Eukaryota; kingdom Viridiplantae; phylum Streptophyta; class Magnoliopsida; order Malvales; family Malvaceae; genus Gossypium; species Gossypium hirsutum. Next base: position 55,588,022 of record NC_053432.1, on the reverse strand, counting down.
ATTTAAAGAAAATATAGAGAAAAGGGTAAACAAATGAAAAAAGGGAGAAGCTTGGGCTGTCAGAAATAGTGTTGCAAGCGGCGCACGGGCGTGGTAGATAGCGCGTGTGGAGTTGCAGCAGCTAGGGTTAGGGATTTTTAGGGAGGGAGATGATGAATAGTGAGGGGTTTATATAGATTTTAGGGTACACGGGCATGCCTAATTTTTTCCCGTGTGTTTCGTGATTTTAAAATTTAAGCGCGTTTGACATTCACCCCACACCCGTGTTCCTTGGGCTTGTGGGTGCACACGGCCGTGTCGCACAGCCGTGTCTTGCTTCGTTCGCTTCTCCCACGCTCGTATTATTTTGATAGTGTCGACAACGGGGGCTGGGCACGAGCGTGTCGCACACTCGTGGTAAATTGATAGGTTCGCCCACGGTTTCAAAACACGGGCGTGTCTCACACCCGTGTTGTTTTGGCAGTTTCGACCACGGCCTTATCACACGGCCGTGGCTACTTATCTCATCCCGTGTTGGGGAAATTTTTTTGCCCTATTTTCACACGGTCGTATCGTACGGCCGTGTCTCCTTCTGTGGTGTGAGCACGGCCTAAGGCACTCCCGTGTGCCTGGCCGTGTGGATGGGAAAACCCTGTGTTTCAAGACTCAGTTAGTAGGTTAGATGTGAAAAACTAGAATTTAAAAAAATCATTATTGTTAGTGCTCGGGTTGCCTCCCGAGAAGCACTTATTTATAGTCTAAGCTTGACTTACCTCTCTGGTGTGTGATCATGGTGGTGTGAGGAGTTTACACTCCTCATTCCTGTTATTAATTTTATTAAAATAAGGTTTAAGACGAGTACTGTTTACATTAAAAGTACCGAATTTGGGATGAATTACCTTGATTGTACCATATGGGAAAATATTGAGTACCGTAAGAGGGATTACTCTGTTAGGTTCAGAAGTAGCAATGCAAGGGTCTGTAGCATCTACTAGTACTTTGTCTGTAGGCTTAAGTTGATTTGGTGCGTCATTGATCTCGTCATGGTGTGGTTTTGGTTTATCATGTGTCCTCGGTCTATGTGTCCACCATTCATCTAGTTCCTCGATTTGTAGCATTCGTTCTTCATAGATAGGTCCTTTGTTGTTGTTTGAACAGGGGTCATATGCGCTCTTTGAAACTGTTTTCTGCACAGAGGGTTTCACCACATGATCAGTACCAGTAGTATGATTTATGCAATCGCCCTTGATTTTTGATGTGTTACTCGTCTTATGAGGTTAAAGGCTGATTGTTTCGTCTCCCACACGAAGTGTGAGTTCACCTGTACCAACATCAATAATGGTTCTAGAGTCGCTAAAAAGGGTCGTCCTAAAATCAAAGGTGCGTTACTATCCTCTTCCATGTCTAGAACAACAAAGTCTACTGGGTATATAAATTTATCGATCTTAACAAGAACATCTTCAATGAAACCCCTAGGAAATCTAATGGTTTTATCAGCCAATCGAATGCTCGTCCTAGTTTTGTTGGGTTTCCCAAGACCTAACTGTTTAAAAATTTTATAAGGCATAACTTTAATACTTGCCCCTAATTCAGCCAATACATTATGAACATCTAAACTACCAATTAAACAAGGAATCGTAAAACTCCCTGGATCTTTCAATTTGTTGGGTAGCTTATTCTATAGAATGGCTGAGCAAACTGCATTCAACTCCACATGTGACGCCTCATCCAACTTTTATTTGTTTGCTAGAAGCTCCCTTAAGAATTTGACTGCGTTTGGCATCTGCGAGAAAGCTTCGATAAACGGTAAGTTAATATGTAATTTCTTTAATAGTTTAAGGAATTTACCGAATTTTTCATCTGTATGGTCTTTCCTTGTCGCATTACGGTATGGCACCCGTGGTTTGTACTCTTTACTTACCATTTTTTGCTCACTGTGGACTACCTCACCTTTATCTTGACTTACCACAATGCCTTAACTAAGTTCTAATGTAGGCTCATCTAACCCTTCCTTGTCATGAGTGGTAATCGCATTGAGTTGTTCCCTTGGGTTAGATTTCTTGTTACTCGACAAACTACCTTGTGGTTGTCCAGAAATCAGTTTGGAGAGTTGGCCTATCTGAGTTTCGAGCAATTGGATTGACGCTTGTTGATTCTTAAGGGCTGTCTCGGTATTCTGGAAATGAGTTTCTGACACCGAGATTAATTTTGTTAATATCTCCTCAAGGTTCAGCTTCTTTTCCTGCTGGTAAGGTGGTTGTTGAAAATCCGGAGGATGTTGTGGCCTTTGATTTCTTTGACCGCCCCACTAGAAATTGGGATGGTTCCTCCAACCTGCATTATAAGTGTTACTATACGGGTTATTTTAGGGTCTAGAGTTATTGTTACCCATATATTGGACTTGTTCCTCCTTGATGCTAGGGTTGAAGGGTTGATATTCTATGCATGCTCCTCCTCCATTCGAATTACACCTCATCACTGGATGTACCTGGGTAGAACCACACAAACCGTCAATCTTTTTATTTAAGAGATCTACTTGGTTAGATAGCATAGTAAACGCATCGAGGTTGAAAACACCGGTTGCTTTCGTTGGCTTTGTCCTCATAACTTGCCACTGATTGTTATTTAGTGACATCTCCTCAATAAATTTGTAAGTCGCCTCAGGTGTTTTGTTATTCAAAGTTCCACTGGCAGCTGCGTCGATAAGTTGCCTCATTGAGGGGTTCACACTGTTGTAAAATGTCTGAACCTGTAGCCAAAGTGGTAACCCATGGTGAGGGCATCTTCTCAAAAGATCCTTGTATCTCTCCCATGCATCATAGAGTGTTTCTAGATCCATATGCACAAAGGAAGAAATGTCATTCCTCAACTTAGCCGTTTTAGAGGGCGGAAAATATTTAAGTAAAAACTTTTCGATCATTTGTTCCCAAGTAGTGATTGACCATCACGGTAATGAGTGCAACCACTGTTTAGCTTTGTTCCTCAATGAAAAGGGAAACAACCGAAGGCGAATGGCATCATCAGAAATGCTATTGATCTTAAAAGTATCGTAAAACTCTAGAAAATTTGTCAAGTGATTGTTTGGATCCTCATCTTGCAAACCATCAAACTGAACAAACCGTTGTATCGTTTGAATTGTGTTAGGTTTCAGTTCAAAATTATTTGCAACAATAGCAGGTCTAACTATACTTGACTCAATTCCTGTTAAATTAGGTTTAGCATAATCATATATAGTGCGTTGAGTAGGATTCTGATTTACTGGATCAGCAGCAATCGCAGGAGGCAGCGGATTTTATTGGTTTTCAGTCATCTCCTAGGTTGTGGTTGAAGTATCGTCCTCTTGCTCTTCCTCTGTGAATCTTAGGCTTCGCCTTATTTCTCTTTAGTTTTTGCAAACTGTGCGGTCGATCTCACCGTCAAAAAGTAGTGGTCCTAACGGGTTTCTTCTGGTCATAAACTAGAAAATAAACTTGTTAGAAGAAAATAAATGAAAAATTAGAAAAGAAAAGAAAATTTTAAATTGCAATAAAAGTAAAATGACTAAAGTAATAAAAATCAAGTGTTCCTAATATCCTAGTTCCCCGGCAACGGCGCCTAAAACTTGATACGTGATATTTGCGATAGGTTTTAAAAATTTATAATTAATCGTTCTTGAAACTAACTATTATCACGATGAAGGAAAGTGTGCCTATCGAACAGTAGTATAGCTTTAGCAAGACCGGATTGTCGAACCCAAAAGAACCACGAGTACTAGTAATTACTTCCTTTTTATTATCTAGCCTAAAAATTAAGAGATTTTGTTATCTAAACTAATTACTAAACTAAGAAAGCACAGAAAGAAAATTTGGGAAAATACTTTTTAGAAAATTCGATTGATTAAGACAATACCTAAGGAAAAATCCACCTAGACTTCACTTGTTATTTTACTCTGAATCAGACGATTTATTCATTTGACTTGATCCGGAGAAATCCTAAAGTTATATTATTATCTCTCTCGAGACTAATAACGTCTAACCCTAGGTTGAATAATTGAAATCTCTTTCTAATTAACACCCTAGAATTGTATTAACTCGATCTATGGATTCCCTTATTAGGTTTCACCCTAATCCGGCAAAATCTTGTCACCCTATCTCTAGGCGTGCAATCAACTCCGCTTAACTATGACAATTTTACTCTTAAACAGGGTCTATTCCTCCTCTGAATAAGAGCATTAACTTGAATCAATATCCTGGAATATTAAAACAAGAATTAAGAACACATAATTAAGAACAAGTCAAATATTTATCATACAATTCAGATAATAATAACAAGATCTGTCTTAGGTTTCATTCCCCTTAGGTATTTAGGGGGTTTAGTTCATGATTATAAAAGAAAACATCTCAAAACATAAAGATAAAAAAACATAAGAAAACCCAAAACTCCTGAAGGAACTTGAAGGGAGATCTTCAGTCTTGATGATGAATTCGGCTTCTTAGATGGATCAATCGGCTTTCCTTGAGTAATTCTTTGCTTCCTACTCTGCGCCTACCCTCTTAAGTGCCTCTTTAGGTGTTTAAATAGGCTTTAGAATGCCTAAGAGCCCTCAAAATTGGCCTTTTCTGAATAGGACTATACTTGGGCTCGGCAGGGACACGCCCGTGTGCGATTACTCTAGCCCATGTTCAAGGCTGTTGAATAGGCACGGACGTGTAGTCTACCTGTGTAAGTTGTGCTTCGATCCTGCTAAAGGGACACATCCGTGTGACACGCTCGTGTGAGAAAGTCCAGGTCGTGTTGATTTCCCATGTGGATTCATTTTCTCCATTTTCGACCCGTTTCTCGCACTTTTTACTCTCCTATGCTCACCTAAGTATAAAACATGAAATTAAAGGATTAGGAGCATCGAATTCACCAAATCTAAGGAGAAATCATCCATAAATGTGCTAAGCATAGGATAAAAATATGTATAAATTATGGTTTATCACCACATGGCCGTGTGTCATGGCCGTGTTGACATTAAACCAAGTCAGAATTGCACACAGCCTAAGCACATTCACACAGACGTGTCACACGACGTGTCCCTGTCAAGCTCAAGTCTAATTCTACTTAGAAAAGGCTAAGTTTAGGTTATTTTGGGCATTCCAAAGTCTATATAAACATCCTAAAGGAGGATCAAAGGGGGACGGAGGGTAGAAAGTAGAAAATATTTAAAGAATAGCCATCAGAGTTAGCTCAGAAGTAGGATATCCTTTAAGACTGAAGATCTCCATTCAATTTCCTTAGAAGTTCTTTGGGTTTCTTTTTGTTTTTTTTCCCAATTTTGAGATGTTTTCCTCTATTGTTATGAACTAAATTCCCTAAATACCTAGGGAAGTTGAAACCTAATACGGATCTTATTACTATTTAAATTATATGATAAATACTTGTCTTATTCTTAATTATAAGTTTTAATCCTGGTTTTAATATTCCAGGATATTAATTCAGGTTTTGATGTGCGTATTTAGTGGAGCAAAAGTCCCTGTTTAAGAGTAGATCCTCCATAATTAAGCGGAGTTGCATGCAATCTTAGAGATAGGACGACATAAATCTGCCAGATTAGAGTCAAATCTAATAAAGAAATCCATAGATCGAGTTAATGCGACAATAGGGGTTTTAATTAAAAAGAGATTTCGATTAATCAACCAAGGATCAATTGTTTTTAGTCTCGAGAGAGATATTAACATAAACTAGGGATTCCTATGGCTTAAGTCAAGTGAATAAATCATCTAATTCAGAAGTAATAAGTGAAGTCTAGGTGGATTCTTCCTTGGGTATTGTCTTCTCCATCAGTTTTCCAAAAGTATTTTCCAACTTTATTCTCTGTGGCGTTCTTAGTCAATTAGATAGTTCATTTTAGTTTAAAAACATCCCTTAAATTTTTAGGCTAGATAATAAAAAGATAGTATACTAGTACTTTTAGTCCTTGTGGATACGATATTTCCGGTTTCACCATAACTATACTACTGTTCGATAGGTGCGCTTACCTTAGTCGAATTTTTAGTTAGTTTAGCAACCATCAATATTCTCATTTTCATATATTAGAATCATGCTGAAGCCTGCTCCTCTCATTATACAGTTCCATATTTTCATAAGCCATGAAACAAAATTCTTCTAATTCTTGCAATTGAAATAATCTTTCTTTCTTGGCTAACTTTAGGTCTAAGTTTAATTCTTTAATTTCCCAATATGTTTTTTTCTATAATTCAATCAACAAGTGACAAATTTTTTTGTAAACTAATTTATAGGGAGACATGCCTAACGAAGTTTTGTATGCAATTCTATAGGCCTACAGTGCATCGTCTAGTCTTACTGCCTAATCTTTCCTACTTGGATTTACCATTTTTTCCAAAATTCGCTTAATCTCTCGGTTAGACACCTCTCCTTGGCCAGTAGCTTATGGGTGATACGATGTTGTCATTTGGTGTCACACATTATATTTGGCTAAAGCAACTTCAAACTGTTTGCTGCAAAAATGAGATCCTTAATCACTTACCAATGCACGTTATGTTCCAAATTTGGTGAAGATGTTTTTTCTCAAAGGTCTAACTACTGCTTTTGTGTCATTTGTAGTTAATGCAACTACTCCAACCTAGTTAGACACATAATCAACAACTAGCAAGATGTATTTGTTCCTAAAAGAGATTTGAAAGGGTCTTATGAAGTCAATTCCCTAGACATCAAATACTCCTACTTCAAGTATCCCTGATTGTGGCATTTAATCTCTTTTTGATATACTTTCACTTCTTTGACATCTATCACATCCTTGTACGAATTCATGACCATCTCTGTTCATAGTCGGCCAATAAAATCCTAATTGAAGTATTTTTTTTCATATATTCTTTTTCCATCGAAGTGCCCCCCACATGGCAATGTATGGCGTCCTTGCAGAATATCTTGTATCTCTTATTTCGCTACACATATTCCAACTAACTAATTTGCGTATTGTTGGAATATGTATAGATCTTCCTAAATGTCATTTTTTTGATTTATGCATGATCCTTTTCTTTTGTTGCCATGATACTTTTGCTGGAAACACACCTTTAGTGATGTAGTTCACATAATCTGCATACCATGGTATGTTGTTATTCCTGAACCCAGCTTGACGGATTCTACCTTGAATAATTGCTCATGAATGAAGGTCTTAGTGATTTCTGTAGAGTTTTTCTCCTCTAAATCACTTTCTATTCTGGATAAATGGTCTGTTATTTGATTTATTGTTCATTTTCTATCCATGACCCACAGATCGAATTCTTGAAGCAGTAGCACTAATCTCATTAGTCTTGCTTTATTTCTTTCTTTTTCATAACATATTTTAATGCTGAGTGATCAATGTATACATAAACTCTATTTGCCACAAAATAAGGGAAAAAATTTTCACGATAAAACACAATAGCGAGCATATCTTCTTCAATGGTAGTATAATTGCACTGTGATGAGTTGAGTGTTTTGCTTGCATAATGAATAGGGCCAAATATGTTATTCATCTTTTGTCCCAATATTGCTCCTAAAGCATAATCACTAGCATCGCATATTATAATAAAAGGGTTCTAACCAATTAGGAGTAATGATTATAGGTGCAAAGATAATTTTTTTCCTTTATTACTTTAAAAGTTTTGATACAGTCCTGGTTGAATATAAAAGGTATCTCTTTCTAAAGAAGTTGATTCAATGATTTAGAGATATGAGTGGAGTCTTTTATGAATGCTTATAGAATTCAGCATGTCCCAATAAATTTCTTACTCCCCAGATTGTTGTAGGGTTGGGAAGATTTTTGATAACTTTGATCTTTACCTTGTCCATTTCCAAACTTTTCTCGATATTTGGTGTCCTCACACTAATTCTTCTTTTACCATGGAGTGACATTTTTCCCAGTTAAGTACCAAATTAGTTTCTTCACATATTTGTAAAATTTTCCCAAGGTTATCTAAACATTCCCGAAAAGAATATCCATAAACTAAGAAATAATCCATCAATTCATCTAAGCCCTCTTTCAACATATCAGCAAAATTAACAATCATACATCTCATAAAGGTCGTTAGGGCATTACATAATCCAAATGACATTCATTTAAAAGTATATGTGCCAAAAAGACATGTAAATGTAGTTTTTTCTTGATCATTGGGATGTATAAGAATTTGATGATATTCGGAATACCCATAAAGGAAACATTAATAGTCTTTTCTAGTCAATCTATTTAGCATTTGACCAATGAAAGTATGCAGAAAATTATCTTTTTCTATTGCATCATTTAATTTCCAGTAGTCAATACACATTCACCAACCAGTGGCCGCTCTTATTGAAATTAACTCATTCTTATCATTCTCAACCACCATTAATCCCGGTTTCTTTGGAATGCATTGTGTGGGATGTACCCATTCACTATCAAAAATTGTGTACACAATACCTACGTCCAACCATTTGATCAATTCTTTTCTTACTATTTCTTTCATTGCTGGATTTAACCGATGCTATGCATCTACTAATGACTCTTTCCCTTCTTCAAATTTGATCTTGTATTGACACTGTGCATGATTGATTCCCTTAATATCAATAATAGTCCATCCAATGACTTTTTTGTGTGTTTTTAAAACACTTAATAATGCCTCCTACTATTAAGAACTTAACCCAAATTATTTTTCTCTCCTAAATATCCATACTTTAAATGCTCTGGTAATGGTTTTAATTCTAACTCAGGAGGTTTAACAATGGATGGTACCATTTTTGTTGCGTTCAAAATTAGTTGTTTTGGTTGTTCCTTAATTTGCCGCCACCAATCAAGTTGAAGAGCTATCTGATTGTTTTCATGTTCTACATCATACAAATTTTCTTGTTCTGATCCATATTCTTTGTCTTCAGCCAAAATTGCTATGATCAACTCCAGTTTATTGCATTTTTTGTCTTCTGGTTTAGGTTTTACCAACTCCACACCTTCCAATTCTTGATGTATCCCCAAATAAATTCATTCACATTGAATTTTTCCAATATTACCATGACTTCCTTTCTCGTTTTCTTCCAAATACTTCCCCCAGTTATAATGTAAAATTTCCGCATGTTATAACTATTTAACCCATCATAGAAATGTTGGATTTTAATTGTAAAATGTATATCTCCACCCAATACTACCCTAAAAATTGTTTTGAATCGTTCCTAATCTTGCCCTAATGTTTCGGTAATATACTACTTAAATTGAAATAATTTCTCATAGGTGTTGATTACTTGAATCATAGGCAGAACCTTGCGAAGGAATATCTACATAAAATCAATCCATGTAGTGATAGTATCAAGTGGCAATGCATCTAACCAAGCCTTCACTTTTCCATCTAGTGCGAATGGAATTAGTAATAATTTAATAGCTTCTGCTAGGACACCCCCGTACATAATGGTACTGCGATGTGTTTAAATTACAGAAGGAAGGCTATAAGATCCTTTTTTTTATAATCATTGAATTTGACATTATGAGAAATTCATGTTAATAATGAATGATCTAATTCAAAGTGAGGACTATGAATAATAAGGCAAGTAATACTAGATTGCAACTAGTCCATGCCAAAAAATATTCCTAATGCTTGCATTATGTTATTAAAGGTTACTTATCATATTGCAGGCAACAAATTTATCTCATATATCACCAGAAGGATATAACTATTGGTCTTCCCAGATATATGAGCATCTTTATGAATATCTTCCTACAACATGAAATTAGAAAAGAATAAAGAAACACTAATATATCAATCGTATCTATGATTTATTAATTTCTTAATTATTCTAAAAAATTCAAAAATTAAAATTAATCTAGTGATGTTGCCTCCCCGTCAATAGCACCAACAACTTGACAGCCAAAAGATATGAAATAAGCGATATTCGCAAGTATACGCATCGGGTTGTAATATAGTTACAACGAAGTAAATGAGTACTTAGAAAATTGTACCCAAGGGAACCGAGTACTAAATTAATCCTAATCTAAAGACAAATAGATCTAATTAGTACTTTAAATAAATTATATTATGAACAAACATAAAGAGAGGTTTTTTGGGGTTTTATAACAATAAAGAAAATAACATAAATAAAGAGACTTTGGGAAACAAATTATGTAAATTGAGTAAGATCTAAGCATGGCTTGTTTTGGTAATCATAACCACCTGTTGCTTCGAGGTTCTAGTAAATCAACTAGTTGTCACCTTAGGGCTAAGGTATTCACGAATAGGCCATACCAATTTTAGGTTAATTCCCACCTAATTGACTTCCTAAGGTTGTCAAGCCTAGGGTTTAAGGTCTTCCTCTCCCAAATAGATGATCTATTAAGAAAACCCTACACAACAAATAATTATTCATACAACCAGTCGCTAATCCCCTATAAGAGGATTAGTTCCTCATGGATTTCATAAACACAATAAACTTGATACTAAAAATAAACATGAATAAGGAACCAAGAGAAAAGATTTAAAGAATCCTGAATTGTATTGAATGAAGTGCAGAATCCACAAAGAGTTAATCGAGTCTACAAATCAAATCTCCCGACAAACACAAAAATAAAAACTAGAAATAACCTAAAACCTAAAAAAAGAAAAAAAATAAAAACTGAAATTACCAAAAATATTCTCAAGTATCAAAAGCTATCTCTAACAAGCGTTAAATGAGTTTATTTATAGATTTAAGGTTGCATTGTCCTCAACCATGGGTCACATGTTGCTCTCGTATTAAATATTTGATTATGCAGACCAAAATGCCCTTAGCTCGTAAGTGTTTCTCATACAGGATCGATGTTGCGATACTCTAGTGCCAGTGTAGCAACATTGAAGGCAATATGTTCAACTTCAAGGTGACTTTAAGGGTGTATCGCAACATCCATTGTTGTATCACGACACTGAAGGCAGTCTCAGAATTCTTGTACTCTACTCTCTATGTTGCAACATCAAACTCCCTATGTTGCAACACAACGACCAGTATTGAGTTTATACGCCTTCTAATGGTCTTCTGCACACTCACGAAGTATATTAGCTCACCGTAGGCCTTATTCAGCCCTAAGGTCAATAAAAGACAAAAATCACACTTTTTAATCAATGTAAATGAAACTATGAAAACTTAGTTAAAACATAATAAAAGTGTTTGTATTCAAGCTCTTCAAGTGCGAAAACTAGTTTAATTTGCTACACCGAATTATAGAAGATTAGTTCATAGTGTTCATCTAACTTCTATGTTAATACCATCTCACTGGTAATTACTAATGAACCCTAGGTTACCCTCTAAGTTATTTACATGTTTCTCGTTTTGCATGCATAGATATTGGGATAGACATTGGAATAGATGTTGGAATAGTGTGCAAATCCTTCGAAAAGGTTCAAATATGCTATCAGTAATGTTATGTATAATTTCTCTTTGGAACTCAATAAGTTCGTATGAACTTACTTTGTTACCTTTTCCTTCTCAAGCTTCCTAATTGAAGGAAGACTTTGTTGGAAGGACTATGCCAGAGTGATACTATACTATTATGAGCTGACCGTTTTGTTTCATATCATGCATTTCTCGTGGGGTGGCGCATATGTGTATTTGGAAATAATTTGTACAAAGAACTTCTATTTTGACAAAAATCAGTTTTTATGAGATTTTTATGAAGTATTAATGCTTAGTTTTAAATTAATATATTTTGTTTAATGAAGTTATTATATCTGAACTTATACGCCATATGACTTATACATTATTTTTAATTTGTTGATGTTTTTCATTCAAATTGTGGTAAAGTAACAACCAATATATGTTTTATATTTATAAATTTGTGAAAATTATATATTGCCTTAGCCAAAATGTTTTAAAATTAATTTGATTTTAAGTAGGGACACACCATACTCAGATCCTATTATACGGTCGGGTTTGACATGTTACAAAATCAGAAAGAAATGAAGATGAGACAAGTGTTTTTCAGAGAGCGTGTTTTCTGTTCTATATTAAAAATGAGGAAATCAACCCTCTATTTATACTAGAAATGGCAGGACAAAACGATTAATAGGTAGGGGAAAAGAGTAAAAAACGCAGGAACAATTTTGAAACTATCCCACTATTTTTGCGCCCAACAACCAAAAATATATTAATTCCAGATTTTTTTAGAATAGTAAAACTGGAAAAATTAAAATTTTTTAAAGATATTTTTTCCAAAAAAATAATAAAACTTTTGTCTAAAAAGATATACACGTGGTATGTGTCAAAGACATGGACAAGAACGGATCGGCGGTAGCGGCACGCGTGTGTGATAGGCCTATAGCCCAATTACTCAATGAGGGCTAGAAGTAAAGGTATACAAAGCTCTCTTGATAGCTTGTACTTAACCAATATGGGATATACCCACTAAAAACAACCCTTTGCATTACTAACAATCCACCACTAATGAAAGTAATTTGGAGACTTTGTAAACACCAGAAAAGTAGAGTTTTTAAAATTAAAACGTAAGAAGAACAATAAAATTAGTTGCTTAAGCACTAGTATCTTGTGGATTTGGACTAGTACATTGTGAAATAAGTGATTCTTCTCTTTAACAAGTAAACAAATCTTGAACTTGTCAAGATAGGAGTTAATTTATGACACACAACTAATCTTAGATCCAATTGATGTTCTGCGATAACTTAACAAGTTTTAGCTAATGTACCTCGCGATGCTGGTAAGTGCTTTAGAAAAACTGCCCAAAATGTTTTTCATAGAAGGTGGCTAGTCCTTTTCACTTACGTAGTTGATTTCATAAAGTCTATCTCAATATAGACCATCCAAATCAGGTCTATGAAATCATTAAGAGTTTCCATTAAGCTTATCCTCTCAAATTTAAGTTCGGTGAATTCATCAAGTCTATCTCAATAGGAACACCCAAATTCTAGGATATGAACTCATTAAGAGTAATAAACTCAACCTCTCAAGTCGGTGAATTCATTAAGTACGTCTCAATAAGACCACCCAATTTCTAGGCTATAAATTCATTAAGAGTAAAAACTCATCCTTACACATATACATCATTTGCCATAGGGATAGGTAAAATGTACACTATGAGTCTTTCCATGATTTTGTTTGACCACATTGAACTTAAAAACTAAGTTAGGTATCCACTATGGATTCCTCAACCACTGGGCTTAAGACTCATTCCCCTCGATGAATCAAGAACCATTTTCCTACTTAACTCTTTGGTTAGTGGATCAACTAGGTTCCTTTCAGACCTCACGTACTCTCAAGCAAATACTTCATTGTTTATTAAATGTCTCATAGATTAATGTCTTATTCGAATATGTATTTTCTTACCATTGTGAGATTGACTCATAACAACACAAATTGTTGCTTGCGAATCATATAATATATATATATGGAAGGTACTGGTTTTTCCCATAAAGGAATCTCTGCAAGTAGATTCGTAAACCACTCGGCCTCTTGCCCAACTAAGTCAAGAGCTATAAACTCTGACTCCATCATGGAGCAAGCAATACAAGTCTATTTAGCATACTTCCATGAAATGGTTACTCCACCCAAAGTAAAGACATACCCACTTGTAGAGCTTACCTCATCATTATTAGTTACCCAATTTGCATCACAATAGCCTTTAAGGATTGCACGATACTTGAAAAATTTGAACTCCCAAGTTATAGTTGTAACACCACTAATCCATTTTTGTCGCCGAATTTGGGTTACAAAGCATTACCGTACAATCAAAAACATTTAACATCACAATATTTAAATAAATTAAACTCATATTATAAACAAATAAATCTCATGTATTTCGTCCCTAAATTGAGCCTTCAAGACCCTAAAAATAGCTTTGAAGCAATTCGGGACTAATTTGAAAAAAATAAAAGTTCTAAGAAAAAGATGCAAAAATTGGAAAATAGGGGTCACATGGCCGTGTGACATAGCCCAGGCCATGTAACATTCGAGCAAGGGACACACAACCGAATCCCAGCCCGTGTCCTCACCCGTGTAACTCACTAATTAGGGTCACACGCCCGTGTCATACACCCGTGTGCCAGGCCATGTAACTCTTTGAGTTGCCACACACGTCCATGTGTCAAGCCGTGTAACTCACTGACTTGAAACACTAAGAAATTCCAGATGACACATGGTCCTGTCACCAGGCCATGTGATAGCCCATGTAACAGGTCGTGTGAACCCAAAATTTACCTAAAATCAAGTCATTATAGGTCCAATTCATACCTAATCATTCAAACCATTTAGGCACACATTCAAGGGATTCATACATCATTCAAACATACATAAACACGCCATTTCAATCATCCTGAATCACCTAACCAATATGCCATTCAAAGGCACCACAATAGCATCAAAACATCATTTACCTAAACATGTTAACATTGCCTCAATTCATGCATAAAGACCTCATTCAAAAATGTGCCAAAACATGTTACAAATTGACCATTTTCAAGCCATCATAACATACCAAAAGAATCTTATTTAAAAGTACTCAAATATGACTCAAAATGACATAGTTTGGTAAGACATTAAGGTATGCCGAATCCAACATAAACTTCAAAGCATACATATACGAAATCACCATTAACACATTCTCAAAACACCGTTCAAGACAACCTATACATGCCATTATTAACCTTGTCCAAAATAAAATTAGATGCTGGATAGTGTGATAGGTCTTCGACGAACTTCTAACCAATCGAGCTTCCAATAATCTGTAAAACAACGAAAAGTAATTACGTAAGCATCAAGTGCTTAGTAAACTCATATAAACTTAAACATAACTTACCACTTCATTAATACAATTCATAGATTAAGGACAAACCATTACCAATGACATAATCTTAATATAAGCCTGATAACATGTTAATTTACATGGTTTCTTATGTTTAATTTGGTTTATTTCTAAATTGATCCCTGCTAAATTAGTGTTTTTATGATTTAATCTTTTCAGGGATGCAATTGGTCAAAAACAAGCTAAAAAGGGGCCAAATTGAAACACAATTATTGACATGGGGCTAGATAAAAAATGTGGAGAAAGCCAAGGACTTATCAGATATTTTGACTATGTAAAAGTCAAAAATAGGAAAAAGAATCTTATTTTATTTTATTTTTTATTTTTTATTTTTATTTTTATTTTATATTAATTTAGTTTAGGCTAATTTTAGTAAACTCTATGTATATAAATAGGGCTTTATGTTCTTTGAAAAATCATCACTTAATTTTATTTCCTACTTCAATTTGGAATTGAAATATTCTTCTTTTTCTCTTTCAAATTGGTGTGAAGGATTTTGCTAGTTTCAATTGCAATTGTCTTATTTTTATTAAATTGTACTTATTGCTTTCCAAGTGCTTTTATTTCCGATTTTTCACCCCCTTCATCAAAATTACTTTCCAAGTTTACAAAGCATGCATAATTTCATGCTTTACTAAATTTCATATTAGCCTTAGGCCAATGTTCTTTCCGGTTGGAAATCGTGATATACAAATTCGTGTTAAAAATTCGTCCAATCGGTATTCATTTTTTTCCTAAGTATCGGGATAGATCAATCATCCCTTAAAGTTAAACTCAATTTCAAGTCAAAGTGCACATTGGGTTGAAGTCATGTTTGCTGATAGTTGGAGAAACGAGTTGGCAGTGCTGTATTCAATTCTCCGAGAAAAAATCAAGGAAGAAGTGATCGGGTTTAAACGACCCACGTAGTTGAGACCGTTAATTCCAGTTGGGTTCTTCAGAATGCAAGGCTGTCGAAATCTTGAATCGGGAACATGTGTAACTCGGTTAGATAATCGGTAAGGGTTGGTTTGTAGGTCGTACCGGAACCAGCTATTTTAGGAGGAATTGGTGGTTAGGATGTTCTTAACTGCTATAATCAGCTTATCATTTGGAGGAGAAGATTAATTTTCAAGGACTGATTCTTGATACGAAATTTACCGAGTCTAAGGCTAAGGCTTATTTTATCTATTTACATAAGTCTGAATTTATTTCCAGCTTACATTTATTTTCAATAGTATTATTTATTTAAGCTGATTAGATTATTTTACTTTCTTAAACATTCTCAAACTCCCCCAATTTAATTGTTTATTTTGTTGTAGGTACTTTTGAAGTCGTGGGCTCGACTCTTGACACGACATATGACTCGACGAATATTCTATTCATAAGTGAACATAGAAGTTGGTTACGATATCCAATCCCTGTGGACTCGACCTTACTACACTCTTTACTACTATTTAGAGTTAATTTAGTAGGAATTATTTTTGGTGGTTTCGACGCCCATCAAAGCCTATTGAAACACCATCAAACTCACAAGTTAGTAAGTTCATCAATATCACATATATGTTCATTTATAACATAAGTGGGTTTCATAACATACATAACATATTCATCAACCTTTTCATAAGATTATAAACCATTCTATTTATTTACTTACCATTCCATTCCAAAAGCTTAGAATAATCCTAAACAACATCATCAATTCACAAGTTAGTGCACTTGTCCATGATATAAATGAGTTTATCCATAGCATAAGTAGATTTCCCATATATAAGTACATCATTTAACTCATCAATCTTTTTATAACATCATATTACATCCCAATTGTAAACTTACCGTTTTGTTCCCTTTTCTTACCCATTGAACCATCTAGAATTACATCAGATGCTCGGGAAAGCTCACACATAGTATGCTATTACATATTCATTGCTCACACAAGCTGTGAAATGGGTCTGCTCACTTGTAGGTTGGAATGTAAGCTACACGATGCAACTCACACGAGCTGTGGAGAATTCGCAACAAATGCAGGACCTCAGGCATCAGTAGGACATTCAAGACCAACACCCGAAACATGAAATCCCTAATGACATGTCATTTGTATCCTAAGAATTCTTAAGGTTCAACCGGGACTCAATATCCGTTAATTCGTCATAGTATGGATACATTCATATATTGATTCATTTACATTAAAAAATATATAGTAAGCAATCAATTTAGATAACATTAAAACAATTATAGTTCACACAAACTTACTTCTATAACTAGGGCGTAGAAGTAGTAGAATCAAACTAATCCGAAGCTTTAGCTTTTCTCTCTATTCAAGTCCGAATGTGGTTTATCTTGATCTAAATAGATAATTTTAATCAATTAAGCACTTCTAGTATTCAATTTAATCCATAGTTCATATTTATGCAAAAATACAAATTTTCTCCTAACATTTTAACTTTTCACAATGTAGTCCTTAAGCCCATAACTTGAATATAATTCATTTTAGCCCAAATCCAACTTACAAATGTTACAAGTATTTCACAATGAGTTTCACACGTTTAGCAATTTAATTCCTAATTGCCATTTTCACCAAAAATCACTTAACAAAACATGATTATTTTACAGCAAAGATTAATAATTTATCAACTACCATAAAAAATATTCAAAAACATCCATAGCAAGTCCCTCAACTTTTAACAACTTTACAAACTAACCCCTGGGCTAGCTAGATTAAGTTAAAATAGTCTCAAAAACATAAAAATCATTAAAAAGGGGACTGAAACCACATACCATACAAACACCTTAGCTAGCCAAACCTTTAAGCCCTAAAATGGCTATTTATTTGACCTAAAAATGGTGGAGAAGACAACAATGAAGATGATACCATCTTTTAATTTCTTTTGTTTTAGTTTATTTATTAAATTACCATTTTAACCTTAGTTATTAACTAAACAAAACATCAAATTCAAGTCCATATTAATCCATTAACTCCTCAAATGGTATAATTACCAAATAAGTCCATTATTTTTTAATCCCATAGCCATTTGACCCCTTTAACTAATAGAACTCAACTTTTACGATTTAGTCCTTTTTACTTAATTAACCATTAAAACTTTAAAATTTCTTAACGAAACTTTAATATGAATTTAATAACACTCCATAAATATTTAATAAAGTATTTATGGCTCGATTTATAGAAACGAGGTCCCGATATCTCATTTTCTAAAACTACTTGACTTTAAGGACATACCATTTTAACCTAATTATTTTTTCATTTAACATAAATCATTAAATGAAATTTTATTATTAAAATATATATCACTCATAAATATTAAATAGTAATATTTATAGCCCCATACGTTAGATTTGTGGCCCCAAAACCATTATTCCGACAACATAGAGAAATGGGCTATTACAATAGTACCTTTAAGGTATGCTCATTGCTTGGATTATGAGTATATCTATTGCTTAGTTTATGAGTATATCTACTTAGTCTACTAACCACATAAGCAATGTCCTGTTGAGTGTAGTTCATCACGAACATAACCCTTCCAATAATCTTAGCATACTCTAATTGAGAAACACTATTTCCTTTATTCCTTAATAGTTATATGCTAGAATCATAAGGAGTTCTCGCAAGGATTACATCAAAACTATTAAACCTTTTTAACACTTTCTCTATATAGTAAGGTTGGTTTGATGAAAACCCATTTTTTCTGATTTTGTAAGCTTAACTCCTATGATTACATCTACCTCTCCTAAATCAGCCATTTTGAATTTTGTAGATAAGAAATTCTTTGTTTTATTAATGATTTTTATATTGGAACTAAAAATTAACATGTCATCTACATACATACTTATGATGACACAATCAGAACCAAATATTTTAAAATACACACATGCATCTGCACCATTAACTACAAAACCTAAACTAAGAATAGTTTAATGAAATTTTTCATGGCATTGTTCTAGAGCTTGTTTGAGATCGTATAGAGATTTTTTGAGTCTGCAAGCTTTATCTTCCACACCAAGTGCCATAAATTCTGGAGGTTGCTCCATATAGATCTCCTCATCCAAATTAATATTCAAGAAATCTATCTTTACATCCATATGATGTACCAACAAATTATGAATAGAAGCTAAAGCAAATAAAACACGAATGGTAAAGATTTTAGTTACATGAGAGTATGTATCAAAACAATCTACTCTAAATTTCTGAATAAACTTTTTAACCACTAGTCTTGCCTTATACTTTTGTATTGACCCATCTAGTCTAAGTTTCTTTCTAAAAACCCATTTATTACTAATAGGTTTAAAACCTTTAGGCAAGTGTACTAATTCCCAAGTGTGATTAAATATAATAGATTCAAGCTCATTATTAATAGCATCTCTAAAAAAACTAGCACCTATTGAATTTATGGCTTCATCATAGGTTTTTAGATCATCATCTATCAAAAATGCATGACCAATAGAATTATTTGTTAAGTCTAAATCATTAACTTCAGTTATAAAAGAAGTAAGAAAATCGTGTCCGAAACTAGTGGTCGTCTTTTGTCTTTTACTTCTCCTAGGTTTTACATCATCATTAACAATATCTTTATTATGTGTACTAGAAGAAGAAACATGCTCATCCAACTGTGTATCAGGATTTATATCAGATTTCTTTAGAAGGAAAATAATTTCAAAGAAAACAACATCTCTAGATTCACGTATGGAAGAATTATGCAAATACATAAATCTATCTGCAGCATTGTTCAGAGCATAACCAACAAAAACAATAACAATTTTAGATCTAATAGTGTTCTGTTTAAAACCTGCTTTTTCTAGGCACTCCCATACTTTCAAGTATTCATTTCTAAATTGTTGGAAAATAAGCTACTACAAAATAAATCTGTTAGCACTGACTGGAGAATTAAGAAATCAGAAATTTACTGCGCCATGGTAAACCCACTGCCTTAGTAACAAATTTGCCCTGACTGGTGTAATCGTGTAGTGGACGTTGTCCCCCAAAGCAAACACAATGCTTCAATATTCGTACACCTGAATAAGGAAGATGAAACTCGATTGGTGTTGTTCTTCTCAGGGAAATCACAGTAGGATCAATTTCCGGAAAAATTTGGAGGGGTCACGGTTGAATCCACTTAAAACTCAAACTCCTAGACATAATTTTTCTTGAAAGTGATTTAGGGGAAACCGACAAATTTTATAAGGAAGTCGGAAAGAAAGGAAGAGGAGAAATGTGTTTTTTAGATAGCGTTGTGTTTTCTATTCTGTCAATGAAGTTACAATTTCAACATTTGTCTTTTCAATGGACTAGAATGATTGCTAATAAGGTAACTCACCGATTGATGCAAGTAGTTTTATCTTATGTAAGTCGTGTTAGATTTAACAGTGGCCCAAGTACCGATGAAGATAAAAGACAATATTAAGCGTATAGAGTAAGTTCATGACTTGGGTTTTAATTGAGCCTTCTCTTCTTTGATATTTTCCAATTTTCATCTTGGTTTTATTAATAAATGGTTTTTATCCTTTAAAAAAATAGTTACAATACGTTTGCATTGGATCCAAATTTTAAATATATTAATTTAAAATTAAATAATAAAAGAAAAATGATATTCAAAATAATATCATTACTAAAGTTTCTCAAATAAATATAAAAACACATTTTAAAAAATTATAAATAATTTTTGAATAATCTTTTAAAATAATACTGAAAATATGGACACTTGAATTTGAATTTAGTAGTGTAATAATTATCTATAATTATTATTTTATTTTTGACATAATAAATTTTTAGTTTTTCATTTGAATTGTTTTATTAGAGTGACATAACTTTGGAGTAAGGTAAAAACTTTGGGACACATATTTCAATGACAAAAATGGAGCGTTTATATCAGACTCAATAATGTCATTTTTTTTTATTGTTTATGAATTGTTGCATCTTAAAAGTAAATTTTGAAAACTTCAAGAAAAATATTTTCACGCCTCAAGTATTTAAACTTTACTTTTCTTACTTAAAAACTCCAAATTTCTTATGTTATTCATCCGACTTAATAAACTCAATCTACACGAGGATGTATGTTTACATGACATTTTTAATTACCTTTCATTAAAAAATAATTTTATTTAAAATTAATTATAAAAATATCAATTTTAATCAAGAAAAGTACTTCCAACCCATTATAAATAAGGAAAAAGATTCAAATTGTGATTGAAGATATAAACATCTCTAGTATCAAATGGGGCATAACCAGAGGTTTCTTTAGTATTTAAATATATTATAAGTTTCTATACTAATCAAAAACTTGAAATTTAGTCTCTATATATATTTTTAAAAATTTAACTTTTTTATTTTTTAAATTTTAACATTTATGTCCAATTGTTAAATAAAAGTATAAGAAGTAAAATTTAAATATTCAAAAAGTACCAAGTATAGGTGAGATATTATAAATTTATTCATTTTTACTGTGACGTGATTGTAGTAAATTTGAGGTTGTCCCATGACTTGTTTACTATGTAGCGTAGAATTTAGAAGCAAAAATGGTTAATAGGGGAAGTTTTCAGTTAAGAAATCAAAGAAATACCGAAGAAATGGGTAAAGGCTTGGTGAAGTAAATTTTAGCTTGGCTAATTAACCCCCAAAATAAATAACAGTCATTTGTTATAAACATATGAAAAATAGGGTATAAATTTATATTATAAAATATTGATAAAACACGAGGAATACATGGATATTAATCAAGTTTAATAAAATGGCGCCTGGGCAGCAATTAAAAACCTATGGATCATCGCAATTTTCGTGTTGACTAAACCCCAAAACTCGTCTATATATAACTAAGTTTTGACACCCCAAAACTCCCATTTTCTTTGCTATTTCACAACGTTTTTTCCCTGTTCCTTTTAAATATTAAATACACCCCAAGTTAAGAAAACAATAAACAGTAAATTTGTTTTCAACAAAGTAAAAACCTCTTTTGTTTTGTTCACTTTCAAACATATTTGTTTTTTTCATCTTCATTTTTTTAGGCTGTAATTCCGAAATAATAAAGCACAATATTTGCCATTACTTCAAGGGAACTTTTGATCAACTTCTTTGAAAGAAGCAAACCATGTCGCACGACATGATTCATTCATCCGAGCAGCTTTCCATTGTAATTCTTCGACTTTCTTAATGTTTGCAAATAATTCCTTTTATTTTAATTTTTATAGTTTTAAACCTAAATTCTCTTTAGATAGATAGAATTAGATTCAAACCCATGATGATACGAAAATATGAACAACTTGCATGAACATTTTAAATAGAAGAGTTTAAATTTTAGATTTTAATCTTGAGCCTGTAGAATTATTGTATAAGTTATACTTGAATATAAATTTAAATTTCAGTTGAGTTGATTTATGTAATCCTTTTAAGAGGCGGTAATTGAAAAGTGACAATTATCAAGCAATACATATGTTGCACAAGTATTGTGTAAGTTATTATAACATGTTGTCAAGATTTATCTTAACATGGGTTTCATTGGGTCAATTTCTTACAGGATGATATATCGAGTCCAACCAACGTTCCGTTTTTATATTTTTCCGATGCCGATCTTTTCTCAGAAGCCTTGCAAAACTCTGAGGTTACTTCTAATTGTTGTTACAAAGATCAGAACTCTTCGTTTGGCAATAATCTTACTATACCACTAGATATTGAACAACTCAACAATGGACACCATGACAATACAGGAAATACTAACCCAATTGCCCCTACAACCACCAGCACAACCACCACCACCACCACCACCACCGCGACATCCTCTGCTAACTACAACAACACCGCCACCGACAATCTTTCCGTAATATTTGATTCACCGGACGAAATCGAAGATGATATTTCAGCTTCCATAGACTTTTCTCAATCTCCTTCTTTTTCCATCCCTCAATTTCTAGCTCAACAAGATCAAATTGATCATCTATCTTTAGTTCAATCCCAAAACCAGTTATGTGAAACTACTGCAGACCTTGTTGGACCACTTTCGGGGCCCCCATTTACGCATGTTTTCGAAGAAGATTGTTTGTCTACTGTGCCTTCTTTAAACCCTTCATCTCCTTCTTGCTCATTTTTTGGTGCTTCAACAATGGCTAATTTCTTGCCTGCGTTATCGGTTGATAGTTCTGGGATTTTCACTGGGAGCTTTGTTATGGGGTCTGAATCGCAAGCTCAAAACTTGGAATTTCAAGGTGATAATGGTGGACTTTTCTGCCCAGATTCAGTGCAATGCATATTTAACCCTGGAGACATACAGGTACTTAGCTTTCAATGTTGGATAAATTTTGGATAAAAATAAGATGTAGGCACCTCTATTAATAATTAGATTGTGTTTTGTTATTTTAATAAAAAATGGTAAATTAATTTTTATATATTAGATAAAAAATAAATAAAATTTTTCTGTTAAAAATTTATTTCTACTGTTAAAAATTGGTATACCTTTCAGAATAACCAAATAGGTATGCACTTTATATTGACATATATGAATCAATTTTTAATGGTAGAAATAAATAAAAATTATAAAAGAAGAATCAATTTACCCTTTAATCTAATGTGTATGGACTAATTTATTTAATTTTTTGAATAAAGAGAATCAAATATAATTCAACTCTTAATATAAAATCCTAAATAGTACATTATGAAAAATCATCAAAATAACAATCTTATTTTATTGTTTTGAAAGACCCTTAGAAGTGAGAACCAACAACTAATGGGAGGCGTTGTGGGCTCTGCTCCATTGGCATCAGAGATGTCGAGTTTGGAAGACTCAAGTCGTAACAAAGTTGGAAAACTTTCGGTTCAACAAAGAAAAGAGAAGATCCAGAGGTACATGAAGAAAAGGAAAGAGAGGAACTTCAGCAAAAAAATCAAGGTTCTTTCTATTAATCCATCTCAATCAATATATATATAGACTATGTTTTTGGATTCATATGTGTTGAATGTTGATACATGTTTGGTACAAAGTATATTATTATTTTTTAAATGAAGTGGAAAATGGAGTGGACACTTGTACTAGACACAAATTATTTTAGGGTTAAATCATTATATTGGATTTCAATTTCACAATTACTCTTATATTTAGATGTAAATTTTTTTTTTCTACGTTAATTCTTAAACTTGATAATTGTTCTTATATTAGAGCTTGAGCTAGGTGGTTGTTCCAAAGTTGGAACCTGAATTTTTTTTATCTAACTTAGTTCATGAATTTGGCAATTGTTCTCACATGACGGCTTGGACTTTAAAGTTTTTAAAGAAATATTGAGAATTAATTTAGACAAAAAAATTAGGTTCCAATATAAGAATAATTTTTAAGTTCAGGAATTAACTTGAATAAAAAGAAAGTTCAGGTTGCCAAGTAAAAATAATTGTCAAGTTTAAGATCAAAAAGTGATTTAACCCATTATTTTAATTACCAAAAACTCATTCTTTTTAAAAAATTTATTTTAGAGGTATTTATGTTTTTTATATTTTAATAAATTTAAAAAAAATGAAATTTAAGCTCAAGACAGTATAACCTTCATCATTTTAATCAAAGCCATATAAGATTTTTAGAACAATTTCTTCTAAATTAGTTAGATATTATTTTCACTGATATGGTGGATGTATGATAATCTTGTATATAAAAATTAGTTGGCATATTAAGATACTAATATTACAATAAAATCTGCAGTATGCTTGTCGAAAAACCCTAGCTGACAGCCGACCACGTGTGCGAGGAAGATTTGCGAAGAATGATGATTGTGGAGGGACCCCTAGGCAAGCTTATAGCAATCACGAAGAAGATGATGTAAGTTCCTTCCTTGTTTTTTCCTTACGACATTTCAAGCTTTTCTCCCTTACAACATGTATTGATACTTTTGCTTTCATTTCCCCATAGGTTGTGGTGAAAGAAAAGGAAGAAATGGTCGACTCCTCAGATATATTTGCTGATATTAGTGGAGTGAACAGTTTGAAATACAATTACTCAATCCAATCTTGGCTTTGAATAGGTTTCATTAAACAATTTTGTAACACCAGTGTTCTAAGTTAGCTTTTTAATAAAGAAGAAAAAATTGGGTCCTATGGTATACAAATGATCAAAGTTAGAATGTTATAGTTAGTAAATAAAAATGTAATTTCTGTAGATATGTAAGTATCAATTTCATTTGGATACAATCCTAAACTAGTGGTGCAAGATTAGTTTCTTAAAAAAAAAAAAAAAGACAAGAAAAACATTTTTGGCAGATTATTTCCTTTAGATAAATACATTCTCACTGACTTGCCCAAGGGCCAATTTACTCATCTTATTTGATAAATACAGTCTATATAGATTGGATTTTGGTCCAAAGGTTGTTTAAAAATAAATATACATTATTTAAGTTTAGTTATAAATATATAAATAAATTTAATTATAAAATATATATTGTTATGAATGCTATTAAGTGAATGTTCAACTTTTCACCATTCATCTTCTTGTAACTCCTTTCTTATTTATGTATTAGAAAATAAGGAGTCAAATCTCCCTATATATATATATAGGAGTATACTATTTGTAATGATTATAGAAAAGAAGACAAGTGCAATAAAAATCCCTCTTATTCTCATCTATTATTCTTGTGTTATTTGTATTATTTATTACTATTTTATAAAACGTTATCAACACGATTTTATTCAAGAGTGATCGGTCCTTAGTTTACGCCAGAATTTTGTTGGGCTCCAAGTATTGAAATTTAATTATTTGGTTAAAAAAATTGTAAGTGGTTGCTCAAAATTTGTTTGGGGATGATCACGTTCTCTTCACTGTAAAGAATGCTTATAGTGTCTACTTCTCATCCACAATTACCTAAGTAAGTCTAATAATTTATTTTAAAATTTGATTCGATTTCTATTAAGTTCAATTTATATAATTCTCTATTTGCATCTCTATGAATTTATAAATCCTTTCTCAAGTTTATTTGTTGTGCTTTCTATGTGAATATACATATTTGTTATTTTTTATATAATTTATTGGTTTAGTTTTAATTTTGATTAAATTATATGATTGTTCTTATCTATTATTGTCTATTGTAAATGTGTATTATATGCAATGATTAGTTTGGACTTCAAATCTATACATACTTGAGAACTGTATAATCATATTAATCATGGAATTTTTGTAAGAAAACATGTAAAAGATTTTTTAAAATTATGAATTAGTTTTTGAAAGAAAATTATGATAATGAAAAAAAAAATCTCATTAGATCAGTTTTTGAAAGAAAATTATGATAATGAAAAAAAATTCACATTAGATCAGTTTCGTTCCCTAAGGTGAATATAGCATTGCATAATCAATCTTAAAAATGACAAATTTGCAATTGTGGTTGTGAGCATGGTCTTTGATGGGCTAGTATGGGAATAATAATCACTATAACTATAGTGATTATAAAAATCTTAATGAAAATATTTATGTGATACTCAAAGAACATTTGACACATGCATACTAGTTGAATATTTTGTGAATGTACGATTAAAAAGAAAAGGGAACAATGTATAGACACATTTGATTTATCACAATGATATTGAAGTAAGTTTGCAAACAATGATGACTTTATTGTCTTTGTTAACAAATTATATTGTCTATTCATTTCTAAAAGGGAATAGAACTTATTGTTGTTATTGACAAATAAATAAGTGGAAGATGGATAGCCCAAAATATTGCTAAATGTTTATTCCTGAAACAAAATGATTAATGGTTTATACTAATTAATCATTCTTTGGAGCGGATAATACCTTATGATCTTATTGGCAAAGAATATGAGATAAGTTTACATTATTTTCTGAATTATTTCTTATAGATTCCTTAAAGTGAATGTTTGCAATAAATATAATAAATTATTTCTTTGGAGCGGATAATACCTTATGATCTTATTGGCAAAGAATATGAGATAAGTTTACATTATTTTCTGAATTATTTCTTATAGATTCCTTAAAGTGAATGTTTGCAATAAATATAATAAATTATATGATCACTTTTCATCATTGAACTCAATTTGGCTATTTGAAAATTTCGACATATTCTCTGAAGTGAATATTGCATATACTTTTATAAAAAATATATATATTTCTTTTGTTGAAATAATAACATTATGGACCTCTCATTAGTTTAGGCATTTCTAGAAGTAAATGCCATAATATTACTTATATGTGGATACTAGATAAAATGAATGACAATGAAATTATCAATTATCACAGTTTATATTGACATTATAAAAAGTATAAGGTTAAAAAAAAAAGGATGATGTTAATAAATATTATGATAAATATGAATGCATTGTGTACATACCTTCAACATGTCTAAAACATTAAATTTTGCTAAGTTTTATAAAGAAAAAGAGATGTTTTGTAACGCATGATAATAAAATTTGAATTGAAATTATGCTACAAGAGGTGGAGGTTAAAAAAATTTTAATTTTAAACCTCTATAGTTGTAGCTTTAATATCTTATTTTGACCTTATAATATTTTGTATTTTATTATGTTATGGCATATAAAACAATTTATCTAATTGCATGCTTCTTAACGTGATTGATTAGTGACATGAACTTATTATTTGCTATGTTTAACATATGTTTTATTTATGCTTATTCTTTTTATAAAAATATTTTTTCTTTTATATGAATAAATAAAGTTTTTTTTTAAGATCTGAAATTTTTATAATCCATGTTGAAAAGAATTAAAAAACTGCATATATTTTTTAAAAAAATAAATTACACATTTACTAATATTATATGATAAAATAATATTTAATTATATGCTCCTAAAGAGTTAATTAATATTGCATTAGATTGTCAAAGCTCTAGAAGTGCTAATTTTGCACGTCCTTATGATGCAAAATTTTGTAAAATATTATATTATTATTTTTAGATCAAGAAGATATATGCTGAATGTAATCTTTATGTGTTTTACATTAAAACCATGGATAGAAATGACATGAGATACTTGTTTTTGTATATGATAAATATTCTCAAAGGAATACATTACACGTATATGATTGACATTGAAAAGAAGTTCATAGTATTGGTATGACCGGTTAGACCATCCCGAGTCAATGATGATGCAAAACAATTTGATGAAAATTTATATGATCTTATTGAAGAATTAGAAGTTGTATTTTAATAATTTTCATCAATACTAGTTATTTTGACAACATATCGAGCTAACACCAGCTAAAGTTAGAGGTCGGCTGTATTTATGGACGATAACCAAATAATATATGAGCTCATGCATCACATGTGTACAACCCAAAGTTTGTGATATTATTTCTTGAAATAATTTAATTGTGCACAATCTCTATAGTACACAATTTGGGCTAACAACGCTGGTGAACTATATCCCAAGCTTGATTTTCATAGTTTTATTTGGGATAATATTAAGTTGTTTATGCCTATATATGTTATACTTAATGGTTAGCAAAACTATGCCTCCATTTAATTGCTTAACCGTTAATATAAGAATAGCTTTACAATAAACATGCATTATTTGCATCAAAGCCAACATGTAAGAAATATTTGTCTCATGAGAATTGGTTTTTATTTATAAACTAATAAATTTCATCTAAGAATATTTGGATGTGCAATATCTATTTTATGTTCCACCATAATGCATTAAGATGGATCATTAAGTATGAAATTGATAAAATTTAGAATTTTCATTATATGTGAAAAAGTTGAAGGGATATATATTTATAATTTTGAAAAAGTATTGTCATGTTACAAATTTTCTTAGTATTAAGGGGAGACAAATTGGTTAAATTATTATGTCATCATTTTTTTGTGATCCTTACTAATATTATGTGCATAAAGATTGAAAGATAAAATTATTTGTCAAACATGTTTAGTGATGATATTTAGAGATCGCATATACTAGCTGATACATATACCAGCTAAAATGCTCCAAATAATTATATGTCCTAGAAGGACAATGTGATAAAAATAAGTCTTGGGCATGTTAGAAGCATGATAAATGTAACGCCCAAACTTTGAACGTTTATTTGTTAATTCTATCAATAATTAAGTATTTGTTTCAGTGGTTAGGGCCTTAATTATGTGTTTGAGAATGGGGGTTCAAGTCTCCCTTTTTGCAGTTTTAATATTTGTTTTGACTTAGCCTTTATACATGAACTTTCGACTTAAGTTTATTTATGCGTTAACTTGTGTCAAGGATGATTTTGTTGGTTTAATGGTTAACCTTCTATATACTCTTTGGTCTTGTGTTCAAGTTTCTATGTAAGCGAAGAGGGGCATTTGTTTTTACTACTTAAAAAAATAGTTATTTAAAATTTATTAAATGGTTTCCGTCTTCTTCTCTTTTTTCTTTTTACATTTTTTTTCTTTTCTTCTTATTTTGTTTTTGCACCCCATTGTTCTTCTTCCTTGCTTGTTCTTTGATTTCTTCCATTAAAATTTTGTTGTTGTTTTTCAGGAAAGTTGCATAGTTCGTTGTATTTTGACTGAAAGGTTAATTGCGTAAGTTTTGTGGTTGAAATTCTGTAATGTTCCCTCTCATTCATTTATGTCAAAATTGGTTTTCCTGCTTAATTTGCTCAAATTTTCTGTTTAAAAGTTCGATTGGTCTTTTTCTAGGCGAAGATCTTAAGGATAACACTCCCCCAACGCATTAGATCCGTGAATTTGTAGTATTGTGCGAAGATAGGTGTTGATTTTTAAGTTTGGGGTTTTGCCTCGAAGCTTTTTAAAGTAAGTCAATTTTGTACGTTAATTCTAGCATTTTGTTTGGGGAATAATGGTTCTCTTGGTCATTAGTTTACCGTTTTAGGTTTCAGAGTCACTTATGCTACTTCTACATCGAATCTATCCCAGGTGTATAAAGAAAACTGAGTTTTCTGTGAACGGTGAAAGCTGGAATCCATGGCTGTCGACGCCAGACGGTTGTGTGCCAGGCCGTGTAACCCTCTAACTTGGGTCACACAGGCGTGCGACACGAGTGTGTGTCTAGGCCATGTGAGGGACTACTTTAATTTGAGTCATACGGGTGAATGACAGGGGCATATGTCTAGACCTTGTAACTCTCTGATTTGGGTCACACGGGCATGTATCAGGCCATGTGTCTGACTGTGTAACTCTCTCACTTAGGTTACACAGTTGTGTGACAGGCCGTGTGGCCATGTGAGGCACTGTGATGAGCCACACGGACATGTTCGGGGCCGTGTGGCCATGTGAGGCACTATAATGAGCCACACGGATGTGTTCCAGGCCATGTGGACCACACGGGCTAGTCATCTAAGGCATATTAGAATTTTTCCTAGGGCCATAAACATCATTCGAATCGAACGTGGGCCTTCTATAGAGTCCGTATGATATAAATTAGGTTATAAAACTCATTATTTGATGATTTGTTATTGGAAAATCTGTTATTTGAACAATCATATGATGTGTTATTTGATAAGCAGGTATAATCTGTAACGACTGAATCTGTATCATTGTGTACACGTATATGATATCTATTAATTATGCATCTACATTGGGACAGGATTTGTAATAAAGGAAAAAGTGTGGACAGCGAGATTTTGGTGGCTAAGCCACATATACATATCTTATTTTAGCAATTTATCACACTTTGATCTGGCAACTAGTTTGCAAAATTCTGAGCGTGACATACAATCACTTTGCAGTGTGTAGGGATGGATGGGTACTTGATACCCTATTTGGTATATAGGGATGGACATAGATGGTGTGTAAAGGATTGGGTAGGAAATCTACATATGTATCTGATATGATCTGTATCTGTATCTGATATATATTGTTACTGTTTCTATACATAACTTTGAGAATTATCTGAATACTGTGAAACTGAATATGTGTCTAATATTTTCTGCTAATTGAATACTTAAATTGTACCCTGAGTATGTAAACTCATTTCATATGTTTGATTGAATTTCAAGTAACACATAGACTTAGGCAGGTCGGCGTAGTAGGAGCTCGATCATGTCCGTTTGATTACTTTATTATTTTTATGAATTTATACTATTGCATGTTTCTTTTCAGATTTTTACTTTTAAAGACTGGATTTTATGGTCTGTTTATGATTTTGTAAATAACTTTAAAAGGTTTGAATTTTATTATTAAAAGTTTAACTCTCCTGAAGTGGTTTAATGTATCTCTTCATATTCGACCATAACATTCAGGCCAAGTCTGAGGTGTTACATTTAATGGTATCAGAGCCAGGTTGCAAAACTCAGGCTATGTTTTTTTGGGCTCCTATTTTATGAAAATTATTTTGAAGAAAAACATTTATTTGGTTAATTCTGAAATTTTATTTTATGAAAGGCTGAGTCTCCGATGTTGAACCTGTAAGTACTTCTAATTTAGCTATACTCTTTAGCTAGAAAACACTATAGTGATTAAATTTGTGTGCTTTAGTTAAAGACTGTGATATGAACTGTGAAATAAGACATCTGATAAAAACTCAGAACTGATTTATAAACTTCTGATATTTGTAGAAAATTTGAGATTATGAGTTCGCGTGGTAGTCGTAAATGTAGTTCTCGTGGGCACCGAGCTGAGTCTTCCTTGCTGGGCAATATCCCTAATCTAGATACCAACGAAACTGTTGGTACTACTACTATTGAGATGGGGTCTTAGACTCCGATGACTAGGGATGACACACTGTCGCAAGTCATGCTTAGTGTTTTAGATAGGGTCACTGTGACCCATTTTGGATCTGGAAGCTGAGGATCGGTTAGTGAACGAATCTGGTCGAACGGTGCTGAGGTTTTCAAGGGCATCATTAGAGTCGCCCCAACAGTGGCCAAGTACTAGTTAGAGGCCACCAAGCGCATCATGAATGATATTGACTTCACTTCTGTAC
The DNA here is from genome assembly GCF_007990345.1 of Gossypium hirsutum. Classification (NCBI taxonomy): domain Eukaryota; kingdom Viridiplantae; phylum Streptophyta; class Magnoliopsida; order Malvales; family Malvaceae; genus Gossypium; species Gossypium hirsutum. The sequence goes on along the minus strand of NC_053432.1, from coordinate 55,556,437 downwards.
AGAAATTGAGGGGTACAATATCTTTGCTCCGATATGAGGCATAGTAGTAGTGGTTAATAGTTGAAGAGGGCACCCAGCCCGAACGCATCACATGGGATTTGTTCAAGAAAGCCTTCTAGAGTAAGTATGTTAGGGCAAGTTATGTGGAGGCTTGTAGCCGCGAGTTTATGTGCCTAGTTCAGGGTGAGAGGTTTGTGGTCGAGTTTCTGAGATTGAGTAGGTATGCTCGTAGTTTGGTTTCGAATGATTATGAGAAGAGTATTCGGTTTGAGTATGAACTAAGATATGATTTGAGGGTTCTAATAGCTTCTCAGAGGGAGCAAGTGTTCAAGGCCTTAGTTGACAAGGTGAAGATAGCGAAGGAGGTGAAGCGTACGAAGCGCGAAAGGAGAGATTGGGAGAAGGGTTAAAGTAAACTTAAGAGGGATTCAGGTCCTTTTAGTTCTATTTAGAGCCCTAAGAAACATACTAGGTTTAATGGGCTTCCGAGGGCTGAGGCATCAACTACATTAATTGAGATTCAAACCTATTGTGACTCTAGTAGACACCATTTGGGTGAGTCTTGAAGGAGATTGGGAGCTTTTCTGTGATGCGATTCGATGGAGCACGACATTAGGAACTGTCCTCTCCGATCCAATCATGTACAAGCTCTTACACAAGCTCTAGCCCCGAGTCTAGCTCAGCTTCCGAGGGCAACATAGTATCCACCTAGGGGTCCTGCTATGGCCAAGGGTGGTAATGGTTCTGACAGGGGTCAAAGAGCCCCGGGCATAGGTACGATTCAGACTGAGGCACGACAGCCTACTTTTGTATATGCAATGAGGCGCTGCGAGAACTGAGACGACACCAAACATTATAGCACGTACGTTCTTTATTCATTCTGCACTGTATTTTGCTTTGATGGACATTGGTTCTACACATTCATTTGTATCTAGTACTATTTTGTGAATTTGGGTATATCTGCTGAGAGTACTGCTAGAAAGATTTCTATGATTAGTCCCCTCGGTTAGTCGATATATGTTAATAAAGTTTATAGAAGGGTTCCATTAGATATTCAGGGTGTTGTATTTCCTGCTAATATGATGGAGTTACCATTTGAAGAGTTTAATCTTATTCGAAGAATGGATTGGCTCGTAGAACATCGATTCAGTCTGGATTGTGCCTCTAAAAGGGTAACTCAAAGATATGATAATGATACTGAGATTGTTATGATCGACGAGCATCGAGATTACCTCTGTAATGTGATCTCCACTATGGTACCCGAAAAGTTAGCTTGGAAAGCTTGTGAGGCATATTTGGCATTTTTGTCTGATTCCGGTCCTTCAAAACCTTCTATTAAAGATATTCGGGCAATAAGAGATTTCTCAGATGTCTTCCCTGAAAAGTTACCGAGGATACCTCCGGATAGGGAGGTTAAGTTTGGTATTGAACTTCTTCCATGTACTACTCCTGTGTCTATTTCTCTTTATCACATGGCACCAAAAGAGTTTATGGAATTAAAGGCTTATCTTTAAGAACTTCTTAATCGATGGTTCATTAGACTGAGTGTGTCCCCGTACGGAGCACCAATTTTGTTTGTAAAGAAAAAGGATTGCACGATGAGAATATGTGTAGATTATAGTCAACTGAATAAGTTGATGATAAATAGTAGGTATATGCTTTTTGGATCGATGACCTATTTGATAAGTTCCATGGAATATTTGTATTCTCGAAGATCGATCTTCATTCTGGGTATCATAAGCTCAAGGTTAAAGAGACTAATGTGAATAAGATTACTTTTAGGACTCGTTATGAATACTATGAGTTCCTGGTCATGCCTTTCGATTTGATGAATGCTCTGACTACGTTTATCGATCTAATTAATTAGGTATTTCAGTAGTATCTGGATCATTTCATCGTAGCCTTCATCGATGATATTCTAATATACTCCAAAACTGAGAGTAAGCACGATGAGCATCTTAGAGTAGTTCTATATTACGAAATAGCTCTACGCTAAGTTGAGTAAATGTGAGTCCTATTTTTGAGAGGTTACCTTTTTGGGACATGTTGTTTCTGTTGAGGGGATCTGAGTTGATCTTAAAAACGTTGAGGCTATGATCGAGTGGAAACAACCACTGAATGTGTTTGAGATTTGGAGTTTCCTAGGTTTAGCGGGTTACTATAGGAGGTTTGTTTAGGGATTCTGACTTATCGCAGTTCCCCTAACTAAGTTGCTGTGTAAGAATACGCCTTTCGTGTAGTCTGAAGAGAAACAAGCGAGCTTTGAGAAACTCAATTCTATTTAAACTCAAGCAGCTGTTCTAGTATAGACTGAATCTGGTTGAAAGTTCATAGTTTACAAAGATGTTTCGCATGTCAGATTGGGAAACTATGCATTGCGACAGCTTAAGTCACACAAGGGCAATTATCCCACGCATGTCTTTGAATTGGCTATAGTTGTCTTCACTCTAAAAATATAGAGGTATTATTTGTATGGTTAGAGATGTATCATTTACACCGATCACAAAAGCCTCAAGTATCTATTGACTCAGAAAGAGTTGAACCTCAAGCAAAATATATGGGTTGATTTGCTTAAGGATGATGATGCCACTATAAAGTATCATCTTAGTAAGGAAAATGTTGTGGCCAATACTCTTAGTCGTAGAGCCATGTTTGTTTGCCTGAGTTTGTTCGACAACGGTAGTCTATTGGCCGAGTTGCAAGTTAACCGACCTAGATTGATTAGATTTAAGTTAAACAGTTAAGTGATGAGTCTTTGGTTTTGCGGTTTTGAAAGGTTGAAGATGGTGGGACTTTCGATTTTAGGTTAAATAATTACGGGGTTTTGTGTTTCAGAGGTCAGATTTGTATGCCTAATGATGCTAAATTAAGGTAGTCGATTTTGTGAGAAGCGCATAGTAGCCCTTATGCTATGCATCCCAGTAAAAATAAAATGTAAAAGGATCTTCAAAAGCTTTACTGGTGACCTAGTTTGAAACGAGAGGTAACTGACTTTGTTTCTTATTGTCTAACGTGCCAATAGGTTAAGGCTGAGCTCAAACTACCTTTAGGTCTGCTACAACTGGTTAAGATTCCCCTTTGGAAGTGGGAGCGTGTGATTTTAGATTTTGTTAGCGGATTACCTCTGACACTCACTAAAAAAGATTCTATTTGGGTCATCGTGGATCGATTGACAAAGTTTACTAATTTCCTACCTATCATGACAAACTATTCGTTGCAGAAGCTAGCTAAGCTGTATGTCTCTGAAATTGTAAGATTACACAAAGTTTCGATTTTGATCATCTTTAATAAAGACTCAAATTTTATTTATCTGTTATGGAAGAAGCTTCACGAGACATTGGGCACTAGATTATATTTCAGTACTGCGTATATTCTCAGACCGATGGACAGTCTAAATGAGTTATTCAGATTCTAGAGGATATGTTATGAGCTATGTGATTGACTTCTGAGGTAGTTGAGAGGAATTCCTACTGGTAGCTGAGTTTGCGTATAATAACAGCTTCCAATCTAGCATTTAGATGGCAACTTACCCATATTTATGGTAGTAAATGCCATACCCCTTTGTATTGGACCGAGTTAGGTAAACGTCGATTTGTTGGGTTTCGATTTGGATTCTGAGACTGGGAATACAGTTAGATTGATTTGAGACCGCCTTAAGGCAACTTCCGATTGGAAAAAATTATATGTAGATTTAAAGAGGAAAGATATTGAGTATTCAGTGGGTGACCAGGTCTTTTTTAAAGTATTTAAATGGAAAAATGTTCTCCGATTTGGACATAAGGGTAAGTTGAGCTTGATGTTCCTTGGGCCTTATCGTATTTTGAAATGTTTTGGTCCTGTTGCCTATTTGCTAGAGCTACCTCCTAAATTAGATCGGATTCATGACGTGTTCCCTGTCTATATGTTGAGATAGTACCGGTCTGACTCATCTTACATTGTTCCCGTTGAGAAGTTATTGGTGGGACTAGATTTGACTTTTGAGGAAGAGCCTATTTAGATTCTGGATCAAGACATTAAATTCTTGAACAGTAAAATTATTCCTCTAATTAAGGTCCTGTGTCAGAATCATGGTACTAAGAAAGACACGTGAGAACCTGAGGATTTAATTCATCAACAATACCCTTATCTGTTTGAACCAGGTAAATTTTGAGACTGAAATTTCTTTTAGGGGGAGAGTTGTAACGCCCAAAATTTGAACGTTTGTTTGTTAATATTGTCAATAATTAAGTATCTATTTCGGTGGTTTGAGCCTTGATTATGTGTTTTAGATCAGGGGTTCAAGCCTCTCTTTTTGAAGTTTTGCTATTTATTTTGACTTAGCCCTTAACCATAAACTTTTGAATTAAGTTTATTTCTACGTTAACTTGTATCAAGAATGAACCTGCTAGTTCAATGGTTAAGCTTTTGTATACTATTTAGTCTTGTGTTTGAATCTTTACGTAAGTGAAGAGGGAACGTATTTATTTTTAACACTTCAAAAAAAATAGTTATTTTAAATTTACTAAATGGTTTCCTTCTTCTCATTTTTCTTTTTATGTTTTTTTTTCTTTTCTTCTTCTTTTGTTTTTGCTCCCTATTGTTCCTCTCTGTTGCTTTTTTTTTCTTCCATTAAAATTTTGCCGCTGTTTGTTGGGGAAGTTGCATAGTTCATTGTATTTTGACTAAAAGGTTAATTGACGAAGTTTTGTGGTTGAATTACTATAATGTTCGCTCTCGTTCATTTATGTTAAAATTGGTTTTTTTGCTTAATTTGCTCGAATTCTCTATTTAAGTGTTCGATTAGTCTTCTTTTAGGCGAATATCTTAAGGATAACAATCCCCCAACGAAATAGGTCTGTGAATTTGTGGTATCGTTCAAAGTTAAACGTTGATTTTCGATTTTAGGGTTTTACCTTAAAGCTTTTCGATGTGAGTCAAGTTTTTTGCGTTAACTCGAGCATTTCGTTTGGGAAATAATGGTTGACTTGGTTATTGGTTTACAGTTTTTAGGTTCTCGAGTGATCGCGATTTTCGTGTGACAAGTTTAAATACTTATAATTAATCGTTCTTGGAACTAACTTTTATCACGATGTAGGCAAGTGTACCTATTGAACAGTAGTATAGTTTTAGCAAGACCGGATTGTCGAACCCAAAGGAACTAAAAGTACTAGTAATGACTGTCTTTTTATTATCTAGCCTAAGAATAAGGGGGTTTGTTTTAACTAACTAATTATCTAAACTAAGAATTCACAGAAATTAGAATTGGGGGATTACTTTTGGAAAACGATTGAATTAAGACATTCCTAAGGAAAAATCCACCTAGACTTTACTTGTTATTCTGTCTCCGAATCGGACGATTTATTCATTCAACTTGTTTCGTAAGATCCCTAAGTTATGTTATTATCCCTATTCAAGACTAATAACGTCTAATCCCTAGATTGAATAATTGAGACTTTTCTCTAATTAACACTCTAGGGTTGCATTAACTCGATTTATGGATCCCCTTATTAGGTTTCACCCTAATCCAGCAAAATCTTGTCACCCTATCTCTAGGCGCGCAATCAACTCCGCTTAATTATGAAAAATCTACACTTAAATAGGGTCTATTCCTCCTCTGAATAATAGCTTATCTTAAATCAGTATCCTGGGATATCAAAACAAGACTTAAGAACACATAATTAAGAACAAGTTAAATATTTATCATACAATTCAAAAAATAATAACAAGATTCGTCTTAGGTTTCATTCCCCTTAGGTATCTAGGGGATTTAGTTCATAACTAAAAAGTAAAACATCTCAGAAAAATAACGAATACAAAACATAAAGAAAACCCAAAACTCCTAAAGGGAAATTGAGGGGAGATCTTCAGTCTTGATGATGAATCCAGTTTCTAAGATGGAATAATAGGCTTTCTTCGAGTAATTCCTTCCTTCTTCCCTGTGCCTCCTTTTTTCTTCCTCCTCTAGGGTGTATTTATAAGCTTTGGAATGCCTAAGAACCCTCGAAATTAGCCTTCTCTGAATTGGACACAACTTGGGCTCGACAAGGACACGCCCGTGTGCAATTACTTCAGGCCGTGCTCGAGCCTGTTAAATAGGCACGGTCGTATGGTCCACCGTGTGAGTCGTGCTTCGATTCTGCCAAATTGACACGGCCGTGTGGTCTGCCCGTGTGAGGAGGTCCAGGCTGTGTTAAATTTGTACTTTGGCCCATTTTCTCCGTTTTTGGCCTGTTTCTCATTCCTTTCGCTCTCCTAAGTGTAAAACATGAAATTAAGGCATTAGGAGCATCGAATTCACCAATTCTAAGGGAAAATCATCCGTAAAACGTGTTAAGCATGGGGTAAAAAATGTATAAATTACGGTTTATCAAATACCCCCACACTTAAGCATTTGCTTATCCTCAAGAAAAATTCTCAACTCATAATCAAAATAAATCCTTCTAAACCTATAATTCCTATCGATAATATCTCAAAATAATCCATAGGTAATCATACATTGAAGATTCAACTGAAAGAACATCAAAGTTTCAATCATTCCAAGTTGAGCACTTTATCATGAAAATATAGGTGTCTCCCCTCGTCTAAATAATTACCTTTGATTCAAAATGTCACAGAGTTTCACATCCTCACTAAAGATTCACTCAAATCACTCGAGGTGTTTAAGGACAATAAATGAAGCACTCAATAGTCAATAATGAAAAGTCATTACCATAGGCTTGCATGAAAATCAAATCTCCACCACTATAATTTGAGATGATAAATCAATCAAAAGGTTTTTAGATGGTTGTAATGAGGCTTGGTTAGGAGGTGTGGTCACAAGCTGAAAGAAAAAGTTAGAATTGAGATTGAATTGAAAAATTACCTAACTAGAAAAATGACTAGTCATTAATCGCGTACAATAGAGCTTCCTCTCAGAATATGGAATTTAACTTCTTTAGCTCAGAAGATTACTACTACAAATATGTATACATTTCTTTTTTTAAAAACAAGTTAAATAACATAAACTAACTATTAAGAACAAAACATAGCTGGGCAACTATTTCAATTCAAATCTCGACAAAAATAGGGATCAAATTAATTTAGAGGATTTCAACAATAATAGGTTAAGGGTTAAATTAAGGGTAATACAAAAATTGGCTTGTTAGGCTCAAGGGGGTTCACTAGGGTTTAATCGTGGAGGTAGACTTTTCATGGCATGAGCGGGTTAATCCTAAGTGCCTTAATCATTTTGACATATCAAATCAAATGGTGTGGTCTCGACATGCATAATCAAGCAAGTTCTAGAATAACAGTTCAATACTGACGCACTCAAAGCAATAATAAAAGTGAGCATGAAAGAATTAATAGATGCTCAAAAGGCTCAAAAATCTCACAAAAATTATGACTTTTTATGTTTAAAACTTGTGAATTTCAACTCAAAGTAATACTTAAACTTTGGGGAAACAACCTAAAATTTTAAATTCCTAAAGATCAACTTATCATGCTTGATTCTCTAATGTCTTAAAGTTTAAACAACCAATGTATAAATGCCGATGTTTTAATTCAGGATATATCAATCAAAATCATAAATCAATCAAAATTTATCCTAAATATGATATTAGAGCTTTTCAAGAGAACAAGGCAACCATTCAGGGATTTTTCTGATAATGAAATGGATACCCCCCCACACTTAAGATGTACATTGTCCTCAATGTACAAAGATAGATATTTTGAACATGGAAGTGTAATATCATAAGATAGGGAGAAAAGTGAAACTTCCTGAGTTTAAAATGGATGAAATTCCTGGATTAGCGAGAGCGAGTTGTTGGAAATAAAGCTGGAGGGCAAACATGACTTTGAAGGTCAAAAGGATAATTGGGGGACTAATTTGATAGTAATCATAAAGATAAGCCATGTTTAAAAACAAGCGAATCTTCAAGAATTAATAAAAGAAAAATAAAATAAGATAGATAATGCAAAGTTTTCAAGTGGCACGGCCGGTTCACACGCCAGTGTGGATCGTGTCTCGCCCGTGTTTGTTGCAAAGTGAGATGTCGTCTGTAACGCCCCTAACCCGAATCCGTCACCGAAATAGAGTTACGGAGTATTACCGGAGTTACCGATTCATTTATCAGATATTTCATTAATCCAATATCTTTTTTTTTCACGTTCAAGTCTCGTATTCACGTCATTCGGATCTTTATAAATAAATTTGATCGTCGTTTTCATTTATTTCATGTTATAATACATTCAACTAATGCTCTAAACAAAATTATCATTTTACCCCTAAACTTTTAATTAATGACGATTTCATCCTTAGGTTAAAATAAAATAAAATTATTGCAATTTAATCCTTATTTTCAGCCGTTATTCTCACACAAATTGATAACAACCTATGAATTCTATAAAATGTCAGAATTTTCCATAATTTTAACACTTTTCAATTTAATCCTTAAAACATGCTTTTCCCTTATCTTGAGCTAAATTAATAATTTCATTCAATTTTGTAATTTAAATAATAAAATAATCCATTTCATGCAAATTGGTCATTTCTAACATTTTTTTTACAAAATTGCCCACAAAATTTTACTTTTATTCAGTTTAGTCCATGAGCTTAAAACATACAAATTAGCCATGCTAGCTGAATATTCATACATATTTTCCTCCTCCTCCTCTCCATTCCACATCCTTAATTTATATAACATGCAACAAGTAACATTATCAATAATTTCACTATTTACTTATGTATATTCAAAACTGTCCATTTGCGTCATAGTCACTAAATTATTTATATCTTAAGCTAAAGAACTAGAAATTAAGATCCGATAATTTTCCCTAAAACTAGACTTACTTATCTTATTACCATAAAATTTTCAGAATTTTTGGTTTAGCCAATAAGTACAGTTTATTCTTTAAAGTTTCCCCCATTCTGATGTCTGACAGTTTCGACCCTTCTTCACTAAGAACTAATTATCTCATTGTACGAGATTCAGATGATGTTCCCGCTTATTTCTATTGAAAATAGACTCTTTAAGGATTTTAAACATATAAATTTAATCCCTTAATTATTTTTCTCCAATTTTTGATGATTTTCTAAAGTCAGAACAGGGGAACCCGAAATCATTCTGACATTGTCTCACAAAACTTATTATATCTCATGATTTACAATTCCATTGCTTACACTGTTTCTTCTATAAGAAACTAGACTCAATAAGCTTTAATTTCATATTTTATTCATACTCTAATTAGATTTCTAAAATTTTTTGAGATTTTTCAAAGTTAGACTATTGCTGCTGTCCAAAACTATTTTAGTGCAAAATGTTGATTTTCATTTTGCCCCAAATTTCACAATTCATACAATTCAGTCCTTACTTAATTAACCCCTCAATTAAACTAATTTTCTCAATTAATAATTTTCCTAGACATTATAAGTTATTTCATAACTATTGAAATTCTGAATTTCCACATAAAACTCTAACTTCAAACTCTTTTACAATTTAGGTCCCAAACATTCACTTTCTATTCAATTCTTTCAATAAAATCAGCCTATAAACAACTTAAAGCTCTAATTCTATGTCAAATCATCATATACTTCCAGCACATATTCATAGAAACTTTCAATTTCTTTCATAGAATCAAGAACTAATGAATTCAACAAATGGACCTATTTGTAAAAGTCACAAAAACACAAAAAATTTCAAGAAATAATCAAGAATTGAACTTACTTGCAGTAAAAATATGAAAAACCAGCTTAAGGGAACTCTTCCATGGTTTTTTTTCTGATGAGAATGCAGAAAATAAAGAGAAATCTAGATAATTCCACTTTAGTCCTAGCTTTATTAAGTAAATTTTGCAATTTTGCAATTTTCCCTTATTTTCATGGTGATTTCATGCTCTTGCCATCCAGCCCAAATAGACCTTGGGTCTATTTCCCTTTTAAACCCTCTTTCTTTTATCATTTAAGCTATTTAATCATTTCTCATAATTTTGCATTTGATACAATTTAGTCCTTTTTGCTCAATTAGCTATCAGTACTTTAAAATTTCTTGACGAAACTTTAATACTAAATTATTAACACTCCATAAATATTTATAAAAATATTTATGGCTCGATTTAAAATTCTCGAGGTCTCGATACCTCGTTTTCAATTCTAATTATTTTAATATATATACATATATATATTTTGTACATTTCACTATTTCAAAATTTTTCCTAACTTCACATTTAACTTATACTCACTAAATTAATAATATTTCCTACTCATTTTTTGGATTTAGTGATCTCGAATCACTGTTCCGACACCACTGAAAATTAGGCTGTTACATCGTCACACGGCCTTAGGGCATGCCCATGTGTCTAGGCCGTGTGGCTACATGATCATGTTACACGACCGTGTGTGATGTGGTTCGCTTTTCCCACGGTCGTGTAGCTCTGCACACGTCCGTGTTGTTTTGACAGTGTTGTCCATGGGTGCTAGACACGGGCGTGTCGCACGCCTGTGTTCATTTGGCAGATTTGACCACGGCCAGGTCGCACGCCCGTGGCAACTTATCTCATCCTGTGCTGGGAAAGATAACTTTTACCCTGTTTTCACATGGCCGTGGTTCTGTCCATGGTTGTCACACAAGATGAAGCACGGCCATGTGATCGGCCGTGTGAAGTTAGAAACCTGTGCTCAAAGATTCTGTTAGTGATCTAGATGTTTAAAAATTGAAATTTAAATAATTTAAAACCGTTAGTACTCGGGTTGCCTCCCGAGAAACGCTTGTTTATAGTCTAAGCTCGACTGTTACCTTGTTGGTTTATTTAGGGCGGTTTGTGGAGTTGTAGCTCCTCTTAATCATTTTGACATATCAAATCAAATGGTGTGGTCTTGACATGCATAATCAAGCAAGTTCTAGAATAACAGTTCAATACTGACGCACTCAAAGAAATAATAAAAGTGAGCATGAAAGAATTAATAGATGCTAAAAAGGCTCAAAAATCTCACAAAAACTATGGCTTTTTGATGTTTAAAACTTGTGAATTCCAACTCAAAGCTATACCTAAACTTTGGGGAAAACAACCTAAAATTTTAAATTCTTAAAAATCAACTTATCATGCTTGATTCTCTAATGTCTTAAAGTTTAAACAATCAATGCATAAATGCCTATGTTTTAATTCAGGATGTATCAATCAAAATCATAAATCAATCAAAATTTATCCTAAATATGATATGAGAGTTTTTCAAGAGAACAAGGATATCATTTAGGAATTTTTCTGATAGTGAAATGAATACCCCCCACACTTAAGATGTACATTGCCCTCAATGTACAAAGATAGATATAAGAAAATAAAAATAAGATAGGGAGAGAAGTGAAACTTCCTGAGTGATTAGCGAGTTTCCTTGAACTGGAGTTTCGAAGAATAATCGGCGTGAGGGTGGAGGAAGATCCTCCGGCGATGGTAGAGGTTCATTAGTCCATAAGTCCTGCGCCAAAAGAATATTATATCTAGTGGTAGCTATGGTCGTGATCGAGCAGGACATGGCAGTCGTAGAGAACTTTTTCCGGTGGAGTTTTTAGTTCCTATATGATGATGAGCTTAGGAGCTCTATATAACTATGATAGAATCATGAACTTTTTAGGGGGAATAAATAAGAATAATTACTCTGAATGAAATAACCGATATTGATAAATATAAAAATAAAATTCTAAAAACTAAGAAAAATAAAAAAAAGTTTTAATAAAAATTAAAAACATAAAATAATAAATAAATATTTTTAAACATCTTCATCGCTGGATGGTTCGCGAGGTGGGACTGGCGATGAGATGTGGAGGTGCTGACAAATCTGCTGTAGAGTAGTATTAATATTGTCAAATCGTTGAAACCACTGTTGCTCGAATCGAGTGAGGCGCTCAGAAATGTCAACATATGAAGCCGCCGCATGAACTGGACGAGAGGGTGGTGGTGGCTGAGATGGTGGGTCCCCATGCTGTGGAGAGACATCATCAGGAATATCCTCAGAGGCCTCCTCCTCGGTAGATTTGGCGAGACGATATTCAGAAGGGTAGGTTCCTCGGCACTTTTCGATCATCCTCATGCTAAGCATGCTCGAGATGCCTTGTGGAGACATCTGGCCAATGAAGGTCAAGGATGATTCTTGGGCCGCGGTGCTGAAGAGCCCAAAGTGGCGAGCCAACTGGGTAACATGGGGGCCAATGGAGATGACCCCCTTCCTATGCCGCTCCGTTTGGTGCTGAATCGTGAAAGTAATGAAATAGGCAAGGTCGATGACATGCCCGTGTGACATACACCATAGAAAGTAGGCGTCGTGAGTGTTGACGACGCCAGTGCTCTCTCGCCTTCCTGTAATTGTGTGAGCCAAAATGGCGTGTAGGTACCTCAGAGATGGAGGGAGAGCCGATGCCTTGGAGTGGCTAGGATTATAGGTGGCCCCACCTGGTACTAATGTATCCCAGCACCGTGAAAGAGAATGATGGATGTGGCGATTGAGCGTATCTAAGTCATTCTCCTCCTTAAATTCCTCTGTATATAAACCAGTGCAATACCAAATTCTGGGACATTTAGCTGGTGGACTAATCCGCCTAGGCTAAATTGGACCGTTTCAGGATCATCGTAGTTCGTCATCATGGTCTGAAGATGAAATGTGGAGCATAATTCCATCGTAAGCTCGAGATACGTCGGTTCAATGATCCCAAAGAAAAGCTTCCAAGGGTCGGTGGTTAGGAGGGCTTGAATCGCATCAGCCAACTGAACTTGTTCTACAGCAGCCTAGTTGATGCAGCAGCCCACAATTAAAGGTCGGGCTCGAAGTACTTGGAATAGTTTTTCTTGGGGCCCGATGGGGAACCTCAGGAAAGAGTGACGAACTTCCGCAGTTGGACCTGAGGAAGATGACGCTCCCTTCATTTTCTTTGAAGCAGGGACAATGGCATTTTTACCACGTGAAGATGACGTGGTACCTGCAATTATAAAGGAAAATAATAGTAGGTAAATGGATTTGAAAAGCCATGAATTCGAACTAACAATTTTAGCCAAAATTACTAATACTAACCAAACCCAGCCAACATTTGAATTTTGATAGCATAATTTCGTGATATTAGCATTGTAAGGGCATGAAAATGGGCATCGAATTTCATGGAAATATAAAGAGCATAAATTTGGCACATGGCATGAGTTGTAATGGTAAATAACAAAAAGCAATTGAAAACTATGAATATTGATTTAGAATAGGTGAATAAGGCATGAGAGTTTCATAAAAATATGTCATGTAGAATGAAATGATAACTAATCTAAAAGAAATGAAACTTGAATGATAGCATAGTGTGAGATACATGAAGATTATAGCATTAAAAATGAGTGGAATTAAAGGGAAAAGAGTGAACAAACACTAAAAAATGGAAGAATAAGCATCAGGAATGAAGTTGGGAGTAGCGCACGGGCGTGGTAGGGAGGCCTTGTGGACTTGCAGCGGCTAGGGTTAGGGTTTTTGAGTAGGGAAGACAATGAATAGTACAGCCTATTCATAGATTTTGGGGCACATGGCCATGGAGCACGCCTGTGTTCCCCAATTTTTGCCCGTGTGACTCACGAATTTTTAAATTTGGGCGCATCTGAACAGTTAGTCCACGCCTGTGTTCCTTGGGCGTGTGGGTGCATACGGCCTTGTCGCACGACCGTGCCTGGCTTCGTTCGCTTCCCTCACGCCTGTGTATGTATGCCCACGTCTGTGTTAGTTTAACATGTTTGACCACGGTTGCTTGGCACGGGCGTGTCGCACGCCCGTGTTGTTTGACAGGTTCGCCCACGGCCATGTCGCACGGCCGTGGCGATTTATCGTAGCCCTTGTTGGGGAAATCTTTGCCCTGTTTTCACACGGCCCTAAGTAAGCTCAGGTGCTTGGCCATGTCTGTGTGGAAAAACCTATATTCAAGATCTCTGTTAGTAAGTTAGGTATTAAATACTAAAATTTAAAGAAATTAATATTGTTAGTGCTCGGGTTGCCTCCCGAGAAGCGCTTATTTATAGTCTAAGCTCGACTTACCTCTCCCTTGAATGGTCATCGTGGTTCGAGGAGTTTATGCTCCTCATTCTTGCTATCATTCTCATCAAAATAAGGTTTCAGATGGGTTTTGTTTACCCTAAAAGTGTCGAACTTGGGATGACTTACCTCAACTATACCAAATCGAAAAATGCTAAGTACCGTAAGAGGGATTTCTTCATTCGATGTGGTAGTGACAATGTGAGGATCTGCGGTATCTAATAAGACTTTATCTCCAACCTTAAGTTGATGTGGGAAGGTGTTGAGCTCGTTCTGTCGTAGTGTCGGTTTAACGAGCAGTCTCAGTTTATGTATCCGCCATTCATCTAGCTCATCGATTTGTAGCCTTCGTTCTTCATGAATAGGTCATCTACTATTAGACGTTATTATTTTTTTTTCTTTTCTTCTTATTTTGTTTTTGCTCCCTATTGTTCCTCTCTGTTGCTTTTGTTTTCTTCCATTAAAATCTAGCTGTTGTTTGTCGGGGAAGTCGCATAGTTTGTTGTATTTTGACTAAAAGGTTAATTGACGAATTTTTGTGGTTGAATTCCTATAACAGTCGCATAATTTATGTTAAAATTGGTTTTTTGCTTAATTTGCTCGAATTCTTTATTTAAGTGTTCGATTAGTCTTCTTTTAGGCGAATATCTTAAGGATAACAACCCCCCAACGTAATAGGTATGTGAATTTGTGGTATCGTGCAAAGTTAAACGTTGATTTTTGAGTTTAGGGTTTTACCTTAAAGCTTTTCGATGTAAGTCAATTTTGTGCGTTAACTCGAGCATTTCATTTGAGAAATAATGGTTAACTTGGTCATTGGTTTGCAGTTTTTAGGTTCCAGAGTGATCACGATTTTTGTGTGACAGGTTTTAAATACTTATAATTAATCGTTCTTGAAACTAACTATTATCACGATGTAGGCAAGTGTACCTATCGAACACTAGTATAGTTTTAGCAAGACCGGATTGTCAAACCCAAAGGAACTAAAAGTACTAGTAATGACTGTCTTTTTATTATCTAGCCTAAGAATTAGGGGGTTTTGTTTTAACTAACTAATTATCTAAACTAAGAATTCACAAAAAGTAGAATTGGGGGATTACTTTTGGAAAACAATTGAATTGAGGCAATACCTAAGGAAAAATCCACCTAGACTTTACTTGTTATTCTGGCTCCGAATCGGACGATTTATTCATTCAACTTGTTCCGTAGAGATCCCTAAGTTATGTTATTATCTCTATTCAAGACTAATAACGTCTAATCCCTAGATTGATTAATTGAGACTTTTCTTTAATTAACACTCTAGGGTTGCATTAACTTGATCTATGGATCCCCCTATTAGGTTTCACCCTAATCCGGCAAAATCTTGTCACCCTATCTCTAAGCGCGCAATCAACTCCGCTTAATTATGAAAAATGTACTATTAGACATGGTCTATTCCTCCTCTGAATAAGAGCTTATCTTGAATCAGTATCATGGGATATCAAAACAAGACTTAAGAACACATAATTAAGAACAAGTTAAATATTTATCATACAATTCAGAAAATAATAACAAGATTTGTCTTAGGTTTCATTCCCCTTAGGTATCTAGGGGATTTAGTTCATAACTAAAAAACAAAACATCTTAGAAGAATAACGAATACAAAACATAAAAAAAAACCCCAAAACTCCTGAAGGGAAATTGAGGGGAGATTTTCAGTCTTGATGATGAATTCGGCTTTTGAGATGGAACAATCGGCTTTCTTCGAGTAATTTCTTCCTTCCTCCCTGTGCCTCCTTTTTTCTTCCTCCTCTAGGGTGTATTTATAGGCTTTGGAATGCCTAAGAACCCTCAAAATTACCCTTTTCTAAATTAGACTCAACTTGGGCTCAGCAGGGACACGTCCGTGTGCGATTACTTTAGGTCGTGCTTGAGCCTGTTAAATAGGCACGGCCGTGTGGTCCACCCGTGTGAGTCGTGCTTCGATTCTTCCAAATTGACACGGCCGTGTGGTCTGCTCATGTGAGGAGGTCTAGGCCGTGTTGAATTCGTACTTTGGCCCATTTTCTCTGTTTTTGGCCCGTTTCTCATTCCTTTCACTCTCCTATGCTCTCCTAAGTGTAAAACATGAAATTAAGGCATTAGGAGCATCGAATTCACCAAGTCTAAGGGAAAATCATCCATAAAACGTGTTAAGCATGAGGTAAAAATATGTATAAATTACGTTTTATCACAGAGTCACTTCTATTGCTTCTATGTCAAATCTATCCCAGGTATTTAACGAAAACTGAGTTTTTTACGAATGATGAAAGCCAGAATGCATGGCTGTCGACGCCATACGGCAGTGTTGTAGGCTGTGTGAGCCACACGGTTGTGTGATAGACTGTGTAACTCTCTAACTTGGGTCGTACGGGCATGCGACACAGGCATGTGTCGAAGCAGTATGATGGACTATTTTGATTGTGAGTCACACAGACGAATGACACGGGCGTATGTTTAGATCGTGTAGCTCTCTGATTTGAGTCACATGATGTGTGACAGACCATGTGAGGAACTATAATGAGCCACACGGGCGTGTGCCAGGTCATGTGGACCACACGGGCCAGTCATCCAGGTCGTGTAAATCTACACAAGCATGTGGGTCAAAAATCAAGATTTTTCCCTAGGGCCATAAACGTCGTTCGAATCAAACGTGGGTCTTCTGTAGGGTTCGTATGATCTGAACTAGGCTATAAACTCATTATTTGATGACCTGTTACTGGAAAATATGTTATTTGAATATTCTAAGATGTGTTATTTGATAAACAAATATGATTTGTAATGACTGAATCTATATCACTGTGTACGCATATCTGATATCTATTAATTATACATATACATTGGGGTGAGATTTGTGATAAAAGAAAAAGTGTGGGAAGTTTAATTATCTACTGATTCTGGTGGTTACACCACATATACATATATGATTTTGGCGATTTATAGAGCTTTGATCTAGCAGCTAGTCTGTAAAATTCTGAACGTGACATACAGTCACTATGTGGTGTATAGGGATGGATGGGTACTTAAGACCCTATTTGGTGTGTAGGGATGGACGAAGATGGTGAGTAGAGGATAGAGGTAGGAAATCTGGATATGTATCCGATATGAACTGTATCTGTATCTGATATATCCTGTTACTATTTCTGTACCTGACTTTGAGAACTATCTAAATACAGTGAAACTGAATACGTGTCTGGTATTTTCTGCTAATTGAATACTTAAGTTGCACACTGAGTATGTAAATCCAATTCATCTGCTTGATTGAATTTTAGGTAACCCACTGACTTAAGAAGGTCGGCGTAGCAGGAACACGGTCATGTTCGTTTGATTACTTTATTTTTTATGAATTTATACTATTGCATATTTCTTTTCGAATTTCTTCTTTTAAAAACTGGATTTTTTGGTTTGTTTATGATTTTGTAAATGACTTTGAAACGTTTGAATTTTTATTATTAAAAGTTGAACTCACCAGAAATGGTTTAATATAGCTCTCCAAATTCAGCCATAACGTCCAGGTTGGGTCTGGGGTGTTACAACAAACTAGTCGATTCCATAAAATGAAAAATTCTTGAAAGAAAGGAAAAAGAAATGAAAATGGTCATATGCTAAAGGAGGCGGGTACTTATGAGGGGACCCAAGGCATAACTTTTGATAAAACTCTAGAAGAGGTTCAAGTACATGAAATTATGAATATAATGGGATATCCCAATCAGTTATGTCATAACTAAATATGATGGAGCTCACATCAAGGACATTGTTTTCGACAATGATAATATAAATAGAATACTTCAATATTATGGAGAAGTAGAGATCTTTAATAAAAATATATTTGAAAGCATTAAGATGAAAACAAGTCATCAAAAATAAATAAACACTTCTATTATAACTTAAAAAATACATCTCGGACAAGAGGTCCAAACACTCGGAAGGTGTAAAGCCAATGGAAGTACATGTTAGCATAATAGCGAAAAAAATACAAGTAATAATATATAAAATTGACTTCTAACAAGAACATCTACAAGACACTTGATTTTGGTTATGAAAAATGATTAATTTGTGGTGAATGCAAAAACCAAATAAAGTTATTTATTTACGTCTAGTGAATTTGTATTCAACCGATATAAATGATTTGATAATATTGATGCCTGAAGCATAAAACTTGAGTTTCATGAGAAAATCATTGGAGTTCCTGATGAATTTACAAGAGAAATACTTATTCGATAGATAAAATTTATAATGAAAGCATATTTAAAAATGAAAATTTGTCTCAACATGAGATCAAATGTTCAATAAGAACAAATTTTTACACAATGATATTATAAAGAATTGCTATAGAGTATCCAATATTGTTTATATAATCAAAATTAATCAAGCTAATTTTTCATGTAGGTTGGAGATATTGGAAAGGAATACAAATGGTCAAACAATAATGTTATAAAATGATGGTCCTGAAGTACCATTTCTTTATATGCTTAATTCACTCATTGTATTGGTAATAGTGAATGATACAATATTTCATGCTTTATAAAGTTTTTGGCAACATCTAAAGCATGAGAATGCAACTGAATTCTATTGCTATATTTATACGCATCAACAAAATTTGTTGTTTATGTTGATGATTTATTATTGATAAATAATATTGAATGACTCAATATTGAGTTATAAAATGATGTCCAAATAAGGGGAGAAAAATACGCACTGTTGTAACACCCCTCACCCAATGTAAAGAATAATTGAGAATTTAATTAGGCACTCCCTACCGCTACACTTGAGAAGTTAATTTTCAGCATTGGATTGTGTTGTTTCAAAGATATTAAGTGATGCTTACTTGAGAGGGAGTAAATTTGCATTATATTTTTTATTTTAAGGTTGTGACAAGTTGTGTATTAAAGGATTATGTACTCTTTTTTTCTTCACTAGGTTTTTATCCTACTAGGTTTTCCTAGTAAGGTTTTTTAATGAGACATATCATTTATACAATGAACATCCAAGGGGGAGGTTATGAATGCTATTAAGTGGATGTTCAACTTTTCATCTTTCTTAACCTTTCACCTTCCATCTTCCTTAACTCTTCACATTTCATCTTCTTGTAACCCCTTTCCTTTTTATGTATTGGAAAATGAGGAGTCTAATCTTCATATGTATATAAGAGTATACTACTTGTAATGATGATAGAAAAGAAGAGAAATATAAGAGTATACTACTTGTAATGATGATAGAAAAGAAGAGAAATGCAATAAAAATCTCTCTTATTCTTATCCATTATTATTGTGTTCTTTGCATTATTATTACTATTTTATAATATATGTATATTTATTGACTATAAAAATAAATACCTGAAACCTCCTTTTGAGGTTTTTTTTGAAAGCAAGTATTTGTTTCTCTCAATACATGGTTGACCGATACATTCTTTATAGAACAAATCAACCCGTCAAATCCCATTAAAGGTATTCCATAGTTTTGACCTTTATGATTTTTTTTTAAAACTAGTTTCTAATGTATTAAATAATATATTTTATAATTTAAAATATATATTTTTATTAATTAAACCAGGATTAGTTTAATTTATATTATGAATCAATTAATTTTAAAAAACAATTGAGAGGATAAAATAATAGAAACAAAAAATTGAACTAATACATAAAATTATTATTAAAATAATATACAAATTTTAAACTATATAATAAAGTAAATACAAAATATATTTACATTAAATTAATGGTCACATTTAATAATAACTATTAAAAATAATTGTTAAAATTTTAATTTCTTTTCAAGACAAATTCATAAAGAAATTTAGGAGCATCGAACAAATATTGGATAAATTTAAAAAAACGAATTTAAGATTGCTTGCTTTGCATAGCCTAAACAACTTACAAAAAGAATTAAAAATAATATCATAATATTATCTTATCATCAATTAAAATAATATTCTATCTCTCCCCAGTGCCATTGTTGTTTAAATATGATTCAATATTGCCTTTTCAAATGACCATTGCTTTAATTAGGGGTGAACAAAATCCGATTTAATTCAAGAAACTCGATAAAAATTTAAATTTTGAATTAAATAGTTTGAGTTATTTGAGTTAATCGAGTTATTCGGATCAACTCGAATGAAAAAATAAATTTTTTGGTTTAACTTGAATATGAATTACACAATTCGAGTTATTCGAAAATCCAAATAAGAAAAGGCAAAACTATCGAGTTATTCGAAAATTCAAATAAGAAAAGGCAAAACTATGTCGTTTTGATAAATGTTTCTTTTCCTAAAGTTAAAAGTCAAAACCATAAGTTAAAAGGCAAAATTACATTATTTTTATAAATGTTTACCCATTAAGTGAAAAGACAAAACAATTATATTATTTATATAGTTAAATAATTTTAAAGACAAAACAATTATATTGATTATATAGTTAAATAATATTATAATTTGTCTACTAGTTAAATAACTGGTCCATGTAAATGTAACATTGAGTATGAATAATAGGATTCGTTAACTCAACTCAATTTGACTCGATTCGATTCAATTAAAAAAAATTCAAATTGAGTTCGATTGATAAAAATAAGATTTGTCAACTCGACTAACTTGAAATTATTTTACTCGTGTTAAATATGACTCCTATTTTCAGTCAAATTTGAAAAATAGTCTTTCAGTTAAACTCTGTTTACTTGTTTCAATCAAACACTGATTAGTTTAGATTATTTTATTATTATTTGATCTATGAATTTAGCCTATAAATAGGCTCTTTTACAACCTTAGAAAATACACCCATTAGAGATTAGAACTCATAACACATTTAGAGAATTTTTTGTTTACGTTTTGTGGGTTCTTTTTTTTAGGTTTTCGGGGTTTAGTTTTTATCTCCATCTTTTGTACTCTTCGTTCTTTTGCCATTATAGTAAAATTATCTTTACCCGTGGTTTTTTATCCTCTTTGGAGGGGTTTTTCCACGTTAAATTTGTGTGTTCAATTTCTCAATTTATTCTGCTATTTTCCTGTTCGTTACTTAATCGGGTTAAAATCCTAACAAGTGGTATCAGAGCTAGTTCAATTTTCATAGATCAGCCCGTTCAGAGATGGCAACAACAATGTTTGAAACTGATAAGTTCGATGGTGAGACAAATTTCAATCTATGGCAAGTTCGGATGATGGCAATTCTAGTTCAATCAGGCTTGAAAAAGGTTGTTATCGGGAAAAAGTCTGAGAATCTAAATAAAACAGAATAGGAAGAGCTTAATGAAAAGGTTTTATCTGCAATCCAGTTGTGCCTCACGAATACGGTATTGCAGGAGGTATTGATGGAGAAGACCTCATCTGCCTTGTGGAAAAGGTTAGAAACTCTTTATGCGACTAAATCTCTGGCTAACCGTTTAGTGTTGAAACAACGTCTATTTACGTTTCGCATGAACGAAGGTGAGCTTCTTAGAGATCACATCAATCAATTCATTACTCTTTTAAATGATTTAAAGAATTTTGAGGTTCATATTGACGATGAAGATCAGGCTATGCTATTATTGTGCTCTTTACCCCCTTCATACAAGTCTTTCAGGGAGACCCTGATTTATGGCAGAGACAAACTCTCGTTCGAAGATGTGAAGGGTCATTTGTTGAGTAAAGACAAACTCGACAATGAGCTTTATTTGGATAGCAAGACAAATAGGCAAGCTTCCGTTTTGGTAGCATCAAAGAAACGAGATAAAAGGTGTCGCTATTGTAAAAAGTTAGGTCACATCAAAGTAGATTGTTATAAACTGCGAAATAAAAAAGCTACTGAGAGTAATGAGGAAGATGTAGCTGGTGCTAATTTGGCCGATGAAAATGGGGATGATTTCTTGTTAGTGTCAACAAGTGATAACACCAAGCTCACGTCCGAGTGGATCCTAGATTCAGGATGTTCTTTCCACATGTGTCCCAATAGAGAATGGTTCTCCACATACAGTTCGATTGGAGGTGGAGTTGTACGCATGGGAAACGATTCATCTAGTAAGGTAATTGGTATTGGTACTGTTAAAATTAAGATGCACGATGGGACGATTAGGACACTCTCAGATGTCAGGTATGTACCTGATTTACGAAAGAATCTCATCTTCTTAAGTATTTTAGACTTGAAAGGATGCAAAATCAACATCGAGTCGAGCAGTATTAAAGT
This sequence comes from Gossypium hirsutum, assembly GCF_007990345.1. NCBI lineage: Eukaryota > Viridiplantae > Streptophyta > Magnoliopsida > Malvales > Malvaceae > Gossypium > Gossypium hirsutum. Next base: position 55,534,267 of record NC_053432.1, on the reverse strand, counting down.
ATCTCGTGAAGCTCTGGTTTTGCTAAAAGATAAAAGAACCGGCAGTCTTTATATTCTGGAAGGTTATACAGTGACCGGTGAAATCGGACATTCCTCGTCCGTTACGGAGTTGAAGTCAAATTGTTTGGAATGGAGGCAACTTGGTCATAGAAGGGAAAAATGTATGACTGTTTCGTTGAAGAGAGGTTCTCTTTTAGATGCAGGTTTTGAAAAGTTAGGGCACTGTGTTCGTGAAAATCAGACCCGGGTTAGTTTTGATTTGGCAGTGTACAAGTCGAAGGCTAGAAGTCTTCCAGTTTCTAAGCACAAATTCGACTCAGTTAATTCCCTGCATAGTTCAAGACAGGCTCGTGGCGGGCTTTGGCAAAGATGGCGTTGTGGTAATATGAGTCAAGGTGGAGATTTGTTAAATATGACTCCTATTTTCAGTCAAATTTGAAAAATGGTCTTTCAGTTAAACTCTGTTTACTTGTTTCAATCAAACACTGATTAGTTTAGATTATTTTATTATTATTTGATCTATGAATTTTGCCTATAAATAGGCTCTTTTACAACCTTAGAAAATACACCCATTAGAGATTAGAACTCATAACACATTTAGAGAATTTTTTGTTTACGTTTTGTGGGTTCTTTTTTTTGGGTTTTCGGGGTTTAGTTTTTATCTTCATCTTTTGCACTCTTCGTTCTTTTGCCATTATAGTAAAATTATCTTTACCCGTGGTTTTTTATCCTCTTTAGAGGGGTTTTTCCACGTTAAATTTGTGTGTTCAATTTCTCAATTTATTCTGCTATTTTCTTGTTCGTTACTTAATCGGGTTAAAATCCTAACAACTCGACTCGATCGAATGCTCACCCTAGCTTTAATGGTTCATTTTTATACAATTCTAACTTATTATTGCTAACAATATCCTATTTTTTATTGATAATTTTTTATATACTACTTGATTGAATGTATCTAATCTACTAATGTAACTAGAAGATAATTCCCAATATTATTGATGCTAAAAGGGGAAGATTAACGATGAAGTCGAGAAGAGTATAGAAAATATTAGTTTTAGTTGTAGAAAAAGTGAAGCCTCTTTATAAGATTGAAGCGTAAAGAATTGCAAAGGTTGGGACTAAGAAAAAAGGGAGAGGTAGGAAAGGTAACAATAACTTCGCAAAACCAATATCTTCAGGAGGTAAATTCGCTATTTGACTCTGATTTTCAAAATCGAAAGAAGAATTTGTGTAAAGAAGTTTCTTAGGCATGAGAGCTCAGTAAAAAGTTGGACTTATGAGTCATAGGAGATGAGAATGAAGTTATCAAAAAGTCGATACGAATTGAAGAGAACGGGTTTAATTTTGACTATTAAGTTTCTTGGTTGTTGCTTTTTGAATTGGAGATTTTGTTTTTTAGTGTTGCGTCTATATAACATTGACTTTTTAACGACAGGTGGGCTATATACTCTAAGAGGTGTTGATTATTTATGTTTTGTGATGTTTTGTTTAGTGAGATGATTGGTTTTGTGTTGTTTTGTTATAGGGTCCAAGAGTTGTTTGATGAATAGTGTAGGTTATTTTCTCTGTGTGTGGAATGTTGGCACTTCGAATGTGTATTTAGCTACTTTGGAAATAAGGGGAAGGCTTTTGTATTTGGTTTTGGTGGAGATTGAAGCAGGTAGTGGTGACTGAGTCTGGGTTTTATCCTTGTTGCCTTGAATATGTGTTGTGTAATACTCTTTACCCGTCTCTATTCTCGAATTAGGGTTGCAGAATGCTACCATTCAAAATAGAACAGAAATGATCTATCACAGTTCGATCTACCAAGTCAATGTTCTTACCACAATAAACATCCTCAACTAGTTGGATTACCAACAATACATTGGTTTCGCCCATCATGTCTCGACTCATCGGCACAATGCATTGTTGTTGTCGAGTATCCAAGATACATATACAATAGGAAAAAAGAACCAACATAGCATTAATCTTGTCAAGGAAATTCAAGCTAAGCACAAAGTAGTAATCATCTAAGTGAATTTCCTCAACCCTAATCCAGTGCACAACTCACTTCTCTCATAGGTGGTAGCCCCATTAATAATTCAACAGGTTTTATACTAATTTTTTGTACCTCTAGAATTCAATAGGAGTTAGCAGCAATACTCAAGATTAACCTAGTGTTCAAGTGAGCATGCCTAATCCTATTTGTGAGGATGAAAGGGATCCCGATTGAGGCAAGCCATAATAGGGGCAAGTAAAAGTGGTAGCCTCTTACGATTGAGATGTACAAGAGAGAAATACAGTTCGAGTTAAGCGAAAACAGAGACATAAACTAAGGAAAATGTTCAGAAGGGTGGAACTACCCGACAGAGAGACTAGTTAGGAATCAGCTGAGGCATTGAGGCCGTTTCAAGACAAGTCAAACCAATGTTATTCCAAGGAAGCGACAAGGGCATCACGAGAATGGGTGGGGGAGAATGTCACGAGCCGTAGATCAAAGCCCATGACCATTGTGCACATAACATCCCATAGATGTCAACTGATTAAATAAAGCTTTATTTGACCCACTTGAACTGGCCTAATTCGTGGAACAAATGGAGAAACTCATCTACATGAAGTCTTGGTGGCCCTTTGAAACACTTCAATAAAGTTAGAGTTATGAGGGTAATTATTGGAAATCTTAAGAGATAAAGATGTATAGAGTTTAAATTCTTTAAGACTCTCACATTGTAGATAGACATTAATATCAACCATTGATGTAATTCAATCTGTACCATTGGATTTGAGGGAGCCTAACTATAAATAGAGACCTTCCCCCTCATTTGTAAGCATCCTATTGTATTCTATTATTGAGTTAAAAAATATATTTGAGAAGATTTACTCAAACACTTTTTTTCTTGACTTTTGAAAAGGCTATTTTAGCAAAATATGAGAAACTTTGCATGTGTTGGGTTTGCACAAGTTTGAGACGATATTAATTGAATAGTTAATTAACATAAACAAATCATATTAATACAAAATTACCACTAAATAATTTAATTATTAGTTTATATAAAAAATCCTAATCAAAGTAGTTAACATGTTGGCAACATGTTGTCAGCTTGTTGTTCATTACATCACTTGGTAATTGTATTCAATGAATGCATTGCCAACACGTTACAACCTGTTTCCCATGATATCAAAAAATTCTAGGACAACTGCATTCATCAACTACTATAACATACATATATACACACATAATATGCAACAGGCCTCATTCATCATCATCTGAACTGAAGGCCTCATTATCAGGTCTTTTAGTCTGAAATTCAATTGCATTAACAAATGCAAAAATAACAATGTAACTTTTCTACTTATATGAGTTAGATGAGAAACAACAAGAACACGTAGGAAGAATATTTTAGTAATAGCAAAAAAAAACCATAAATTGAAGCTAAATAAAAAATTTTCATTAATACATCCATTAATTATTAGTTGAGAAAACAATGAAGACATCAAATAAGAAACTAACATTCAATTACAACACAAACAAATAGCCAAATAACAACAATCAATCTATATTAAACCATCAACAAACTTATTGACAATCTAATTCTACTAGTAAGTAAATAACTGATGGTTTATTAATTCACAAAATAAGCATCACATGCCGAGCAACATGCAAATATATCATATATTCCAGTGAATTGGAAAATATTATCCCAAGCAAAATATATGTGGTTAGAGGTGCTCATGGGCCAGGCCGGGCCGGGTTCGGGTCGGGCTCAACTAAAAATTTAGGCCTATTCATTGGGCTCAGGCCGGGTCCTAAAATTTTACCCAAGCCCGACCCAAATAAAAATACTAAAACCCGAGCCTAACCCGGCCCGTCCGTATTAATTTTTTATATTATTTTATATAATTTTTAAATATATATAATACTAAAAAAATCAAAATAAATATTTTCCAACTAAAATAGATACAAATTAACAAGTAAATACCTCTAAAATAATAACAAAATGAACAAATGCCTTTAAAATAATAACAAAATTAATAACAAAATAAGTTTTTTACAATATCCAAACAATAATAACAAAATAGTAAAAATATAATAGTAATATGGTAGCAAAATAGGGAGAAAACAACAAGAAAACAACATTAAAAAACAAAAAAAGCAGATTTTTTTGTCATTTTGTGAATTTGGGCCAAGCCAGGCCGGGCTCGGGCCAAAAATACCTTACCCGAGGCCTGGCCCATTTTTAAAATGGGCTTTATTTTTTTGTCTAAGCCCATTTTTCAGGCCTACATTTTTGCCCAAACCCTTCACATTTCGGACAAGCCTTCAGGCCGGGCCAGGTAGCCTGAGCCATGAGCAGGTCTACTTAACCATGTCAGGATCATCATTACTACAATATAACCCTCTTAAACGCTAATGATAATAAGGCAACTTAACACTTAACCCTTTAGTGATTTTGCATGCACTGCATCTTTCAAATTACAGCATCATGATTCAAAAGCATATGATAGAACCAGGCACCAAGTTAAATGTTTTTCTTCCTCATTTCCTCGAATTAATATGAAGATCCCAAAATTAAACGTTACTTCCTGTTTCCATCTTCCTCTCATTACTTCTTCTTCGACATCTTCAGTCCCACCTTTTGGATTAACAACTTCAAGCCCTTCATATCCCAATAGTTCAAACAGGAAAATAACTATAAATCCTATCAAGTTAGAAACCCTTTCTTAAAACTTTCAAATAAATTCATTTTTAGCTAAACTTTCTAATCATCTCTAAATAAAATCACGGATCTGATACAACAAATTCCTTTTAAACAACATGAAATCAATACCAACTTTAAAATTGAACAAGAAATTATTCCCACTTGGAGATCGAATCAACTAATTGAATTTCAAATTAAAAAACATCCAAGAAAATTGAATTAAATAAAATTAAAATTAAAAGACGGGTCGTAGTACCCGTTGATTGATTTAGTTATGACGCAACCAAAATTAGATATACTGCTAGCTATGGACGCAAAGAAACCACTGCTTTGTTTGGGATCATTCGGCACCATCTCTCTCTATTATTTTGCAAAAATAAAAATAGAAAAACTAAGCGGTGGTAGCCAAGAAAAGGCTAACGGAAGCATTGATCTCCGACCAGAGGTCGCCACAGTGGCTGACGAAGCAGATCAGAAGAGGCAAAGTTTTTGGCTTTAGTTACCTTTTCAAAGGCTTTTTTATTTGCTTTGGCGAGATCCAAACCAATAAGGTTGAAGGAGATGATGAAGGCGACCATTGGCTACTAGCATCCACCTTGAACAGTGCCAAAATCCAATGGGGAGTGGTGGTGGCGCCGCCAAAATTGAAAGGGGAAAAAATTCTTCCTTCTAGGAGGAAAATAAACTGAATAGTTTGGATGGAAAAAAATTTATGGCTTTTAGTGGATGAGTTTTGAGTATAAAGAATGGAAAGTTTTATAATTCGATGACCCCAATAACTCATTTTAATATATAATTTTAAAAACTATTTTTTTTTTGAAAAAATTACATTATTAAGGTAATTTAACCACATTTGATATCATGGAAAGTTACTTAATTTATTGGAATATCATCTCAATATTTGTGTAACACCTCTCGCCCGTATCCGACGTCGGGACAGGGTTGTAAGTGTCACCAGACTTAACTCAAGCATACGCATGTAAAATTGGGTCATAAAATTTTGATCAATTTAAAACTTTTCATTTCATACTCAATCTGTCCCTTAATAGGACTTACGAGACCCAAAACATACATTCGAAATGATTTAAGCTTAAACTGAAAACTTAAGAAAAACATGGAAAAGTTCATGCCTTAGGGTTCCACACGCCTGTGTGACTTGAGACACGCCCATGCCTTTAGCCCGTGTGCAACACTGACTTTAGGGCACGGCCATGACACATGCCCGTGTGGCCTACTCGTGGACAATACTGACTTATAGACGCGGCTACAGCACACGCCCGTGTGACATACCCGTGGACAATACTGACTTTAAAGTTTAAGTGTAGGGTACGCACAGCCATAACACACACCCATGGGGGTGAGCCGTGTGTCACACAAGGCCTAGACACACGCCCGTGTGTCTTGCCTGTGTGGATAAACTAGGCTATCTTCCAAGCCATTTTGCACAACCTACACTAGATCATTTCAATATACTAATTCTATCCCAAAAGACATCAATTCAATCATAGAAGGCACATCATATACATTTACCAAAATAAATAATAGCCATTATCTAGGCTTAATACAAAATGAAGGGCTTTTATCTTAAGCCAATATACATAAACAATTTCTCAATAATACAACTTCCTAGTCTAGCCCTATACATGCCATAATCAAAAATATAAATCCAATTATACCAAGTATTACGGCTGATAGTGTGATCGATATCTCTGACTTCAAGGGAACCTTGAGAAATTTGGCAGTACTGAAAGAAAAGAGAAAGGAAAGAAAGTAAGCATAAAGCTTAGTAAGTTGCATATAAATAAATATACAACAACAGTTTCACCATTTATCATCATGCTCATAGCTCAAAGGTAAGCATAACTTGACTTACTCATTACTGCCCACTCAAGTCACATTTTCTAATTGAGATCATTACACATGTATACCAAAATAGGTACTTGTAACACTCAAAACATTATCATACTTTCCTTATTAAATCTCTTTCTTAACTCTTAAAGTTGAACATTTTGGAATACTACCGGATATTCTATAAGCCTCAAACATAGGTTAAGTTGCCGATACCAAGTCCCAGACATGGTCTTACACTGGCTATCTTCAACGAGGCCGATGCCATGTCCCAAACATGGTCTTACACTAGTGCTCATGTATAAGTGCTGACGTATGTCCCAGACATGTCTTACACTGGCACTCATCTTAGCCGGTGCATGTCCTAGACACGTCTTACACTGGCTACCATCATTGAGGCTGATGCATGTCCCAGACACGTCTTACACTGGCACTCATCTTTACGCCGATGCCATGTCCCAGACATGGTCTTACACTGGCTATCGTAATGTGGCTGATGCATGTCCCAGGCACGTCTTACACTAGCCCTCGTCTCAATGCCGATGCCATGTCCCAGACATGGTCTTACACTGGCTCTCACATAACCCAATGTTATGGCATGAACATCCGGTTTGTTTCTTAGGGTTCTCACTAGATCTTTCTACTTTCTTATCACAAATATGCATACTCAGTTCAAAATCTAGAAATTCATGCTATATCAAAATCAATAACAATCGAATACATGCATTTAACAATATAGTTGTATTATTTACATACAACTTACCTCGATTTACAAAAAAGTACTTGACTAGACGGCTTAATCGGATTGCTTGGCTTTGCCCCGGTCTAGGCTCGGTTTTGGTAAATATTGATCTATAATAGAAAAAATGTACTCATTTAGTCATTAATTACAATTAGGCATTCATAATTTCAACATCTTTGGTAAAATAACCATTTTGCCACTTGGCTTGGCAAAATGACCATTTTACCCCTATATTCAAAAATCGATTTTTATCGAATTTCTTCATATTTCAAGCCTAGCTAAACTCTTTTCACTCTTATAGAAAACCCAAATTCACACTATTTCATACACTTATTACCTATTTTGCAACTTATACAAAATGGTTCCTTTAGGTGTTTTCAAGCTAACACCTTTTTCAAAAGTTGCTTATAACACAACTAGGACTCATATTCCTCCATAAAAACTCAGCATCTATCAGAATTACATCCATGGAAAAATCCTAAACTCTTGACCATTTTGCAAGATATCACCCTCATTTGAAAGCTCATGCTTCAAGGGTCTCAGTGAAAATCTTGAAGAAAACTCATTAAAATCACTTACTTGTGAGAGGAATAAGTTGCTGCAAAACTTAAGCTTTCAAACCCCCTTTCATGGCTAAAAATTTCGGTGGAAAGAGATGAGAAGAAAAGAAATTGACAACCTTTTTCTATTTTGTTTCTTTTTGGTCAAAATAGCTACCAAATTTCTACCTACTTTTAAAATTTGTCTCCTCTATGTCTCATGGTTGGCTATGCCATCAATTAAGGGCTTATTTTCCCACTAAAAACCCCCAATTTTGGTTCTTTAATAAAATAACACCTTTAGCTATCAAATTATAACTTTTGCACTTTATGCGATTTAGTCTTTTTTCGCAATTGGGCTCACAATCGTTAAGATTAACTCGTCAAATTTGTCAAACACTAATATAATCATGATATAATCTCATAATTATAATAAAATAATTATCCAAACTTCTGATTTATGGTCCCGAGACCACTATTCGGACTAGGCCCTAAATCTAGCTGTTACATTTCTCCCCCCTTAGGGATTTTCGTCCTCGAAAATCTTATCGGTGAATACGTTTGGATACTACTCTCTCAGAGACTCCTCGGGTTCCCATGTGGCTTCCTCGACTCCATGTCTATGCCACAAAACCTTCACAAGTGGTATGTAACGCCCCTAACCCAAAATCGTCACCGGAATAGAGTTACAGAGCATTACCGGAGTTACCGATTCATTTATCAGATATTTCATTAATCCGATATCTTTTCTTTTCCACGTTCAAGTCTCGTATTCAAGTTATTCGGATCTTTATAAAGAAATTTGATCGTCGTTTTCATTTATTTCATGTTATAATACATTCAACTAATGCTCTAAACAAAATTATCATTTTACCCCTAAACTTTTAATTAATGACGATTTCATCCTTAGGTTAAAATAAAATAAAATTATTGCAACTTAATCCTTATTTCCAGCTGTTATTCTCACACAAATTGATAACAACCTATGAAATCTATAAAATGTCAGAATTTTCCATAATTTCAACACGTTTCAATTTAATCCTTAAAACATGTTTTTTCCTGATCTTGAGCTAAATTAATAATTTCATTCAATTTTGTAATTTAAATAATAAATTAGTCCATTTCATGCAAATTGGTCATTTCTAACATTTTTTTACAAAATTGCCCATAAAATTTTACTTTTATTCAATTTAGTCCATGAGCCTAAAACATACAAATTAGCCATGCTAGCTGAATATTCATACCTATTTTCCTCCTCCTCCTCTCCATTCCACATCCTTAATTTATATAACATGCAACAAGTAACATTATCAATAATTTCACTATTTACTTATGTATATTCAAAACTGTCCATTTGCGTCATAGTTACTAAATTATTTATATCTTAAGCTACAGAACTCAAAATTAAGATCCGCTAATTTTCCCTGAAACTAGACTTACTTATCTTATTACCATAAAATTTTCAGAATTTTTGGTTTAGCCAATAAGTACAGTTTATTCTTTAAAGTTGCCTCTGTTCTGCTGTCTGACAGTTCCGACCCTTCTTCACTAAGAATTAATTATCTCATCGTACGAGATTCGGATTCTATTTCCGCTTATTTCTATTGAAAATAGACTCTTCAATGATTTTAAATATATAAATTTAATTCTTAATTATTTTTCTCCAATTTTTGATGATTTTCCAAAGTCAAAACAGGGGAACCCGAAATTATTCTGACCTTGTGTCACAAAAGTTATTGTATCTCATGATTTACAATTCCATTGCTTACATAATTTATTTTATAAGAAACTAGACTCAATAAGCTTTAGTTTCATTTTTTATTCATCCTCTAATTCGATTTCTACAATTTTTGGTGATGTTTCAAAGTTAAACTACTGCTGCTGCCCAAAACAGTTTTAGTGCAAAATGTTGATTTCCATTTTACCCCAAGTTTCACAATTCATACAATTCAGTCCTTGCTCAATTAACCCCTCAATTAAGATAATTTTCTCAATTAATACTTTTTCTAGACATTATAAGTTATTTCATAACTATTGAAATTCAGAATTTCCACATAAAACTCTAACTTTAAACCTTTTTTTTCAATTTAGGTCCCAAACATTCACTTTCTATTCAATTCTTTCAATAAAATCAGCATATAAACAATTTAAAGCTCTAATTCTATGTCAAATCATCATATACTTCCAGCACATATTCATAGAAACTTTCAATTTCTTTCATAGAATCAAGAACTAATGAATTCAACAAATGGACCTAGTTGTAAAAGTCACAAAAACACAAAAATTTCAAGAATTAGTCAAGAATTGAACTTACTTGCAGTAAAAATATGAAAAACCAGCTTAAGAGAAGTCTTCCATGGTGTTTTTGCTGATGAGAATGTAGAAAAATAAAGAGAAATCTAGATAATTCCACTTTAGTCCTAGCTTTATTAAGTAAATTTTGCAATTTTCCAATTTTGTCCTTATTTTCTTGGTGGTTTCATGCTCTTGCCGTCCAACCCAGATAGACCTTGGGTCTATTTGCCTTTTAAACCCTCTTTCTTTTATCATACAAGCTATTTAATCATTTCCCATAATTTTGCATTTGATACAATTTAGTCCTTTTTGTTCAATTAGCTATCAGTACTTTAAAATTTCTTGACGAAACTTTAATACTAACTTATTAACACTCCATAAATATTTATAAAAATTGTTATGGCTCGATTTAAAATTCCTGAGGTCTCAATACCTCGTTTTCAATTCTAATTATTTTAATATATATATATTTTTGTACATTTCACTATTTCAAAAATTTTTCTAACTTCACATTTAACTTATACTCACTAAATTAATAATATTTCCTACTCATTTTTTGGATTTAGTGATCTCGAATCACTGTTCCGACACCACTGAAAATTAAGCTGTTACATGGTATATTCTTATTTCTTAACTATTTGACCTCTCGAGCTAAGATCTTGACCGGCTCCTCACCATAAGTCATATCTGGAAGAATCTCAACTTCAGTTGGCACAATTACGTGTGAATGGTCAGATCTGTATCAGCGTAACATGGACACGTGAAACACGTCGTGAATCTTTTCTAACTCTGGCGGCAAATCCAAATGGTAGGCAACAGGCCCTACTCTCTCGGTAACCTCATAAGGTCCTATGAAATGATGACTCAACTTGCTTTTTCTACCAAATCTGAGGACTTTCCTCCACGGGGAAACTTTCAAAAATACCTTATCACCGACCTCAAACTTAATTTCCTTTCATTTCAAATTCGTGTAGGATTTTTGTCTATCCGAGGCGGCTTTCAAACAATTGCGAATCACCTTAACTTTTTCCTCAGCCTCTTTGATCAAATCAACCCTGTAAATCTGACTCTCTCTTAACTTAGTCCAGAATAAGGGCATTCGGCACTTTTACCCGTACAAAGCCTTATAAGGCACCATTTTAGACTCGACTGATAGCTGTTATTGTAGGCGAATTCAACCAATGGTAAGTATTTTTCCCAACTTCCTTGAAATTCAAGAACATAGCACCTCAACATGTCTTCTAAGATCTGTATTACTCTTTCCGACTGTCCTTCAGTTTACGGATGAAATGCCGTACTGAAACTCAACTTGGTTCCTAGAGCCTATTGCAACTTTTTCCAAAACCTCGAGGTGAACCTCAGGTTTCGATCGGATACAATTGATAACGACACACCATGAAGCCTCACAATCTCAGAAACATACAAGTCGGCCAACTTTTCAAGGGAGTAGTCAGCACGCATTGGTATGAAGTGTGCTGACTTAGTGAGTTTATTGACAATAACCCATACTGTATCTTTCTTTTTTGGGGTTAGTGGTAAACCCGTTACAAAATCCATGGTGATCCGATCCCACTTCCATTCGGGAACCATAATAGGCTGGAGTAATCTAGAAGGCACTTGGTGTTTAGCCTTTACTAGCTGACACACTAAACACTTAGAGACAAACTCCAAAATGTACTAAACACTTAGAGACAAACTCCAAAATGTCTCTTTTCATTCCCGACCACCAATACATTTTCTTCAATTCGTTATTCATTTTCACGCTACCCGGGTGGACGGACGAACAACCACTGTGTGCCTCTCGCAAAATCTTCTGAATGAGCTCACTATCTTTGGGTACACAAACTCTATCTTTGAACATTATACAACCATCAGTACTAATACGAAAATCTGAGTCAATCTCTGAATCACACTGAGCTTTTTGGCTTGCAGTTTTGTAACACCCCTAACCCATACCCGTCGCCGGAGGGTTAAGGAGAAATACCAAACAAGCACGAAATTTCATTTAACTTTATTCCGATAATTCCCGTTGGCATACTTATAGAACCGAATTCCAACTTGTATTTATTTTATTTATTTTTTATATATACCATATACAAAAGAGTCATCTCAAGTTAATAAGTACATTGATTCATTCTTAAGTTTAATTCACATCAAAACATGGAAAACATTAATCGAATATCAACCACACATTCACATTAATTATGTGGAACACATATAGTAACTTAACAAGCCATTTTCTCATGGCTATACATATATACATCATCAAAAAGATACTTATTTAACAACAAAAATTCAAGCCTATACATGCCATTATTAAAGTTCAGCTACTAGAGTACCGAATGGGTTAAGATAGTGTGGATGACTTCAACTTTGGGATTCCCGAGACCGAAGCTAACGAACGAGATCTATAAAACAGAGAATTAAGGGCAACAGAGTAAGCTTTTCTATGCTTAGTAAGCTTTAAGCAAATACAAACAATTAAAACTTGTCATTTAAACGAGCATTTAGTATCACAAAAATAATATTCTAATTAGTTATCACTTGGCCGAGTAATGTGTATAAATCCATGAATACACAAAGAAATTTCAGCATGTACTTTACTTTACTTCATAGCTCATACAATTTCTTTTTTTAAGTCACAGACTTTTATAAAATGTCAGACATTGACCGAATAAATCATGCTCTTAGTCGTAGATATAGTAATCATTCACACGCATATATCGTTCCTTGATACTAATAAATCACCTTAAAAATCAATTCACATGTGAGTACATGATACGTACCTGGCTATCATGAGATATCATACATAATCACTAGTAGTTTAACTCGAACCTTCAAATTCATAATTTTACTTAAATCACCGGCGTTAAGCCTGCTAGGTTTAAAACCCGAGTCCAGTCACTAGCACAAAGCCTTCGGGGCTTTAAGCCCGGATATATTCCCAGCACGTAGCCTACGGACCTTAAGTCCGGATATAATTCCTGCACATAGCCTGCGGACTTTAAGTCCGGATATAATCCTTGCATATAGCCTACAGACTTTAAGTCCGGATATAATTCTCGCATATAGCCTACGGACTTTAAGTCCGGATGTAATTCCCGCATATAGCCTGCGGACTTTTAGTCCAGATATAATTCTCAAATATCATGCATGTTTAATTGTATAATAATACCTCATCCAACATATCACATTAGTAGTCATTTCCACATTCAGAATTAAGCTCTATATGAACACTATCATTTACATTACAGTTCAAACATCATAGATAAATCTCACATGTCCATTTCACCATTCAAACTTACCCTATAGTGACCATTCATTTATAATACATATAAATAGGTTATTTATCATACTACTTAATTCAAGTAAAACCAAAATATCCCAATCCATCCAATTTACATGTATCAAGGCATCATCTAGTATATACTAAAGGTGACTGCTCAAAACTTACCTTGGATATACTTGAACGATTGCGAAATGGCTACTCGATTACTTTCTCTTTTCCCTTATCCGAAATTGTCCCCCTACGCTCTTGAGCTTTAATTCAACAAATTTTAAACTAGTCATTATTCGACTATTCGACTATTCAAGTATTTCTTTCAGAATATAATACATATATATTCGACTTTCACATATACAAATTACAGTAAGCTTATAAGAAATCAATAAGCAATTCATTAGCAAATTTTTTTATCAATGTTTACAAAATAATCACAATTTCACTATAAGTTGACTTCCTAAACAACAGTCACTAAATTATTTATAACTTGAGCTACGAAAATCCAAATCAATTGCTGTAAATTTTCTTTGAAAATAGACTCATTTATATTTTATCCATAAAATTTTCATAATTTTTAGTTTATCCAATAAATACCATATTTTTCCTAAATTTTCCCTTGTTTCACTGTTTGACTAATCTGACCACTCTTCACAACAAAATAAATTTCTCATTGTACAGAATTCAAAACGTGTTCTCGTTTATTTTATTTGAAACTAGACTCATTAAGGAGTCTAAACATATAAAATTTATCATATGACCATTTTATACATTTTATAATGATTTTATAAAGACAGAACATGGGATCTAGAAGTCATTTCGACTCTGTCCCACATTACTTCAAATATCTCATTATCGGAAATTATTTTGCTTTTACAGTTTCTTTTATAAGAAACTAGACTCATCAAGGTTTAATTACATAATTTATTCAGCTTCTAACTCAACTCCCACAATTTATGGTGATTTTCCAAAATCACGTTACTGCTGCTGTCCCAAGCAGATTATTACCAATTCACTCTTTCACACATTCTTTGCATACATATTATTTAAACATGTATATCACCAATCAATTTCATCATATATATCTATAATTTCACTTAAGTATAATCTCAATACAACACATTGTGCTCAAATCATTATTCAAGTTCAAATTCGGCTAACACGCGTATAAACACTAGCAACTAAATATTAACATTTGCATTTCACCATAATAGCTAATTTAGCAAACCTTAATTTAACATATAATTATTCATAACACATTTAAAGCATCCACTCCATTCCATCAATTCAAAACACATACATTACTCAATATTAACCTAGCTCATATTCGGCCATAGTACACAACATGTTAGCCGATTTTTCCCCTTTAGCAACTAATGCACATATATGCTCATTTGTTAGACTCTACTTCACCTATCTACAAATTTTTCATCCAAAATAACATGAAACAACAACCATTTCCTTGAACACATTCCTTAGCCGAATACCCATGTTACCAACAAATTCAAAATTTTGACATGGGCTAACTAAGGGACTTAGTAACTAGCTTAATATATGCAACAATTTCAAAAACTATCATGAATTACATACCTTATTTCAAGCTCAAAGTGACCAAATGCTATTTCCTCCTTTTCTTTCTCTACCATTCGACTCCTAAGGAAGAAGATGATACAAGTCTTTTTGTTTATCCTTTGTTTTTCTAATATCTTTTTAATTTACTCATTTTTTATCCCATAAATTAAGCCATTTCCATTTTATAATATTATTTCATAATACATATTGCTTATCATCATTATCATGGGCAGCCACTACTACTAAAGTGGGGAATTTGACATGCAAACCCACTAATATACATCATTAATTAATTGGCCAGTACTAAATTAACCTATCATATTTTCACAATTTTTCAGATAAGTCCTTTTTAAATAATTTCACTCACAAATAGCATTATTAAAGCATGAAATTTTCATACATACACCATCACATATAATAAGCACAGAATATAGCATTTAATTATTTTTATGACTCGGTTTTATGGTCCCGAAACCGCTTTTCGATTAGGGTCAAATTAGGGCTGTCACAAGTTTCTTGTCATCTTTCTGAGCTTCACGGGTTTCATGAAGAAAAGTCAGCTTGCCCCTTAACTCCGCTAGGACCGATCCATTACTAGATATAGTCAACTGAGCGTTCAAGGTTCTCAAGGCAAACAATGACTTCCTACTTAAAGCGTCAGCGATTACGTTCGCCTTTCCCAGATGATAGTCAACAATCAACTCATAATCTTTTATTAGCTCTAACCATCATCGTTGCCTCAAATTCAACTCTTTCTGAGTCATCAGATACTTTAGACTCTTGTGATCGGTAAATACTCAGCATCTCTCACCATACAAATGGTGTCGCCAAATCTTCAGTGCGAACACCACAACTGCCAGCTCTAAATCATGGCTCGAATCATTTCTCTCGTGAGGTTTTAACTGCCTCGAGGCATAGGCTATAACCTTGCATTTTTGCATGAGCACACACCCTAAACCATTTAGAGAGGCGTCACTAAAAACTACAAATTCTTTGCCCAACTTCGATTGCACTAAAATTGGGGCTTCGGTCAACAAAGCCTTTAATTTCTCAAAACTCTATTGGCATTCTACTTCCATTCAAATTTGACATCTTTCTGTAAAAGCCTTGTTATCGGTATAGCTATCATAGAGAATCTGTTTACAAATCGCCTATAGTATCCCGCTAGCCCCAGAAAACTACGAACCTCTATTACATTCCTCGGCGGTTTCCATTCTACAATAGCTGAGACTTTATTTGGGTCAACTCTGATTCTGTCACCTGACACAATGTGCCCTAGAAATTCGACTTCATTGAGCCAAAACTCGCTCTTACTAAACTTGGTATAGAGTTGCTTATCCCTCAAGGTCTGCAACATAGTTCTCAAATGCTCCGCGTGCTCACTCTCATTACGCGAATAAACCAAGATGTCATCAATAAAAATGATGACGAACCTATCCAAGATCGGAAGATACAGTTCATCAAGTCCATAAATACCGTTGGGGCATTTGACAATCCAAAAGGCATAACAAGAAACTCGTAATGCCCATATCTGATCTGAAAAGTAGTCTTCGGTACATCTTGTTCCTTGACTCTTAACTGGTAGTAACCCGACCTCAAATCTATTTTAGAAAGTATAGTGGCTCCTCTCAGTTGATCGAAGATATCATCAATCCTCAGGAAGGGATATTTGTTCTTCACGGTTACTTTGTTAAGCTACCTATTGTCGATACATAACCTCATCGACCCATCTTTCTTTTTCACAAAAAGTACCGGAACACCCCATGGTGAATAAATCGGTCTGGCAAAACCCTTATTTGTTAAATCTTGCAACTGCACTTTCAACTCAATGGGGGCCATTCTATACGGTTCAATCGAGATTGGCGTTGTGCTAGGAACTAACTCGATACCAAACTTAACTTCTCTGTCTGAAGGTAATCCGGGCAACTCTTCCAGAAAAACATCTATAAACTCACAAACCACTGGTACTTACTCAATCTTCGACTCAGACACTTGAGTATTTAGCACAAAAGCTAGATAAGCCTCATACCTTTTTTCTCAAATATTTTTCAGCGTTCAGAGACGATATTATCACAGGCTATTTATTCAAGTCACTTGGTCCAACCCGAAGAATATTCTCATCTTCACACTTTAACTTGATAATTTTCTTCCCACAGTCCATTACAACACTATGAGAAGTCAACCAATCCATCCCGAGAATTACGTCAAACTTATTGAACGGTAATAACATTAAATTTGCCGGGAAACAATGACCTTTAATTGTCAAAGGACAACTCCTACATACTTGGTCAACTAGAACATATCTACCCAAGGGGTTGGACACTCTTATTACAAATTCAATAGACTCCACTATCATTCTCGTTCGAGGAATCAGTTCCATACAAATATAGGAGTGGGTAGACCCCAGATCAATCAAAGCAACAACATAAATATCATGAATAGAAAAAGTACCTGTAATCACATCGGGAGACTCTGCCTCCTTACGGGCACAAATAGTATAAGTCCTCGCAGGCGCTCTGCCCTCGGACCTCGCCACCGTATCTCTAGTCACCCCTCTACTGTTAGCTCAATTACCCAGATTCTTTTGTGGTCTCCTCCTCAACAGAGTACTGCTTGCCTTCATTTTTTGCTTCCTCTCTCTTTCTTCCATCTCAGGGCAATCGTGAATAAAGTGGTCTAGTGATCCACACTTGAAACAGCCCTTCTCATTTACTCGGCATTCACTTAAGTGGCGTCTCCTACATTGCAGACGTTCTTGCCTATCTGGCCGAGTACTACCAACACTAACGACTGAAGTAGTCTGGGCTTTAGAAGTTATATTTTGATGATTCTTGTTCCTTCTCAAATATCCCACCGAAGCGTTCAATCGGGTAATAAATTCTTTCGACCTCTTAGAGGAGGACTGATGCGTCTTCCCCATATTTCTTCTCTTTAAATCTCGCAACTCAATGGCCGCCTTCCTCCTCTCCTTCACTAGCTTTCTGCTTTACATGCTCTCTCAACGAGCACCACAAATTCTCTTAACTATAGGATGCCTACAAACACTCAAATGTCTTCATTGAGGCCATCCTCAAACCTCTTACACATAGTAGCTTCAGCGGATACGCATTGTCGCACATATTTGCTGAGCTGCACAAATTCACGCTCATACTCCATCACAGTCTTACTACCTTGCTTCAACTCTAGAAATTCCTTCCTTTTCTGATCCAAGAACCTCTAGCTAACATACTTATTTCGAAACTCTTCATGGAAGAATTCCCAAGTGATCCTCTCTCTCGATACAACACACACGAGAGTGTTCTACCACTGATAAACCGAGTCTCATAGGAGTGACATGGTACACTTCACGCACTCATCAGGTCTGCATGATAGCTCACCGAATACCTTCATGGTATTTTCTAGCCAAAACTCTGCTCTCTCCGAGTCATCATCTACACTAGCCCGAAATTCCTCGGCCATTTGCTTCTGGATCTTGTCTACCAGAGGCTTCTCTCTCCTGAACATGTCTGCACCTTGCTGAGCCACCGGGGCATACTGAGGAATCGGAGGAGATGGGGGAGGTGGAGTGTTCGGGTTCGCATGAACGAACTCCGTATACCAAGCGTCCATCATTCGGAGGTAGGCTTCACTAGCCCATCTGCCTCGGCCCATACTTACGGGCTTACTCACTACCGGCACGATCCCTTCTGCGGGAGCCAGTGCATTACTTTCTACGTCATCCGCTGTGGTTCTATCAGAATCCATTACTATATAAAAACACAATTTACAGTTGTCGAGAATCGTCACACTATCAATATATATTTATGGCATGTATGGCTAGACTCGTACTTTAACTAGGTTAGTCCTAGAACTGACTAAACCATGCTCTGATACCACTAAATGTAACACCTCTCGCCCGTATCTGGTGTCAGGATAGGGTTTGAGGTGTCACCAGACTTAACTCAAGCATACGCATGTAAAACTGGGCCATAAAATTTTGATCAATTTAAAACTTTTCATGTCATACTCATTCTGTCCCTTAATAGGACTTACAAGACCCAAAACATACATTCGAGATGATTTAAGTTTAAACTGAGAACTTAAGAAAAACTTGGAAAATTTTATGCCTTAGGGTTTCACACGCTTGTGTGACTCGAGACACGCTCATGCCCTTAGCCCATATACAACATTGACTTTAGGGCATGACCATGACACACACCCGTGTGGCCTAACCGTGGATAATACTGACTTATAGACACGACTATGGCACATTCCCGTGCGGCAAACCCGCGAACAATACTGACTTAAAAGTTTAAGTGCAGGTGATGCACGGCCATAACACACACCCATGAGGGTGAGCCGTGTGTCACACACGGCCTAGACACACGTCCGTGTGTCTTACCTGTGTGGATAAACTAGGCAATCTTCCAAGCCATTTTGCACAACCTACACTAGATCATTTCAATATACTAATTCCATCCCAAAAGACATTAATTCATTCATAGCAGGAACATCATATACATTTACCAAAATAAATAATAGCCATTATCTAGGCTTAATACAAAATGAAGGGCTTTTATCTTAAGCCAATATACATAAACAATTTTTCAATAATACAACTTCCTAGTCTAGCCATATACATGCCATAATCAAAAATATAAATCCAACTATATCGAGTATTACGGCTGATAGTGTGACCGATATATCTGACTTCAAGGAATCTTTGAGAAATTTGGCAGTACTGAAAGAAAAGAGAAAGAAAAGAAAGTAAGCATAAAGCTTAGTAAGTTGCATATAAATAACTATACAACAACAGTTTCACCATTTATCATCATGCTCATAGCTCAAAGGTAAGCATAACTTGACTTACTCATTACCGTCCACTCAAGTCGCATTTTCTAATTGAGATCATTACACATGTATACCAAAATAGGTACCTGTAACACTTAAAACATTATCATACTTTTCTTATTAAATCTTTTTCTTAACTCTTAAAGTTGAACCTTTTGGAATACTACCGGATATTTTATAAGCCTCAAACATGGGTTAAGTTGTCGATGCCATGTCCCAGACAAGGTCTTACACTGGCTATCTTCATCGAGGCCGATGCCATGTCTTAGACATGGTCTTACAATGGTTATTTTCATCGAGGCCGATGCCATGTCCCAGACATGGTCTTACACTAGCTCTCGTGTATAAGTGCTGATGCATGTCCCAAACATGTCTTACATTAGCACGAAGCTTAGCCGATGCATGTCCCAGACACGTCTTACATTGGCTACCATCATTGAGGCTAATGCATGTCCCAGACACGTCTTACACTGGCACTCATCTCTACGTCGATGCCATGTCCCAGACATGGTCTTACACTGGATATCATAATGTGGCTGATGCATGTCCCAGACACGTCTTACACTAGCCCTCATCTCAATGCCGATGCCATGTCCCAGACATGGTCTTACACTGGCTCTCACATAACCCAATGTTATGGCATGAACATCCGGTTTGTTTCATTGGGTTCTCACTAGATCTTTCTACTTTCTCATATAAATATGCATACTCAGTTCAAAATCTAGAAATTCATGCTATATCAAAATCAATAACAATCGAATACATGCATTTAACAATATAGTTGTATTATTTACATCGGTTTACAAAAAGTACTTGACTAGACGGCTTAATCAGATTACTTGGCTTTGCCCCGGTCTAGGCTCGATTCTGGTAAATCTTGATCTATAATAGCAAAAATGTATTCATTTAGTCATTAATTACAATTAGGAATTCATAATTTCACATCTTTGGTAAAATGACCATTTTGCCCCTTGGCCTTGGCAAAATGACCATTTTACCCCTATATTCGAAAATTTATTTTTATCAAATTTCTTCATATTTCAAGCCTAGATAAACTCTTTTTACTCTTATAGCAACCCCAAATTTTCACTATTTCATACACTTATTACCTATTTTGCAACTTATGCAAAATGGTTCCTTTAAGTGTTTTCAAGCTAACACATTTTTTAATAGTTGCTTATAACACAACTAGGACTCATATTCCTCCATAAAAACTCAGCATATATCACAATTACATCCATCGAAAAATCCTAAACTCTTGACCATTTTGCAAGATATCACCTTCATTCGAAAGCTCATGCTTCAAGGGTTTCAAAAATGTGAAAATCTTGAAGAAAACTCACTAAAATCACTTACTTGTGAGAGGAATAACTTGCTGCAAAATTTAAGCTTTCAAACCCCCTTTCATGGCTGAAAATTTTGGTGGAAAGAGATGAGAAGAAAAGAAATTGACAACCTTTTTTCTATTTTGTTTCTTTTTGGTCAAAATAGCTACCAAATTTCTACCTACTTTTAAAATTTGTCTCCTCTATGTCTCATGGCCGGCTATGCCATCAATTAAGGGCCTATTTGCCAACTAAAAACCCCCAATTTTGGTTCTTTAATAAAATAACACATTTAGTTATCAAATTATAACTTTTGCACTTTATGCGATTTAGTCCTTTTTCGCAATTGGGCTCACAATCGTTAAGATTAACTCGTCAAAATTTTCAAACAGTAATATAATCATGCTATAATCTCATAATTATAATAAAATAATTTTTCCATCTTTGGATTTGTGGCCCCGAGACCACTATTCCGCCTAGGCCCTAAATCGGGCTGTTACAATTTGCATAAAATTAAACCACTACAACAAAACAGGCTTACGATGACAATTTTTTGGAACAACTTGATAAAATGATAAGATCTTTTTTTAAAAAAAAAAGTGTTTTCAAATTAATTTGTTTTAAACAACTTGAACCAAATATTTTTTAAATATCCATTTTATATAAATTTTTATAATTCAATTTTAAAATCTTTTTTATTATATTGACTTACATCGGTGTAAGTAAAACTCGCTCTCTTTTATTTGGAGGCGATGGTGTTACTGTTAATTAACAAAATAAAATTATAGTTTAAATCATTGGTTCCTTCTTTTGTTTCTTTGGAAATGAGATGTTCTAAAAATTAAAACTCGCTCTCTTTTATTTGGAAAGTAGACAAAGGCAACACAAAAAAGGTTGGGTTAGGCCAAATATTTGCCGACGAAAAAATAGTTTAGGATAAATCATGAGCAGACAAAGACAATACAAAAAAGGTTGGGTTAGATAAAATATTTATCAACAAAAAATAAAAATTGGAATAGGTTAATATTTTCCCAACTCTTCCTAAAAAGTCGAGATATGATTAGATTTTGCCAACCTAAAAAAGGGTCGACGTAGTCCAAAAAGAGTCGTCTTAGGCTTTTCATATGACAACACTTTTATATAGTTCGGAAAGATATAAGAAAAGTTGGCATAGTGTTGGAAAAAATTGACTCTTATTTAAGTATTACTTTAAGTATGCATATCCCGACCCTTATATAAAAAGTTGGTCAAAGCGTATGTTGACAAGTCTATCTGACACTTAAAAAAGTGTCGACCCAAAAGTGTTGTCTTAAGGATGTTTTAGTGTAATGTAAAATTTTAGGATGTTTTAGTGTAATGTAAAATTTTAGTCTCGTGACTTCCATATTTACTGCGAAATATATAGTTTGAATTGAAATTTTTATTGTAAAATCTAACAGAAATTTGACAATTTCTCGTGTGTGTTTATGTATATATAGATATAGTCAAGAAATTTAACCCCATATAGCGAAGATTGCTCTGTGCGAAACAAGAGGGAAATAGAAACTCTTAAATAATTGACATTTGAAATAAATTAAAAGATTATATATTTATATCAATAATTGTCAGATATCATGGTAAGTCATATTGTATTTTCAAAGAATGTTCTAAATTGAACTTTAAAGACGATATTGATAAAAAAATAATCATAATTTTAAAATTATATATACAATGTCAAAGTATTGTGTTATTACACTTTAATATTATTAAAAAATGACAAAATACAAATACAAACATCAACTCAACAAAATAATAAATAAATCAATAATATTTAAGTTTATACAAATGTGCAATTATAAATAAAATTATATATAACTGAGGAGAATGGAGTTTACAATAAAGTATACACAATTCAGAAAGAATGAAATGTGTATATATACACACTCCAATAAAGATCTAATGTTGTCAAATTGAAAGTTCTTTGTAATTGGATAAGAGTTTTGCTTTATGATTGTTCTGTAATCTTATGCTAATGTAATCCATACGTGATAAAAATAGAAGTCTTAGAAGGAAAAATAATCAAATTATTGTACAAACAGATGAAATCTTGATTTTAATTGAAGTAGATGGAAGAAGTTTACTTGATCAATAGAAAGAACACATGTATAATTTAAATCCTAGCACCCTACATTGCTTGAATCACTGGTTCTTATTCTTTATTCTGGCAACACACTCAAGCTACACGTATGTTAAAAGCAGCAACCTTCATTCCTTCAATCTATTGCTCTTTTTTGCTACCACTGTTATTCATTTTCGCAACGTACTCAAACAAACTCCCATCGAAACAACCCCCCACGGCTTCTTTTGACAGATACCCATTTTCATCTTTTGCAAGTCTATACAGAAGTATCCATTCTCCCTTCGATATTATCCTGCAAACCAGTTCTGTTTTTTTTAATTGAATAAAACACACACGAAATTCAAATAAAATGGTGATTGAAAATACCAGCCAATGAAGTCATATGAGTTTCGATTAGCCTCAGTCATGTGCCATAGTTCTTCGAATGTTAACTTATCGGACACAGTTCGAGCGTACTTGCTGAAAATACTCTCAAAGTTCATTGGCATAAACCTGAAAACATCACATTCATTTGCTTGTGAAAGATTAAAATAGTTTTTTATTTAATGTTTTTAGTGATTCAAATCTTATATGCTAATTACCTTCCTTCAGTGTCATATGTTGAAGAATCACTTCCATGCTTGCATTTATGTATTCTATCTATGTATATAGGAAAATGTAGATTTGGTAACCATCCCTGTCAAATTTGTGAATGCAATATCAGCAACCTTATAGGGTATATATATACTCTTCATTATTTTGTGCTGAAAGGAGTCGGTGAGGAAAGTTCGAATCTAGCTTATGTATAATATCAGCATTTTTTTATGTTTGTCCGGATTTAACCCAACTCAAAATTTAAGTACAGAATTTTATTCAAATCTACTTATATTTAATTTCATATGATATAAATTATATAATATGTAAAAATAACATAAAATAATATATTGCAAATGTGCAAAATGAGTCTGACTTGAAAGTTGAAGTCTAAAACCTATATTTTAAATGAATTTTCTTTTGGCTAAAGAATATATTTCAAATATCATACTTTTGTTCAAATCCTCTTTACATTTTGGATGGATCTTTGTACTTGCATATATAGTATGATACTTTAATAGGTTTAATAGTACTTAATGCACATAAAAATGTGAGTGAAGTGGCAAAATGAGTCTAGACCGGAAAAACGAGTGAAAAATCCCCTAAGCTCAAACCAATTAAATTATAATTTGACCAAAAAGTCAAAACCAAAGCAAAATTTGAACTCGAGACTGTCCAAACCACATTTAATATTAAAAATAAAATAATCAAAGGATAAATTCTAATTTTTTAATAAATTAATTAAATATTAATATATTTTTTATATATATATATGTTAAAATAAATAGTAATTTTATAAAAGAAAAACAACAAGTTATATCATGATTATCTAAAACAAATATGATATAATTATTTTAAAAATTGTGGTTTACAATGTAATATGATTAATTCATAATATATTAAAACTTTGATTTTATATAACAAGTTAATGTTATATAATTTTGAAACTACACTAATTTTAAAAATATATATAATTAAAAATATAATATTATAAAAAAATTACTAAATAATAATAAACTAATAATTTATATGGATAGATAAATTATGGCACATAAATGATGTGAGTGAAAATAAATTTATGTAATAATTTTATAAAAAAATTGAAAAAAAATCCAATGTTGGTTTAATTAAAATTGTAAAGTTGATTTTATGAATGCAATAGAGTTTTAAGTTTAAATCTCATTGTATACATGTGTTTTTTATATTAAAATATAAAAAATAATAGTACACGCAAAATAATATTTATTATTTTATACAAATAAAAAGATTTTTGGATAATTTTATAACTGAATTGAGATTTGATTAATAAATGACCTACTCAACAAAGATAAATATAATTGCATTTAAAGAAAATAAATACCAACTTAAATTCGAATTGAATGGGAAAAATGTGAAGTAAGAAAAACTTAAAAGCATAAAAATCTAAACAAGAAACTCAAATCTAAAAAAGTCCAAATTTTAAAAGAAAAAATGTGTAAACATGTGAGTAACTCACATATTCAGATACAAATATAGGGAAGTGTATATTTGCAAAAGGGAATAAAAGTGAGCAGAATAACTTACAGGGAGAGTCCAGTAACTCAATGCCACATTAATGACGACTGCAGCAAGAAAGCTTTCGAAGCGACCGAAACCAAGATTCCTCATACCTGCTTGTTTTCACCGTAAATTTTGTCAAAATTTGTAAAACATAAAAAACAAAAATAAATTGTAGAAAAAAGAACCTCTGTAGGTATCCCGTGGATAAACAATTCCATCTTTGTCTTGATCAAAAAAGGAAGCATGTTGCTGAAGAACACTCATTCCATTGTTGTCATGTCCTGGTACTGTTCCATGTGGATTTTCCACACTTGAAGTGTTCAATGCCCTTGCCAAATCTGATCCAACATTTCATACATGTTTGTCAAAAAAAAAAACATCATATGGAGCTGTTGGAACAAAGAACAAAGAAAAGAAAAGAGTAAAAAGAATTACAGGGTTTGGGTATAGATTCTTCAAGGTCTGCTCGAACCTTCCTTTCACTTGTCAAAGGAGCTTTGGGTGCCTCTGTTGCAATATCCATTTCTTTGTTCTTCTTTTTTGAGATTGTATGGTTTGTTATAAACAGCGAAGGTCTCCTCCTTATATAGAAAGTCTTCTCAGAACACCGCACCCTACTATTCTAGTCATTAATTATATAAATAAATGATACTTTTTAAACTTTGAAGCAGCAATTAAAGGGATTTGCCTACCAATTCCTGAATCTATTCTTTTTAAAGTTTTAACTAAAATTCTTTTAATCCAAACTTTTCTTTTATATTCACACATTAAATTTAATTATAATTTTTTTTTTTGGTACGGCTGAAATTTAAATTATTTTTGAAAACAATAAACGCAGACACCACACATAGCTTGGGATTCAATAATAATAAGATTATATTAAATTTGAGAAACGATGATTTTATTTATTATTTTGTATATGTACTACATGTTTCTATCTTTCTTTTTTGTTTGATTGCTTCAAAAGACAAAAGAAAGAAATTTGAACCATTCAGCTGGGTAGCTAGAGGTAGCCTACTCTTAATGGAACAAGTAACCAGAAATCCCTTTACATCTTCAGTTCTCCCATCTGATCAAGATATTATTATTAGAGTAAATTGCACTAAAAGGTCCTAAATGATGACTCTCATTTTAAATTGATTCTTAAATTTTAAAACATTATAATTTCATTCCTAAACTTTCAAGGTTTTGTCAATTAGGTCCTTTCACACCATTAA
The DNA here is from genome assembly GCF_007990345.1 of Gossypium hirsutum. Classification (NCBI taxonomy): domain Eukaryota; kingdom Viridiplantae; phylum Streptophyta; class Magnoliopsida; order Malvales; family Malvaceae; genus Gossypium; species Gossypium hirsutum. Next base: position 55,507,709 of record NC_053432.1, on the reverse strand, counting down.
GTGACATGTCAAATCTTATGTAGTATAATTTAAAATTTAATTTTTTTTAAAAGTGAAATTAACGATTTTAGTAATAGAAGAATCTAATTGACATAATCTCTAAAATTTTGAATGTGATTAAAATAATTTAAAATTTAAGAACTAATTTAGAATCAGAATCATAGTTCGAGAACTTTCGGTGCAATTTAATCATATTATTATTGTTATTAGTAGTAGTAGTCGGTGCATCGATTTTCTTCCAAATTGATTTTGAAACATTCAAGTGGGACAAGCAAACGGGAAATCCTCCATTCCTGTTATTATTTTCCTTTTACATGCATTATCCCTATTTTATAATCTTAATGTTTACGTGTATCCATTTCTGACCTTAACTCTATTAAATAAAACAGCTAATTGGAAGCAATCCAACCTGATTTAAAATCAATTTGCCCACTACCCACTTTCGTAACTACCATTGAATTAAATAATACTAAATAAAGGGAAAGAAAAAAGTTACTGAGAGGAGCCTATATAAAAGCACAACTGATCTATACAATTGTAGTAAAATATTACTTTAAATTTACTTTATAAAATCATTTGTATTATGTGCACGCGGTTAAATTGTTGACGTCGTTGCCAAAGAATTGGTATAAGATTTAGTGATTTTTGTTTGATTATTGCATGGTTGTTAAGGAGATAATTAGCAAAAATTAAATTTATAAATACGTCATTTTTTTTATGATTTTTTTTGTTTTGTCTTGTTGATAGTTGATTGATAGTCCTATTTAATGACAATTATAGGTGGCCCAAAGGTCCATTCGTGTCTGATGCGGATGGCGCTTCAACACCTAACTGGGATAATTACAACCCTTATAGGAGGCAAGGATATGATCCTTCGTATGATTCATATAGCTATGCATGCCTGGTGGATAGCATCAACCAATGATGGGAAGGTGTTCACCCGACTTATGACCCATATGACCTGTATTCCTTATATTCTTGCAAGGATGGGGGTGCGTATTGGGAAGAGCCAAACAAAGATCATTACCAAACCACTCGGGGTAGCGCATTTGAGGATGGCATGTCTAAGTACCAAGAAAACACGAAAGATATTAAGAATAAGTTGGACCAAGTACTTGAACTCCTTCAATACCGAGTTAGGGAAAGTGTTCCGGTGGACGAGTGTGTCGAACCAAACAATGTTGAAGTGAAGGAGGAAGCCCCTATACCATTGTTGAACATGAAGGCTTAAATGTTGATTTTCAACAAGAGATGGAGGTCGGAGAATTAAGTGAAGGGTTGAGCATTGGTGAGGAAAGTGTAGAGGAGTCGCCACACTTCTTGGACATAGTAGAAGAAATCTCACACCACGAACTGAACGAGGATGTGCCCCAATAAAGGAATATTCAAATGGCGACGGAGAACTCAAAAGAAATTGAGTTTGTGATCCCGACATAGATGATCCCTTAGAAGATGCAATGGAGTGAATTTGGTTTCAATAACAATTGGCTCAAAGAGTACATATCGACATGGCCTAAGTCAACGTGGGTTTAATAAGTTCATTTGCTGAAAAAAGCCCATATCAACCTGAAGAATAACAAGAGAAGGGTCAAAGTCTTGAGGACTTCATTAGAGTTCCACTTCAAGGGCATGACATAATGCCAGAGAGGGATTTTAAATTTAAACTTATTTTGCAAATAATTAAACTTATTCGAGCTGAGACTCTATTTACTTTTGTTTATTTTAGATTTAAAATTTGTTGCATGTTTAAATTTAGGATCTTGTAGGTTTAATTTTTATATTGGTTGAGAGTTTAGACTAAAAAGTTAAGATTTTTTTTGGATACATTATAGTGGTATCGCGATACCCATACGTCAGTATCATAATACCCAAGGCAGTTTCAAAATTAGGGTTCTAAAAGTTTCAAGGATATTACGATACTAACTCTTGGTATTGCGATACCCTTGTCGGGTTTCAAAAAATACATGTTTTAGGTATTGAACCCATCTGCTTTCACTCTATTTAACCCTAAAACTCAAATTCTCCTAATCTTCAGTCCTAATCTCCCAAATACATTTTCTTTGGTGTGCTTGTTCGTTTTCTGTGCAAGCCACTCATTCGAAGATTACACAACAACTTTGAGCTTAAATGTAAAGGTGGATGACCTGAGCTAGTCTGATAACTCCTTCTAGGGAAGTCCAGTAACCTCTAAATATTTTGTTTTAGGCTACATATTGAGGACAATGTGTAATAATAAACCTTAATCAAATATGTACCTGTGTTTTCAAATAAGTGGATCATTAATGTTTTCTAACTTTCAACTAAACGATTTTCTCCAATATTCTTATACCACGAAATACTTCGAGTGTGGGATCAAACTAATTGAATTAAAACACGAAACTAGAAGAAGTTTTCTCCTCTTGAGGTGAAACCGAAAATTCTCTTTTCTCTAATAAAAACTGATAAAATTGTTATTTTGGAAAAATATATTTAAAAGTTGAGAATAAATTCTATCTATATTGTGGCAGAATATAAATCTCTCAAAAATTGTCTTAATAGCTCTACCTTTATCATCTATTTATAGGAAGAGAAGATAAAATCCTTGTAGAGTTGTAAAGGTTTATTTGAAGTAAAAAAACAACTTATTACTTAGAGTAGGAGAGGGGTGAATGACTCACCCTTGTATTTCTAGTAGGGTAGTCGGCCCATTCATGTTATATAAGGGGTTTTGGGCCTCTCTCACATTAGGTCCAATTACGAGTACGTCCTAGGATTTTTTGACCTAGTACTCTATAATGTGATCCAACCCGATTCAATATTTCTATTTCCTAGAATAAACTTTAATATTTACATATTAAATAATTTTCTCGTCTCAATTTTACTCTAATAAAATTTTAACAATTTTACCCTCGGTAAAATTTCAACAAAATTCATTCAATATGTCACAACTCAATATGTTCACTATGACTGAATGATTTATTTTCATTTTTGGGCTTCACAACAGTTCAAAAACATATATTCATTCTTCTGTCATTTTTAAGTGATCATATATATTTCTTTTTTCTCTTTTTCTATTCACTTCGTTCATTTTTATTCAAACACGTAATTCATTTTTGGTTTCAACGAGCTAGTGGAGGGATCAATTGGATATAAGTAGTTGAGGCTCAAATGATTTATAATTAAGTTCCAGCTTTTCACCTATTAATTATAAACTCGTTTAGTCACAAAGTCATTCCACTATAGTATCTTGATTGAGCTTTCCCCAATGACATACCATTATGAAAGAAACTACTCAGCGCTCATCCAATGGCCTCATCATTAGTGTGTTACCCTCATAAGATATCATTGATCTCTTTGGGATAATATACATTCTCCCAGTATGATCCTATTTTATCTCATGGTAACCATTACATCTTCCTTCATGAAACGTCAATCACTATCAAATAGTGATTAAGTCATCCATCACAAAAACAGATGACCCGTGGCCACGTTTACTTTTCATCAACCATGTAATTCCAATGAGAGGGTATCATTTACCCATGTTTTGGGATATGAATTTCACTACAGTTAATGACGCTACATACTACAGAAGTCGTACATCCAATGCACCAGCTTTAGATTCATTATCTATTTTAACTCAAGTTTTTACTTACATCAAAGTGTATGAATCATGCATACATAGTCCGTCATCCACTCAAGATTTAGGTATGCTACACTATAAACGTCATAAGAGAATAAATCCATAAATGGAATCAGGATCTATTCTGCTTGTGTCTTGTCTGATGTACTATTAGTCCAATCAATCACATCTATGTATCTATCTTTTTGGAATCATCTGCTCCAATGCTAAGATAAGGCATCTCCCTAATTGGACTTGATAAACAACATATTAGTCTTTCAATCGGTTTGCTAATTTTTTATTAGACTAAAGACATGTTTAGGTTCGTCTACTAATACAAGCTGTCTTTTCACACTACGATCTAACCACGTAATACCACTTAATATTTGTAACAGCTCATTTTTAGTAGTATTGGGAATCGTGGTTTGGGACCACAAATCCGATTAGTATGTTATTTTATTATTTAATTAGTATCTAAATAGTCATGGTAGTGTCGAATAAAAATTTGATATGTTGATTTTATCGTTTGATTATTTTAATTAGGAGAAAAGACTAAAACATAAGAGCTGTAAAAGTTTAATGTTATTAGTTAATTGAGTTAAATAAGTATAAAATCATGAATTGAGGGCTTTATGTGGCAATTTGACCTTATTTATTAAGTAGTGGACGATAGGTAAATAATTTTTTGCTTTTAAATTAGAAACGTAAATAACTAATGGCAATTTTGTAATTCTAATTAAAAACATAAGATAATAAAAATTAAACAAACATCATATTCCTTATTTTGGACAAAGAGAAACTTGGAACTCCATAACTAGGAGAATCTAAGGTTCGGTCAAGCTTATTCCTAGTGTATGTAAGTGTTTTTCCTACCCGTTTTTATTATTTTTATGTTCTTCAGATCGATGTAGCTAAAGCTAGTTAATCTAAGGACAAAATTGTGAAATTGTCCAATGTTTAGAAACTTTCCATTGATGATATTGAGTGTTCTTAGTGTTGAATGATAGATTATTGAGCTTGAATGTTAGATATGACTATTTTGTAAAGTGATTTTAGTTAGTTTAATTTTAGAGGCTAAATTGATAAAATAATAATTTTGGCATAGGAAATTTGTGATATTTCAAAAGTTATGGACTGAACATAGTCCTTAGGTGGTTCGGTTAAGCTTGGATGGGGTTAAATTGTGTTGAACTAGAAGATTTGGTTTTAGGGATTAAACTATACAAAAGGTAAAAGTTGGGGACAAGTGGGTAGATCGTCCAATAATCGTGGGAAGGGAAAGTCAGTCGAATAATCATTATTGAATATCAGTAGTTACTGCAGAAGTAAGTTTGTATTATATAAATTATGTTATAATTAAATTCCTTAATATTTGTTTTACTCTAATAGTTGTTGTGCTTGTAACTATTGAACGTTGGTTGATGGAAATTAACAATGCAATTGAGTTGTACTAGATGTATCGTATCGAGCCTTGAGCTTAGTAGGCTTCGTGCTGGTGTATTGTATCAAGCCTCGAGCCTAGCAAGCTTCGTGCCGGTGTGTCGTATCAGGTAACTTGTACGGGAAAATACTATTTCAAGTATCCGATAAATTTAAGAGTATTCTTCGGCCATATGATCTTATATATAGTGTATCTGTTCATGATTTGGTAATTTTAATGATGTGGATATTATAGGTTAAATTATCTTGGTTGTTTGAGATACATGAATTATGATTGTTGACCTCATGATACGTTCTTGCATCATTGTATTTAAATTGTCGAGTATAACAAGTTATCACGAACTTAGTAAGCTTTACTTGAGTTTACTTTCTTTGATTTCATTTTGCAGGTTTGTTGGAATCGTAACTTCAATTGGATCAGCTCAAGAGATCACACACTATCCCTTATATTTTTTGTAGTCATTTTGTTCATTTTGGGTCGATTTGAAGTGGCATGTAATTAGGGTATCCATGTATATACATATATATAAGCCTCTGTTGATAAATAACTTTTGTTGAAATGGTAGCTTGTAACTGTCATTTTGGTACTTGGTTGATGTAAATGGTATTTTACGATAGTTATATGTAGCTATCATTGAGTATTATTGTTTAATGAAAATGGTCATTATGTGAGAATGAGTAAGAATATGTTGCTTGGTAGAATGGATGTAAAGGAGTTGGTATGTTTAAGCTAGCATGAAATATGTGATTATGGTAGTTGTTTATGGTTAGAATTGATGTTTGAATTGTGGTGCCAATGAAGGCATATTGGCTAGGCACATAGGTTGTTTGTGATTTGGCATGTTTTGGTTGTTTTTAGGTGTGTTTTTGAGTGTTTTGTATAGTGAATTTTGTTGTTAATGGTATGGCTTGGTGTATAAGTAATGGTGGTTATTTTGGCTTGAAAATGAAGTTACTTGGCTGCATACGGCCTAGGACACGGGCTGTCACATAGCATGTGCCACACACGGCCTCCTCACATGGCCGTGTGTCTTATTGATTTTAGGTGCAGGACTGTCCACATAGTCACAGAGAATTACATGACCTAGAGACATGACCGTGTGACCCTACTTCAAGCTGAACATGGTCTGAGCACACAGGCGTGTGAATTAATTACACGAGCATATTGGGTAGCCACATGGGCATGTTTGGGGCTACATGGTCTAGCTTCTTTCACACCGCCATGTGACCTCTATTTCCACTTTTAGTGAAAATTTTATATTTGTTTCAATTTAATCTAGATTTAATCCTGAGTTAATTTAAATGTTCCCTAAGCTCTAATTTAAATGATCTCTAAGCTCGATTTAAGTTCTGGCATACTCGTAAGACATGTAAAATGGTTCTGGTTTAATATTATATGAATAAGTTGATCATGTTGTCTTAATGATAAAATTTTAATATTGTAATGCCTTATAGCTTAGGTAACTTTTGAATCGGGTATAAGGTGTTACAGTATTAGTTAAACATTAGGCAACCAATGAGCAACGTTTGCTTCTATTTTGCTTTGATGAAAAAACCATGTAACGGCAATTTACAAAGTAGTAATATAGTTCATGAATAATTTTATTAACCAATCTATTCAAAAAAATTACTAGTTTACTTAGACGAAAATACTACACTCAGAGCACCAGATCCAACACAAAATAGTCCGACATTCCCTGAAAAAGTTTTTGAAAATTTACGAGCAGTGTCGCGACATCGAACCCCTGTGTTGCAACCTTGCACTTCGAAGTGATAGATTTTGAGAATGCATAGACAGTGTCGTGACACCGAACCCCGGTGTTGCGACATCATATTTCGAAGCAAACTATTTTGTAAACACAGGTAATGTCGTGATACAAGTTATTTGTAATGACCCAAATTTTACAGTTATCGAAAAAGTGCATTTTCGGGTCTTTGTTTCTGAAAAATAAATTCGTAAATATTTATTAAATATTTACAAAGTTTAGTGAGTGGTTAATTAAAGTTTAATAAAGTGAATTAGCTTAAATTAAGGATAATCAGATAAAAGGATTAAATTGAATGAAGTGTGGAAGTTTAATTATAGATTAAAAGAAAGTGAAAAGGACCAAAATGGCAATTATGCCATTTGTCCTAAGTGAGGCGGCATAAACATAAAAATCTGAGATTTTTATGTGTTAAAATATATTAAATTATTATTCTTATTATTTATTATTATAGTTTTATATTTAATTATTATTTTTATTGTTATTATTATTTAATTAATATTATATTATTAAATTAAATAAATTAAAGGTTGACAAATGTATGGTACATATGGTGACATGTGTAACACTAATATACATACAATTGTAAAATAAATGTATGTTTACTTATTATATAAGTATATTATTAAATTATATTATATATATAAAGTAAATAAATGAAAAAGAAACAAAAGAATAGAAATGAAGAAACAAAGCAAACGAAACAGAGAGCAGGGGAAAGAAAGAAAAAAAAAGAGAAAAGAAAGAAGAAAAAAGGGAAAATTCAAGGTTTGAAGCTTGGAAGTTTAATAGATAAGTCAATTTAGCCCTTTTTATTTAATTTTGATGTTTTGGAAGCCATGAAACAAGGTTTTGATGAAATTAAATTGATATATTGAAAGTTAGTGTGGAAGAATATTATCAGGATTGTCAATGAATTGTTCTGTTCATTGATTAGACGTTAGCAAGGTTCTGATTAGTTGAAAGCTCAGTTAACTGAAGCACTAATTCTGGTTTAGTCCGAAATTCGATGAAGAAACTTGTGATTTATAGAGATAGTAGTGTTTTGATACAAGAAGATAAACTAATGGTTTATATTACTGAAAGTTAAAGTCACATGGGAAGAATTATCAGATATATGATTCGAAGTGGTACCTATTATTCTTGTATCAAAAGATTAAAATATGATAATTGGTTATCATCCGGGAAAGACAAATGAAGTTATATATACTCAAAATTTAAGGTTTTGCTTAGTGTTATGAACTATGAACATCCGAGTGTGATCATCTGAGGATGGCTCCATTCTAGTTGAGATAAAAATTAATCTGATTTCTTTACAGTAGGTTTGCAAAGCTCAGAAATGTGATAATGAGTTACTGGTTAAATGGGAATAGTGTACAAATGACTTTTGACTGAACATTTCGGATTGGATCTAATAATTTTCTGCTATTTGGAAGTAGAAGTGGTATCGAAGAATTCAAAACTTATACAGAAGAATTTGCATGAAATTTATAGTAGTACTATATCTACACATTTTGGAGGGAATAAGTTGTACAGTGAATTAAAGAAGATGTGCTGATGATTTAGAAATGAAAAGCGATATTTTGAACTTGTATATGAATGTTTATATGTCAGCAAGTTAAAATTGAACATCAGATACTGATACTTCTCGAATTATTACAGTCAGTGATGATATCAGAATGGAAATGGGATAGAATTTCTATGGTTTTGAATTGGAATTACCTTTAACTTCAAAAAAGAGAAATGATATTTGAATAATCGTCAAGGGTATAATGAAGTTTGCATATTTTATTCCGGTATGAATAAGTTTCTTATTTAGTAATTATCTGAAATATGGGTTTCTGAGAATTTCAGATTTATAGTATGTCAGTTTCTATTATTTCTGAATGAGATAAATGGTTTACATTCTGATTCTAGAACAAGTATAAGAAGTTTTGGGTACGCGATAACAGTTTTCAGCACGGTATGAAGCTTTGTATGATAGTGAGTGTAAAACTGCATAGTATCTGATTGAATACAATGAGAAAAAGAGTATGTGGAGTTGTTTGATTAGTTAAACTGAAGAAAGTGGAAGTGATTCGAGATAGTTTAAAGATGGTATTTGATTGTCAAAAATTCTATATGGGTATTGAGTGAAAGAAAAATGATTGGGTTAGAATTAATTCAGGAAACAAAGGACACTGTTAAGAAGATTCAAGATAAACTGAAAGCGGCTTTTGACAGACAGAAATTATTTATATTGAGTAATCTGCTAATGATAAGGTATTTCTTAAAGTTTATGTGAAATTAAGCTTTCGTTCTGTTTGGCTATGTGAAATTGCAGAAAAGTTAGACTGATAATGCATTGGTTGATATTGCCTCTGAAGTTACAGAGAATTTATGAGATTTTATCAGATCTTCCATATGTTACTTCAACAAGGGATATTGAAATTTAAACTAATTCATTGTATAAAGAAGAAGAACCGATTGAGATACTACCTTAAAAAGTGAAGTCATAATACTGAAGAAATCACATGGGAGCTCTCTTTTAGGTAAATTTCGAGGACAAAATTTATTAAAAAGTGAGAGAATTGTAATAACCCAAATTTTACAGTTATCGAAAAAGTGCATTTTTGGGTCTTTGTTTCTGAAAAATGGATTCGTAAATATTTATTAAATATTTACAAAGTTTAGTGAGTGGTTAATTAAAGTTTAATAAAGTGAATTAGCTTAAATTAAGGATAATCAGATAAAAAGATTAAATTGAATGAAGTGTGAAAGTTTAATTATAGATTAAAAGAAAGTGAAAAGGACCAAAATGGGAATTATGCCATTTGTCCTAAGTGAGGCGGCATAAACATAAAAATATGAGATTTTTATGTGTTAAAATATATTAAATTATTATTCTTATTATTTATTATTATAGTTTTATATTTAATTATTATTGTTATTGTTATTATTATTTAATTGATATTATATTATTAAATTAAATAAATTAAAGGTTGACAAATGTATGATATATATGGTGACATGTGTAACACTAATATACATACAATTGTAAAATAAATGTATGTTTACTTATTATATAAGTATATTATTAAATTATATTATATATATAAAGTAAATAAATGAAAAAGAAACAAAAGAATAGAAATGAAGAAACAAAGCAAACGAAACAAAGAGCAGGGGAAGGAAAGAAAGAAAAAGAGAAAAGAAAGAAGAAAAAGGGGAAAATTCAAGGTTTGAAGCTTGAAAGTTTAATAGGTAAGTCAATTTAGCCCTTTTTATTTAATTTTGATGTTTTGGAAGCCATGGAACAAGGTTTTGATGAAATTAAATTGATATATTGAACGTTATTAATTTTTTAAATATTGTTTATGTTGAATAAAATGATGAATTAGGGATTAAATTGATAGAAATTCAAGTTAGAAGTGAGATAAGGATTGAATTGTAAAGTAATTCATAAGTTTTGAATAGTAGGGACTAAATTGAAAGAATTTAAAAATTATGGTTTTATGCTGAAATTAGAGTATTGAAATTAGTCTAAAGTGGAAATTGAATGAAAATATTGAGTTAAATGTGAAGAATAAAAGTTAGTCTTGGTTTAAAGACTAAATTGGAATTTAGGCAAAAGATGAATAAAAATTGAAATATTCGATGAGAAAATTGAATGGTAGTGTATTGATAATTTTTAATTGATTTCCATAGCTAACGTTGTTCCAGGAAAATCTCGGCTAAGCAAGGAAAAAGGGCAGAGACAACGGGAGTTAGCTCGAAAATTACGGTTTGTGTTTCTATAATTCGAACTTAATATTTAATTGTTGAATTTATTATTTAATGTGTAGGTTGATGCATTGAAAAGTGAAATTTAATTGTTAATTATTATATTTTGATTGAATGTTATGGTAAGTAATTAATGTAAGCATTATTGTGTTTTATGATTATTGAAATGAATCAAAACGCATATTGTATTGCAATTGAATTGCATGTGGATTGATATGGAAAAATGTATTAAATTAAATTGAAATTAAATTACGAATGAAATTGAAAATTTGAAAGTTTACTGAATACCCTATTAACTGTATCGGACTAGTCGGATATAGTTGGCATGCCATAGGATTGGAAGTGTTCAGGGATATTCTGACTGTGTGTCGATGAGACACTATAAGTGTCGACTATTGTTACTGTTCCAGATTCGTTCCGAAGAGGTACTCTGTACCCGACTATGACTGTTACCGTTACTGTTTCGGATTTGTTCCAAATAGGTACTTTGTGTACCGCTACTGTTACTGTTACCCTTACAGTGTATTCTGGTTTTGGCCAATGAAACACTGTATACTATTCCTAGTGTGTGGGTTGGATCCATGTATCCGTCCAGGCCCGAGTCATGTTCATAGGGCAAATAAAGGTACTGAAAAATTTACTGCTACCGAATATTTAACTGTAACTGAATAAATAAATTACTGATATTGAATAATAATGATTAAATGATTGTTATTGAAAAATACTGACTGTCATCAAATAATTGATTGATACTGAGTAAAAGATCGCTACTGAACGAATAATCGTTATTGGATAACTAATTGTTTTCGAATGACTAAATGTTACTGAAAGAAATTGATAAATTAATCGATACTGAAATATGTTTACTGATATTGAATAGTGAACAGAAACATAAGTAAGACATATGAATAGAGAATATTATTGTTGTGAATTAAATGAAAAAATTAATCAAGTTATTAGATAATGAAGGTTGAATGAGTTGTACAGAAATTATTTATGAAATGAATAAATGACTATTTATGATTATTATAGGACAATAAGTGTAAGTTATGTTTTAAATGTTCGGATTATAGAAATACCACTGAGTTCATACTCAGCATACGGTTTGTTTCCGTGCGCAGGTTAAGTTAAAGCTAGAATGTTGAATCAGCATCCCAGGCCGATCTCGAACTCAATAAGGTAACAAATGTTAATTGTTGATAATGGCATGTACCTAGGTCATTAAGTTAATGTTTGTAAATGGTAATAATATATATAAAGATATTGAATTATGTATGAAACATGTAAATTTTGGTGACTAAACCTAAGAAAATTAATTAGGTTAGTATGATAATGTTTAATTGATATAAATTGTGGTACCACTGAGGATACATTGGATGAATGATTTGTTGCTAAAATTGGATAGCATATAAAATGTGTTTGGACTGGTTGAATGGAGAAATTTTGAAATGCTTGTTGTCTACAATTTGCAGGGTTGGTAAATTTAAAAATACAAAGTTCATTTTGAGTTCACATGGTTTGTCACACGGGCATGTGACCAGGCCGTGTGAGACACACGGCTTGCGCATGGGAATGTTGTTAGGCCGTGTGTCCCCTGCACTTAAATTGTTACAACCAAGTTAGTACACGGGCGTGTGCCTTGGTTGCCACGGCCGTGTCTTAAAGTCAGTTTAGTACACGGGCAGGCCACACGGACGTGTGTCATGGTCGTGTTTAAAAGTCAGTATTGCACACGGGTTGAGGACACGGGCGTGTCCCATGCCTCACGGGCATGTTAAATTAGCCACACGGGCGTGTGGTACTGTTTAAAAGAAGTGAATTTAAAATTTCACGAAAAAAATTGCTAAGCTTTAGGATCGAATCCCGGTTTGTTTTAATTACACTTGTAAAGTACTGTGGACCCATTAAAAATTATATTTAGATGTATATATTGCATTTATACTCATTTATATGCAAATGTACTGTAATGACTGGTAATACCCAGTAATCCTGTTCCGGTAACGGGACGGGGTTAAGGGTATTACATTATTAGTGTCGCGACACAAAATCACGAATTAAAATTCTGGCAATTCGAAGTTCGGTGTCATGATACCCATACCTAGTGTCGTAAAATCGCGTCAAGTCTACAACTTAATACTCGAAATTATCACACGACCTTCCAGGTTTTTCTTTAAAACCCATTATCTTTTAACCCTAAAACCTCTAATGAAACATACTTTGAACCATACTACAACCATAAAACAACATTAGCAGCTGCCAAACGCCCTTCCCTTCTCATTTTCTCTAGTTTTTCAAGATTTCCTTTAATTTCTTTCTCTCTTTTCTCTCTTGTTCTGCTACAATTTTTTCTTTGTCTTTGGTTATCTCATTGTTTTGTAGGTATTACACATCACGTCCACAACAATCAATTCAGCTGACACGTTCAAATATGTCAACAAGTGAGGTTAGGCGTTCTAACTTCATTATTTGTTCATATTTTCTGCCTAATTAACAGTTCATAGTATTGCCATGGCACCTAGAAAAATTAGGCGAACTACAACCAGTGAGTCATCGATAGAGGTCGATTCTGATAGGTTTCATAACCAAGAGGTTGAAAAATACTTCTTAGAACTTCAAGGTTGAACATTTATATAGGAGAGAGGGTTTGACCCATCGATGACCATGTGCGATGAAATTTGGAAGTTAGTCCACATTCATCATTAGAGGATTTTTTGTTCGACCCTAAATGAATCGGTGATCGACTCAATAGTTTACGAATTTTATGCTTCCCTGAAAAAAAGAGAAAATAATAAACTGTCGAGAGAAGTCTACACACATGTCACAATAATGAGTAAGGAAGTGTTTGTCACTCCCTGAGAAATCTACCGTTTTTATGATGCTCTATGCTATGCCTCCAATTTTCTTGACAATGTTTATTTAAATTACTATAGGGATATTTATATGGATCAAATCTTAAAATACCTTACTGAGGGGAGAGGTGAGTGGACTCACCAACCTAGTATTAATCTCCCATTGCAATTTAATTAGTCAATAATGTACTCAATTGCATAAATGTGGATGCAATTCATTTGTATTCGGATTTTGCTATCCTAAAACATGTCTAACGTAAACACTTTTACAGCGATTTTACTTGATGCTAATTTGTAGAAATGATAGATTTGCATGAGAAAATGGATCTATCAATCCATGATGACGTGTATCATTGGCAAGAAGAAAATGAATTTATTTCTTGTACCTAGTGATAGCCTTATGTAAAAGGGCCAAGGTTCTAAGGTTCCAATGTCTGCCACAGAACAATTCGTGAAGTCGACAAAAAGCATCATTGAAAATTCAATGTACACCAAGTATGGCGAGCTTCAACGAAAACATATAACAGAATGGAACTAGTGTCGAAAGAACAATATGGACGTTCTACCATCCCTCAACCGCAAAGGTAAAACAAAGGCTAAACAAGGACAAGGGTTAAGTGATCTGCCTGATTTGGGATGGGTTATTAGATCGATGCAAGAAATGAAATCAATTGGTATCGACTAAGCACAGAGGTTTGACATTTGAGTTTCAAATCCTCTACCAAACAAATATGAACCCATTTCGTATAATGAGCAATCTAAGAAGGATGAGGAGAAGAGTGAAAAAGAATATGACGAGGAAGAAGAAGATGAAGGAGAAGAGTATCCTCATATTTACGACTTTGAGGAGGAACTAATTAGAATGACATCCGAACGAAAAGTGTACATTTACACAGGCCAAGCCAACATAGCCCAACCCAATTTGCAAGTAGGAAGGCCACAAAGACTACTATAAGACGTGACAATGGGAAGGCAAAGATGGGCGAAGTGTCGAAACCTGATTTTGATTAATTTGTCATTTCATTTGATTTTTTTTGGGAGGGTTGTAATTAATTTTAAACTTGGATGATTTTATTTTCCTTTTCTTTTCTTTTTTGTTTTAGATAGACTTTTTTTTAGTTAATGCTTAAATTGAAAATGCCTTTTATTAAACTAATTTACAAATTTACAAAAATGAATTTACAAAATGTTTTGTTATATTAAAAAAGGGGAGATTATTAAACTAAACCTTATTGGATAATATGTTTTAATATAAAAAATTAAAATGTTTTTGAGTAAAATTAAAGTTGAGCAATTTCATAAAAATCAAGTTAAAATGGTTTCAATTGTTCAAATATGTTTTAACCATTTTCAAACAAGTTAGAATTGCTCCAGGACAAAAATTACTTTTTGTCTAAGTATCGATATTTTACAAGATATCGGTATCCCTCTGATAATCGGTACCAAATTGACATTCTGTCATTTTCAAACCTTGGTAGGTATCGATACTTTCCTTAATGTATCGATACTTATGCTCCAACAGTCATTGAAATCAGTATTAATTACAAAAAAATATCGATACCCTTTTAGTAGATATTGATACTTGTTGATGTAGTTGAACTTAATGACCTAGTATTTCATCCCCAATGGCTACATTCACTTTTACAACAACCACAATGATTGGAAATCAATTAAAAGGTATAAAAATCATCTTCCAAAAGTTTAGCAACAACAAGAAACATGTGCAAAACTTAAAGATCAATCAAAACAACCTAAAGCTTAATTCTTTCATACCTTTTCTTATAAACACTTGTGAGCTTTCATTGTATTCATTTAGCTCAAGTGTTCTTCTTTGTATTTGTACTTAATTGGTAAACATCCTAATCATGTAAGGATTGTTTCTTTGTTTGCTTATTTGTTTCTCTTTGAAAAAAGGGTTAATTCTTAAGGTTTGGGTAGAAACCTTAAAGGAGTTGTATCTTAAGATTTTGGATCATAAATCTTAAGAGATATTGTAAGGTTAAACATTGTCCTCAAAGGTTGCCAAATTAGTAAATTTGGGAAAATCCGTAGTTGTGGTAAGCTAAGGTAGTGGAGTAGGTAATTGGGGCCTAGCCACTATAAATCATTGTGTTCTTTGTTGCATATTTTTCATTGCTTCCACCACAAGTTCTCAAAGGCTAATTCAACCTCCCTTTTGATGATTTTAAGTTTATCCTTCTAAGCTAACAAACATGTGATAGGTTGTTTGTATAAACTATAAATTTAACCTAATAATAGAGGATTTTCGATGATTTAATTTTAGACTAGTTAGTTTAATCTATTAAACTATAAAGAGGAAAAAGTATTTAAGCATACCAAATGATAAAAGTATACACGAGAAGGCATGTATGCTTGCTTGAATTACAGGTTGCTCGAATTTCATAACTCAGTTATTTGAATCCATGGATATTGAAATAGTAAAGTATAGTGAGTATAAAATCCGTGCAAGTATGGACTTAAATGAAAATTAATGAAAGGACAAAAGCATTTAGAGGATTAAAAATAGAGTGAGAGTTATAAAACTATTGAATGGCTAAAAGTAATGTGAGTGAAGAGAGAACAAAAAATCCAATAAAGAGTATTAGTACTTGAGCTATTTTTACTCATAATTGCACAAATACTCGTTGAGTTGCTTATACTTTTTAGTACTATACTAGAGTTCAAAACATGGATGAAAGTTAAATTGAGTACTTGGGATTCTAATTACCTGTAGTCTTCGAACTTAGATGTTGTACTTGTGTATTCATTTTGATGGAAGCATATGCTTAACTAACTTTAACTTATTTACTGTGGAACTTAATGAACTACCATGTTTGAGGTTAAAATCGTGAATTGTTTATATATCTATTTAGAATTGCATATTTAGCCAAACTCTCTTATTTGTCATAACCCAAACTAATTCCGTATATGAAGCATGCTCAAGTATAGTCTTGATTATTTTATATTGTTTTCGTTGTATGTTTGTCTTGTTTGCTTGCGAACAAGCAACGAGTTAAGTGTAGGGGAGTTTGATCTGCCACAATTCGTTATGGCAAATTAGGTTCTTTCCGGCACTTAATGAGCTTTTTTAAAGAAATTTCATACTATTTTTATTAGTTTTCTAATTTAGTATTTTACGTTTAAATTTAGTGAAATAAGCGTTTTTATGCAAGTTTTGGTGTTTCGATGACCCATTAGGCCAATTCGGGTCGAGGGTAGGACTAATGAGCTAATTACGTGTGCAGGACGTCATTTCAAGCCAAGGAACACAAAGAATGACTACAGTCCCGCGACAATAGCATGCAAAGTCGCGACACCCAACTTCGAGCTATCAAAAGTCCCATTCGATGTTCAATTTCGCGACATGCATATCCAATGTCATAACATTAGTTCGACAAGGGCCAAAATACTGCCAAGGGTGTTTTCTTCTACACAACATATTTAATTTACTTTTATCAACTTTAACTAACCTAGGAGGGTCAGAAACGTTAGACTATATATAGTAATATTTAGGCTTAATTGAGGAGACCATTTTGAAAATAGTTTTTAGGATTTTTAGTTTTAGTTTCAATTTAGTTTGAGATTTGACAGAATTTTTAGTATTGTTTTTAGACTTGGATTTGATTTCGACCCAAGCTTTCGTTTCTTTAGTAATCTATAATTTTTTATTTGGTTTTTATTTGCAATCAGTGTTATCTCAACAACTGTTCAAGGATTTTTGGCTTCCTAGCACATCCAGTATTGAAACATATCAATTTCTCTTTTTCATTCTCTTTAGTTTAATTTGTGCTTTGCATGTTGAATTAAACTTGGGGAATTTTGCATCTAGATTCATGAGTAGGGAGATTAATTATTGAAGGTGGGATTAATTAACTAAAAAATTATGGTTTGCCATAGAATTATTTAACTTAAGTTATGTATGCTTAAACCCTAGAATTGATGACCTTGGGAAGTAATCTAAATAAATGATGTTGATAGAATAGTTTATCGAGCACCTCTTAGTTTAACATGGTTTAAACTACGAGGTGGAGAGATAGGTGGTTTTTATCGATTAATTAATTAGTTAGAGGCTAAGAGGTAATAACTAGTTAATTATTGGCTAATTCATTAAAACCCGAGTTTTAAAGTTAATTATGAACACTGCCGTGAGTTAATCTTCTGCTTGTTATCTGAGTTAATTTCGATTGTTAATTTATTTTTGTTAGTCTTATGTTATTTTTGTCACTAAATTTTATATCGTATTATAAGTCTAGATTAGTACTGTTTATCTCTATTATTGTAGAAAGTAATTTTAATTTAATTAACCTCCTTTTGGTACGATTCTCAGAATACTTCTCGAATTGTTTCGTTATAAATTTTACTATATTACAATTTGGCCCGTATACTTGTAGACACTGTTGTTTTTAATTTATATATTTTTGTGGCAATATTTCCAGTCTATACGTTCGTGCATCTAGTGACAGTCAACAAGTAACTCAATCCCACATTGATGACGATTAATGCAAAAAAAAAAGAGCATTTGAATCCACCAAAACCAAGATTTCTCATACCTTTTTGTTTTCACCATAATTTTTTTCAAAATGTGTAAATCATAAAAAAACTAAAATAAATTGTTGATAAAAGAAAAACCTGTTTAGGTTTCCCAAGGTTAACAATCTCACTTTATCTTGATAAAAAAAGAAACATGTTACTGAAGAACAGTCATTCCATGGTTGTCAAGTCCTGGTGTTCCATGTGGATGTTCCACATTTGGATTAGCCAATGCCCTTGCCAAATCTGATCCAACATATCATATATATTTGTCAAAAAAAATCATATGGAGATGTTGGAACAAAGAAAGAAAAAGAAGAGAAAAAAGAATCACAAGGATTGGGTATGTGCTCTTCAAGATCTGTTTGAACCTTCTTTTCACTTGTCAATGGAGCTTTGGATGCCTATGTTGCAAGTGGCGGAACTAGGATGTTAATCTTAAGGGGGCAAGCTAAAATTAGATGTACTACGTAACAATCGATTTAAACATATAAACAATCGATTAAAAAGAAGTAGTATTCTAACATAATAATTGATTCAAAGAAGCAGTATTCTAACATAACAATCGATTTAAACATATAAATAATTGATTTAAAAGAAGTAATATTCTAACATAACAATCAATTTAAACATATAAACAATCGATTCAAAAGAAGAAGTTCCACTATAACAATCGATTTAAACATATAAACAATTGATTCAAAAGAAGTAGTATTACAACATGACAATTGATTTAAACATACAAACAATCGATTCAAAAGAAACAGTATTCACAGGCTATCATTTGACATAATTTTAAACAAAGTGAACAAAATTTTCCCTTTATCTTATCAAAAATAATTTTTTTAATATTAATTTTAATACTATAAAAATATTGAAGGGACCTACTTATATTTTTGGGAGGGCTATAACATATATATATATATAAAGAGAGAAATTGTAAAAATCTTAAACCTTGAAAGGCCTACTTATATTTTTAGGAGGGCCGTAATATATCTACATAGGATTAAATGTAAAAAATTTATCTACCAAGCTCCCCCATTGTCTGTTGCAATATCTATCCTTTTCTTTTCAGTGGGTGAGATTTGTTATAAAGGATGAAGCTGTCTCTCCTTATATAGAAAGTCTTCTCATAATATTATTTAAAAAAGAAACCGAACCAATGGCCTACTCATTAATAAACCATTGCCTACTATTACTATTACTTTCAACTTTGAAGCACCAATTAAAGGGTTTTACCTACTAACCGACTTTTTTTTTTATAGCCAATTCAGCATTGCTTAAATCATTTTATTATTGCTTCAAATTTCACATGCATAATCCATATGGTCTTATATGCACCATTGAGTTAATTATATTATGTTTTGATTCAATTAAATTGAATTATTCAAATTGGTTAGAATAAGTAATTCGAATTTTGAGTTCGAGACGAGTTGAATTTTACAATTTGAATTATTTAAATAACATATTCGTATAAATATTCTTTTGATCCTTGTCAATTTTGAAAATGAACAAATTGGTCTCTTAACAAAAATTGAAAAATAAAAATAAAAATAAAATAATTTAAAATAATTTTTAAAATTAAAAATATTTATAAAATTCCAAAAAAATTAAAAAATCTAAAGAATATATAAAAAAAGTTAAAATTTTAAAATTTTTTAAAATAATAATTTAATGATGTGATAAATTCAAAGGTGATAATAATAAATCCCAAATCCAATATATATCATATAAATCCTAATCAAAATCCAATTTGTATGACACAAATGTAGTATTAAATGAAGTTTAATATGAGGGGTTTTAGTTTGAATTAGTTAATTTTATCTAGATTTTTCTAATTATTAATATGGCTGTGTTGTAATAATTTGATTAAATATTGTCAAATAATTTGACTTTATTACTTCAAAATTTTTGTTTGTATGTAGAAATCATTTAAAAATAATCAAAACGAAAACTCCTTATTTCTTGAAAAAGTAAGTTTAAACCCCAAAACCGAACGTAAAGTACATATAATCTAAGATTTAGCATTATTATAACATAATCCTCTTTCCTTTTAGTATTACAAAATATCATATTTTGAAAATCACAAAATTCTTTTGGGCTTTTTATCCCCCCAGGGCCCAAACAATACCGAAATCATTTCCAATTTGTCTTTGCCACGTGTCCTACTTTCATGGGTCAATTTTTGGCCATTTTGGTATGGCCTAAATTTGTCCAGGTGTCGAAAATTAAATATGCTAGTATTTTTAATAGGTTAAAATATGGTTTTTGCATATTCGAAATATAATATATTTATTTTTATTTTAAGAAAGTTAGTCTTTTTATTTTTCAGATTTTAAAATTCAAGTCTAATTTTTAATATCGTTAAAATTCTTCTGTTACATTTGTTGGTGTAACATTTTAAAATAAAAAAAAAATTATTGGCAACTATGTGACGGAAAAATAATACTGTAATGAACCTGAATTTAACAACAGAATTTTAAACGTGTTAATAATTAGACTTGCATTTTTAAATTTGAAAACTAGAGGAACTAAATCCCAAATCTATGAAGAGGACAAGGACTTGGACCACATTTTAACCTTTTTATATTAGGTCAAATGCTTTTATTAGCCTCTATACTATATGTAAGTTGTGGATTTAGACTTTGTACTTTAATTAGGTCAAATTTAGTTTATGTATTTTTCAAATTTTCTAATTTCAGTATTAACCCAAACAATAATAGTTAATTCTGTTAAGTTAAATTTTATTATTAGTCTTGTACCATGTATAAGTTGTAGATTTAGTCCTTTTATCTAATTTGATCATTTTACCACTTAATATTTTTCAAATTTTAAAATTTTAATCTTGACAAAAAAATGATAGACATGAAATCCATTAATTAAAATGACATGGTTTATGTGAGTATTATATGAAAATGGAAAATTGACATGAATTTATAGGTGTACTAATATGCAAGGCATAATAATAAATTTAACCCATTACTTTAGTTTCTTTATTCAATTCGACCTTATACTGTTATTTAAAGAAAATTAGCTCTCAACCTTTTATTGCTGGCATTAGTAAATAAATTAAAATTATAAAAAAATTAAAAATTATATATAAAAATTATAATTCGAAAAAAATATGAAATAATTCTTGAAAAATAAAAATAGAAAATCTAAAATATTATAAAAGGGGAATGGATGCCTTATCTTTGCCTGCCTGTTATCTTATCCTGGAGGTTGGGGTAGGAGGGTTTGAATGTAAAAAAAGGAAATTCCATTTCTTGTTTTTAGGTTTCTTGTATTCTTCTTTGGATCCCTATTTTTTTTTCCCTAAAATAGACAAAAGGAAATTGAAAACTAAGATGAAAGAGAAGTTGGTAATTTTTACATTTTTTTATAAAAAGTTAATATCTTTTACATCTTTATTTTTATTTTTTAAAAATAAACTTTTTATAAAAAATTTAAAAAAATTATAATTTAATGACTAATAATATAATTTACCCTAATATAAAATATATATTATTTCAAAGAGCTTGGATAAGTAATATACTTTCATTCAAACTTCAATTTGAAATAAAAGAAAAGGCCAAGACCCCAAAATGACTATTGGATTGTTCCTGAGCAAATCCACATTCTTTGATTCGCCCTCTAATATTTTAAAAATTGAATCAGTATTTTAACTAGTTTGATAGCTCATTTAACTATAATGAAATAAAAAAAAATTAATAAATAAGTTAAAATATATAAACTAGTTCAACCACCAATTTTTTTGTCTTGTTTTTAATTTTTACCGTTTTTGAGCAATTAACTTAAAGATTAGTTCAATTTCTTTGTCTAAACCAATATATATTTACCAATCAATTTAGTCTGATTCCAACAACACTGTAGCACTCCTCTTGATGGCCTAGTTTGTTGCATTTTCCCTTGGACTGGGTTTGGTACTCCTTGACTTTCCCGAGGCACTTTTCCTACTATTTATTATTATTTATCCTTTTACTTATTATGCTTAAATGGTAAACAAACTCTCCTAATAAATAAATAAATAATCAATTGAGTCCCTAATAATAATAATAATAATAACATTCTATTGAAGTTTTAATCGAAAGGGTTACTTTATATTTTAGTTCCTAAGTTCAGCAACTTGCATTTAGTTAATACTTAAATTTTTTTAAGATCTAATTAATACATGAACTTTGACTTATTCGTAGATCGATTTAAGCCAAACTTAATCAATGTATTTTTATTTATCTCCTTTCTTCAAACCTAACCTAACTTGAAATATGAACTTATTATTTTTATCGAAACCTGGCTCAGATTAAATTTATAGAATTCCCAACTAAATTAAAATTCTTTTATTATCAAATCAAGTAAAACTTTAATAGCATAAAAATCTGCTTATCCAAAGTTTGAATTATTTTTAATATTAATAAGTTATTTTATAATCAAAACCACATAAAGTGTATTTTATATGTCTTTATTAACTTTTTCATTTTTACTTTACATCTATACATCTATGGCCTCGCATCTGAATAGAAATTTCAAAACTCAAAAATGTACAGACAAAACAAATCTTGATTTTAATTCAAGCTTTATTTGATCAACCAAAAACAACACATATATTTTAAACCAGCAACCTCAGTCAGTGAACCTTGCCACCCTTCATTTTGGCAATATACTCAAACAAACTCCCATCAAAACATCCCCTTACTGCTTCTTTTGTTAGATAACCATTTTCATCCTTGGCAATTATATACAAAAGTACCCATTCTCCCTTTGATATTATCCTGCAAACCAATTCCATTTTTTTTTAAATGAATAGAAAGTACACGGAATTCAAAGAAAAGGGTGATTGAAATACCAGCCAATGAAATCATATGAGTTTCGATTAGCCTCAGTCATGTGCCATAGTTCCCCCAGTGTTAACTTGTCCGGCACAGTTCGAGCGTACTTGCTAAAAATACTCTCAAAGTTCATTGGCATATACCTGAAAACATCACATTCATTTGCTTGTGAAAGATTAAAATAGTTTTTTTATATAATGTTTTTAGTGATTCAAATCCTATATGCTAATTACCTTCCTTCAGTGTCATATGTTGAAGAGTCACTTCCATGCTTGCATTTATGTATTCTATCTATGCATATGGGAAAATATAGATTTGGTAGCCATCCCTGTCAAATTTGTGAATGACATATTAGCAACTTAGGACTCCTATTTTGTAAATCTTTAAGGGATAAAGATGTGTAGAGTGTAAAACCTTTAGAACTCTTATTTTGGAGATAAACATTAATTTTAGCTATTAATGTAATTCGATCTGTATCGTTTGATTTTGGGGAGCTTAACTATAAATAGAGGTTTTTCTGCTCATTTGTAATTATTCAGTTGTAAACTTTTAAAGTAATGAAATAGTTTTGAGAGCATTTATTCAAACACTTGACGTGTGTTATTTTTCTATGGTTTTTCTGTTCGTTTGTGGCTTCTTTCTGTTTCGAGTTTGCTTCTGCTTTACTTAGGTGCCTTAGAGAATTTCTATGAAAATTCTTATTTTTTGAGAATTAGGTTGACTTAAGTAAATTTGAACTAAAAAAATTGCCTAAAACCGCACGATTTACCAAACTAAAGTTTTAGCCCTGTGACATAAGAACCTCCACGATATTTTTACTATAGTATGTGTGTATCTTAATGGAAAGGAATCCAATGTTGCAGAATAACTTACAGGGAGAGTCCAATAACTCAATGCCACATTGATGGTAATTGCAATAACAAGGCTCGAAATTGGATTGAAACCAATATTTCTCATACCTGTATTATACATAAAATTTGTCAAAAAAATGAGTAAAAAAGGAAATTGGAGAGAAAAGATTGGAAAAAATAAAACCTCTGTAGGTCTCCCAAGGATAAACAATTCCATCTTTATCTTGATCAAAAAAGGAAGCGTGTTGCTGAAGAGCACTCATTCCATAGTTGTCACGTCCTGGTGTTCCATGTGGATGTTCCACATCTGGATTAGCAAATGCCCTTGCCAAATCTGATCCAACATTTAATATATATTTATCAAAAAAAAATCATATGGAGCTGTTGGAACAAAGAAGAAAAAAAAGAATTACAGGGTTTAGGTATGTGTTCTTCAAGGTCTGTTCGAACCTTCCTTTCACTTGTCAATGGAGCTTTGGGTGCCTCTGTTGCAACATCCATCCTGTTTTTTCAGTTTGAGTTTTGTTATAAAGGATGAAGCTATCTCTCCTTATATAGAAAGTCTTCTAATAAGATATTAATCATTTCATTTATGATTTTTTGTAAGTATTATTATGTGTATTTCTTTTTCCTTGAAACAGCAAAAAATAGGATTTGTGAAACAGTGAGTGGAATGCTAATAATAGAGTTATTGAATGGGACAAGTAAATGAAAAGTCCAAGTTTGCGGTTTCTTTTAAATCAGATTTCGCCATTACTTCAATTTTCACATGCATTATCCGCATTGTCTTATATGCACCATTGCTTTTGTTACTACAATTTCACACGTCTCTACATTTTTTAATGATATTTTTATAAAATTTTAAATATATACTAAAATTGTATTTTGATTTTTAAATAATATAATCTTTTCAAATATTATAAAATTTTAAATTATTAAAATGATAAATTCATATTTTAAATATAATAAAAATATAAATTAAATTACAACTCTTAAAAAATTTATTTAAAATCCAAAATCTCTCCACTTTTGAAAAATTCAAATTTATTTTAAATTAATTTCGCTTTCCACCAAATTAGGGAAACGTGCATTTCATGAATATGTCCAAAATTTCCCAAAATATAGGGCTAAATTATGAAGAAATGTCAATTTTTAAATAAGTTTAACTGTTTAGGCTAGTTTTTTTTGTAATATTTATCAGAATAGGTCGATTTTAGAGAAATAAGGCGAAAACACATCTAATAGGGAGCGCTTTTATCCACCTTCTGACTTTTTTTGACAAATCATCCCCATCATTTCGATGGTTAAATATTAGTGATTTTATCCTTTAAGTCCCGAGTTTGATTTCTCTCTTACTTACATTTGTATTTTTTTATTTCAGATTGCTTTAAGCTTTTCATATTTTTAATTGATATTTTTTAACATATTAACTCATTTAGTTAGATGGTTAGATAATTGTAATTATATTCTTGAATCCCAAGTTCTATTATTTTTATAAGCATATTAATATATTTTTTATTTCATACCGTTTCAAGCTTTTTTATTTTTAATTAATAAATATATCGTTTATAAGTTTTCTATTTTTAATTCATCTTTTTTAATTAATAAAAAATAAATAATTATTGCAAATATTATTATTTTTAGTAAAAATAAATGTCAATTAATTATTTCAAATATCATTATGTTATAAAATATTTTGCATATATGTGTTACATGACTATAAACATATCATGAACAAAGTAAATTTTCGTACTCTATATTTTTGTATGTGTATTGAAAATATTTCACATATAAACATAATGATATTTGAAATAATTAATTAAACTTTATATTTGCAATAATTATTTTATTTTATAAATAAAAGAGTTATTAATTAAAAAGATGAATTAAAAATAAAAAAAGTTTGAAACCACATGAAATAAAAAATACATTAATATGCTTATAAAAATAATAAAACTTGGGACTTAAAGATGTAATTACAATTATCTAACCATCTAGCAAAAAGAATTGATATGTTAAAAATAACTAATTAAAAAAATTTGAGGCAACATGAAATAAAAATTACAAATGTGAGTAAAATAGAAATCGAGCCCAAGACTTAATGATAAAAAAACTAACATTTAACCATCTAACCAAAAAAATATGATTTATAAAAAAGGTAGAAGGTGGCTGAAAGCACGCCTTGCTAGACACGTTTCCGCCTTCCCCACCAAAATCAACCTATTCTAATAAATATTATAAAAAATTGTCCTAAACAATTAAATATAAAAAAACGACATTTTTTTACAAAATTTAACCAAAATATAGAGCCCAAAAATGTTGAATAAATATACTTGAATATTTATTTAGTTTACAACTAAAAAAAATGTGAATGCTGTATTTATTATATTAATTTATCTTTTAAAATTTAAAATATTTTTGATGATTGAACTTTGAATGTGAGAAATAAACAAAATGGATTTCCGTGTCGTATTCCATTATTAATATATGATTGATGTGATTTTATTCATACTTTATCTCAAAATTGGATCTGTAAGTTCAACAATAGGATTTAACAACAAAATTAATTTTCAAATTATACCACCTATTTTACATTAAGTATTTAAAATTAATATCTAAACCCTAAATTTTAAATCTTAAACCCTAAGCTTTATAAATTTGTCTCAATTTTTTTAAAAAATACATGATGTTGAATAGCACATTCTTAGATGTTAATATTATGTTTTGATGTAAAATGAGATGAAATTAATAATTTAAGTAACACTTTTGGTAATAAAAAAAAACCTTTGATAACCTATATGATTCAATAGATATTTTACTGTTAAAGGATAATAAGAGTATTGGAAACTAATTAATAAAAATATATTAATCATTGTTTTTATAATTGGACTGAATTAGCTAGATTGAGAACGAATCGAGATATTGATTCAGAGAGAGGAGTTGAACTAATTAACCTGTAATTATATATTTTTCTAAAATTTTTAATAACTTATTTAATTTAATTAAATAAATTAAACAAATCAGTTGAAATAAAATTGATGACTTATTCAAATATTAATCTAATTTTGAAAACCTTAAAATTAATTTACTGGTGTAGAAATTGGGAAGTACAGAGCATGTGAAAGCAGTAGTTGGATAAAGCAGAGGCCGACCTAATCTATAAATGTGGTATGGGACAGAATGAGAGGAAAGGCAGTGCGTCACAATTTGGATTGAGGCTCACATGCTGTGGCATTTGGTGTGCTCCCTAAGCAAACTAACGAGACAACAAGGGACCACCACTATGCTTATCTCACTTTCTTTAATTTCAAGTCATTTCACTTTCAATCAGAAAAAGGATTTTTTGAGTTCAACTTTGCCACCAATCCAATATTTACATCAAATAACCAAAACCATTAGAACTTATAAATAATTTTGAAAATCTGTATTTATAGTATTAATTATACTATTAATGTGAAAAAAACTTCGAAAATAATTAATATCGAAACTCCTCGTTAAGTCTAAACCCCAAAACTATATATAATCTAAGATTTAGCATCTTTCCTTTTAGTATTACAAAATAATATGAAGTCAATATCATATTTTGAAAATGACAGTTAATTATTTAATATTACCAAATGAGAATGGCAAATTTCTTTCCCCCACAAAGCCCAAACAATACCATTTTAACCTTAGAGAATAAGGACTTAAATCACATTTTAACCTTTGTTATATTAGGTCAAATTCTTTTATTAATCTTTAGTTGTAGATTTAGACTTTGTACTCTAATTAGGTCAAATTTAATTTATGTATTTTAAAATTTTAAAATTTTAATATTAACCCAAACAATAACAGTTAAGTCTGTTAACTTAAATTTCACTATTAGTTTCATACCATGTATAAGTGGTAGACTTACCCCCTTTTATTCAATTTGATTATTTTAACATTTAATAATTTTCAAAATTTAAAATTTTAATCTTGACTAAAAAATGATAGACATGAAATCCATTAATTAAAATGGCATGGTTTTATGTGACTATTATATGAAAATCAAAAGTTGACATGAATTTACAAATGTACTAATTATAAAGCATAATAATAAATTTAATCCACTACCTTAATTTCTTTATTCAATTTTGCATTATACTCTGATTTAAAGAAAATTGTTCTCAACCTTTTATTGTTGACATAAATAGATAAATTATAATTATAAAAAAAATTAAATATCATATATAAAAATTATAATTCCAACAAAATATGAAATAATTCTTGAAAAATAAAAAATCTAAAATATTATAAAAGGGGAATGGATGCCTTATCTTTGCCTGCCTGTTATCTTATCCTGGAGGTTGGGGTAGGAGGGTTTGAATGTAAAAAAAGGAAATTCCATTTCTTGTTTTTAGGTTTCTTGTATTCTTCTTTGGATACCCTTTTTCCTAAAACAGAAAAAAAGAAATGGGTTTTTTATTCAAATAATATAAAATAATTAAATAAATATTAAAATATGATAAAGATAGTAATATTTATTAATCTAGGCACGAGCTATAGTAAAAAATTGATGTCACCTGACCAATCAGTAGCACCCCTCTCTCTAGCCACCGATCACATCAAGTTTTTTTTAAATAATTTTTTATGGTTGTCGCCTGGTCAATCTATAGCACCAAATTGAAATGTGATGACCAAAAATATTTAGGGACCTAATATGTAAATTTATCATTTTGGTTAAAAAGCTTTAAGGGTGCCGCCTGACTGCTTGGCAGCACCAAACTTCAAATAGGATAAATTGCTTCATAAACCCTTCTTGTTTATTATTATTTTTATTTCCCTTCAACACAACAAATAGAGAGGCCTCCTACCAATTAGTCCAAAATGTTTTTTTTTACTAAAAAGTATTTTTGTAAGACAACTGATTCCAACTGGAAATAAATTTTATTTATTTTTCAAAAAATAAAATTTTTTGTTCAAATAATTTTTTTTGTAAAATTATTTTTCGAAAAATTATTCGAACTGTAATAAAATAATTTAAAAAAAAGTGAAAAATAAATGAAATTTATTTCCAGTTGAAATCGACTTTTTTATAAAAATACTTTTTAGTAGAAAAAACTTTTTGGACTAATTGGTAATAGGCCTCTCTATTTTTTTTCAAAATCGCAACAAAGATACATCATGAAGATACTTGAGTGGTTTGAGATGCAGTATTCAAAACTGGTAAGTACTCCTTTAGCTGCACACTTTAAACTCTCAATTTTAGATTCTCCACGTTATGAAGAAGATGAAAGATGCATGTCAAAAGTACCTTACTCAAGCATAGTCAGAAGTTTGATTTATGCAATAGTATGCACTTGTCTCGATATTTCACATGTTGTTAGTGTTGTTAGTTGATATTGTAACAGCCCGTTTTCAGTAAAATTGGAATAGTGATTTCGGGACCATAAATCTGACGAGTAATTTTTTATTTTATTATTATTTTAATATCTATGGGATGTTAGTAATGTTGTATTAAAATTTCGTTAAGAAGTTTTGATTTTTGCACGATTAATTAAGTGAAAAGGATTCAATCGTAAAAAGTATAAAAGCAGAGTTCCATTAATTAAAAGGGCTAAATGACTATGTGAGTGGAAATAAATGGACTTAAATGGTAATTATACCATTCATAATGTTAGTGGACAAAGATGGGCATGAATTTGGTATTTTATTTAGTTAATTAGCAAGGTTATTAAGGTAATTTAATAATTAAGTTAAAGTAAAATAAGGTAAAACAATTGTATCATCTTCTTTAGTTTAATTCTCCATCGGAAATAGGATTAGAAAACTCCATTCATGAGGTTTGAAGGTTCGGTCAAGCTACCTTGCTTGCATGGTATGATTTTTAAGCCCATTTTAAATGATTTTTATGTTTTTAAGGTTGTTTTAACTTAATCTAGCTAGCCTGGGGATCAATTTGCAAAACTGTTAAATATTGAGGGTTATGCCATCAATGTTCTTGTGTGATTCTTGATGTTTAATGATAGATTATGAGTCTTTGTTGATAAATAAACAAGTTTTGTAAAGTGATTTTTGATAAAATGAGCATTTAGGGATTTATTTGTAAAAATAGTAAAAGTTCATGGAAAATTTATGAATTGCTAGTTTTTATGGGTTGTTATAAGTCCCTAATAAGTTCCATTAGCTTGAATAGATTATTAAAATGCTTAGATTTCAATTTATGAGCATAGGGACTAAATTGTGAAAAGTTAAAATATTAGGGGTAAAATAGTAAATTTTGTATAATTATGAAATGTGGACTAAATTGAATGCTTAAAGTATTAAATGGATTAAATTTGTCTATTTAGATATAGATAGACCACGTAAGGACCTAAATCGAGGCAAAGCAAAAGCTTTAGAATAACTCGTTTAATTCTATGCCCTAGTTGTCGAGGTAAGTTCGTAGTATTTCAATATGTAAAAAAATTTCTTTTTGTGTATTTATATTACGAGGCTTTTATTATTATTATTTTTGATGATTACTGAATTGTACATACATGCTTATGCTTGTACTTCAATACCCTGAATTGCACATACGTGCCCATGTTTGTACTTCGATACCCCTGAATTGCACATACATGCCCATGTTTGTACTTCAATACCCCTGAATTGCACATACGTGCCCCTATTTGTACTTCGGCACCCCTGAATGCACTTTAGTGCCCCTTTTTATGCTCTGGTATCTTTGAATCAAATAGTATATGAATTGTATTTAATTAATTTAGATTAAATGATATACTATGTTCTTATTAAGCTCTATTAGCTTATCTGTTCTTGTGGATAGTTTTGTAGATCATTCTTGCTGACATTTTCGGATAGATCAAACCAACGGCTCAAACTATCCATTGGAGTTGGTAGTTTTTTTTTTATCTCCTAGGGTAGTAGCATGTATAAACTTAGGTAGTTGGAAATTGTGGCTGGAATATGTTGGATGTTTTAGAATGACCTTTTGATGAATATGTAACTAGTAGTTAAATGTGTTTGTGCTTTGGTGTCATGTATGCATAATAGGTTATAATTTTTTCTTTAAGAGATATTTTTGGTCACTTTTATAATAAATGTGAATGACTTAATGGTATGTTTTGAATTGGTATGCTCATGGCAAGATATGGCATGTTTTGAAAAGTATTGAATTAGATCTTTATGTTTGGAATTAGGTAAACTTGACATGATTAAGTAAGTTTTAATGATTGCTTTTGAGGTGCCTTTGATTGACATATTGGTTAGTTAAAATATGACTTTTGGGATGACTTATATATGCATATTTTAGGTATGTTTTGATGCTTTGTAAGTGTGCACCAATTGTTCAAATGATTATACATGTTATAGTGTTAACTATGGCTTGTTTTTTGTGCATTTTAGGTTCACACGACCAGAGACACAGATGCATGACTCAACTGTGTGTGACACATGGCTTGGCGACATAGCCGTGTGTTTCCTGAAGGTTCTTTTATATGCAAGTCAGCAAGTTACATGGACTAGCATACGGGTATGTGGGGCAATTTTGAGAGTTACACGGCCTGACACATGGATGTGTGACGGCTGTGTGTCCCTAGTTCAAAGGTTACATGATTTGAGACACGGGCGTGTGACTTAGCCGTGTGAGGCACACAGTTGTGTGACCCATATATTCAAATTTTTGTATCGTTTTCTTAGACTTTCCAAATGATTTCAGTTTAGTCCTAATTTGTTTCTAAGGTATATTTGAGGCCTTGAGGGCTCGATTTGGGGACAATATGTATGTAAATGAATGTTTATTATTATGTTTATGATAATGTATGAAATGTGTGTTTAAATTTTTTGTTTGTACGGTAATGCTTTGTAACCCTATTTCAGCTACGGATACAAGTTAGGGGTGTTACAGATACATGGTCAATCTTGGTAAGTTACATTGGCATGCAGCGAAGTGAATTATCAAATATTTGTAGGGTACTTCTAACATTTCTTAGAGTTCAAAAGAAATCAAAAGGGTTTAGTCGGATATGTCGATTCTGATTATGCAGGAGACTTAGATCGAAAAAGGTCTCTTACAAGTTGCTTATTTGCTTTTGGGAATTGTGCAATTAGTTGGAAAGAGACACTTAAAGCTACAATAGCTTTGTCGACTACTAAAGCGGAATACATGGAGATCACAAAAGCAGTAAAGAAGTAATTTGGTTAAGGAGCCTGTTTAGTGAACTGGTAAGTGAAAAAAGGGCAATTGTCATATATTGTGATAGTCAATGTGTCATACATCTCACCAAAGATCAAATGCATTACGAAAGGACGAAGCACATGGACATTCGTTATCACTTTGTTCGATAGGTGATCATTCAAGGGGATGTTCAGATTCTTAAAATAGGCATATAACACAATCCAACTGACATGTTGATAAAGAACCTTCCAGTTTCAAAGTTCGAGCATTGCTTGGACTTGGTGAGTAACCAATAAAGATCAAATTAGGCCCATAACAGGGCTTGGCAAGGGAGTTAGTCCAAATAAAAGTCAATGTAGAGATTTGTGGGAGAATGCCTCTTATTTTGACCAAACAGTACGTGACGTCCCAGCGAACAACACTTTTTCATCTCTACGACACGATGGTCATCTCGTCCCGACGAGCAACAAAACTTTGTCCCAACGATACAATGATCCATCAAGTCCCGACGACATATCAAGCCACGTCACGACGTGGCAACGTACAGTCCAAGTTTTCTTGGCTTTCTTCTCCTAATCAAATTCTGTTTTTTAGTTTCCCACTTAAACTTTGATTAACTTAGGGTTGTTGTAGTCATATATGCTATGAATTTTAGCCTATAAATAGGCCTTAATTTCGGGTTTTCCTTTAATTCTCTCCATCTTTTGTACTCTCCTTTATTATAGTGAAATCTCCTTTTGCCCGTGATTTTTCATCCTCTTTTGAGGAAATTTTCCATGTAAAGTTTGTGTGTTCAATCTTCTTGATTTTATTACATTTACTTGTTCCTTGCATACACGGATTAATTCCCTATAATGTTGCATTTTTTTTCAAATAAATGTTGCATTTAATAATAAAACGTTGTTACCTAAAATTTCCATGGAAACTTTAAAATAAATCCTTATTTGAAATGGAATGAACGTTGCTTTTAAGTTTAGGCAACGACTACACACACAACGGTCACAAAATTATTGCATAAACTCTCATGCAACGAAATTTATTGTTTAAGCAACAATTTAGAGTGTTGCTTAAAGTATTTTCGTTGTAGTACCCATTACCAAGCGAACAACCTTAAGAGACACTCTTAAAATTTAATTCACCAACAACCTTATGAATTAAAAAGACTTGACTCTAATTAATAAACTCAACCGCACGAAATTAGATCACTCATTCCAATAATATAATCCAATTTTTTTCTATATCGAACTATGCTAACTTGCTGTAATTATTAGAATAAAGAGACAATTACAAATCTAAGTACTCTAATTAATTAATTATTTTCTAAATACCAAAAAAGGGGCTTACTCGGAACAATAATAAATGACAATTTTACCTTTCTCAAATATCAATAAATACGAATAAATAAGAAAAGACTGAAAACTCTTTTAAATCTCACAATTATAATAAAATTCAACTTTTATTTACCATTGGCCAGAAAAAATAAACTACTCATAGTTAAGAGAAAGTCAAAATTGTATTAAACAAAGGAAGAAAAATAATTCATGTCTAAGAGACGATACAAAATATAATAATTAAAATGATAAAAATCCTAAAATAAAATAAAACAAAAGATAATAATAACCTAATTAACGAAATCACCTAATATAATAAAATAAAAAAACCCAATACAAAATAACTACTAATCTTATGACATCCATCTTTCTTCAAGTGCGCCAGCCAACTTGTGCTCCATACCAAGTTGAATATTATTTCCCATGCAGTTGCACAAAATTGGCTCAAGTTCTAACATCTTCGTGACATAAATTAAACCTGAAATAAAATTTACTAGAATTAGTAGCCTATCATATCAAATAGTTATTAGAATTAATGATTAAAAGCATACGAATTTTACATGTGCAAACGATTGCACACCCACAAATAAAGCTTTATAAAGGTAGAATTATCTATTTCATTGTTCTATCGAAACAATTGTTGTAACATTACTTCTGCAAACAACTTTATTTGATAACAAAAGCAATGCATATATTTTAAACTAGCAACCTGCACTCAGCAAACCTTATTCTTCCCAGCCTTGTTCATTTTGGCAACATACTCGAACAAACTCCCATCAAAACATCCCCTGACAGCTTCTTTTGATAGATAACCATTTTCATCCGTTGCAAGCAGATACAAAAGCATCCATTCTGCCTTTGTCATTAGCCTGCA
Source organism: Gossypium hirsutum (assembly GCF_007990345.1). Lineage (NCBI taxonomy): Eukaryota > Viridiplantae > Streptophyta > Magnoliopsida > Malvales > Malvaceae > Gossypium > Gossypium hirsutum. The sequence goes on along the minus strand of NC_053432.1, from coordinate 55,473,745 downwards.
AACAGTTCAAATATCTCAGGAAACAAAGCATTTATTGGATTAAAAACACGAAATTCAAAGAAAGGGGTGATTGAAAATACCAGCCAATGAAATCATACGAGTTTCGATTAGCCTCAGTCATGTGCCACACTTCTCCGAATGATAACTTGTCGGGCTCAGTTCGAGCATATTTACTGAATGTATTCTCAAAGTTCATTGGCATAAACCTGAAAAGATCACATTCATTGCATAACAAAGGTCAAAAGTATTTTGTTTCATAATATTTTTAATGATTCCAATATGATATGCTAATTACCTTCCTTCATTGTCAAATGTCGAAGAATCACTACCATGCTTGCATTTGTGTATTCTATCTATGTATATGGGAAAATATAGATTTGGTAGCCATCCCTGTCAAATTTGTGAAAGCAATATCAATTTTGTATTATTGTCTTTTTTTTTTTTAAATATCCAGTCTAGTAAGGGGAGAAGCCAAAAACTTTGTCAAGGGAATCGACATAAAATTTAAAATTTTAAAGGGCTAAAGATAAACAAACTTTATTCTAAAAAAGATTATATTATATTATTAATTTTTAAAAAGAACCAAAATTATAATTCTTTTCATTTATTAGGCTTAAAATTAAAATTTAATACTTGAAGAGCACCATTAATTAAATTTTTTCATTTGACCAGTGGACAAGGCCCTACTTGCCTCTAGTTTTGGCTCTGTATCTGGTGCATATACAAAGATGAGAATATGTGACTTCAAAACTTAACTCGAAAAAAAGTCAAGTCTGAATCCGCTTAAACCTAATTTGATCAAAAAGTAAAAAATACAAACCCAAAACCTCTACTTCAAAAATGGGCTGAAGTTGAAATAATCCGATATTGGAATCAACCATACTTGAAAAATTTTTAAAAAAAAAAAAACCAAAAAGCCAAACCCAAGATTGACCCAAGGGAAAATTTAATGTTAAAAATAAAATAATTAAATTGTAATTAATTTTTATAAAAATTTTAATAATTAATTTTATTTTAATGTTTTAGATAAATTAATTAAATATTAATATATTTTATATATATTGAAAGAATAAATTAATTAAAACTTAAAATACTTTAAATTTAAAATGATGTTACCTAAATTTAATTGAACTCGATGGATTGTCACCTCTAAATATGAGTAGAGGGTTATCATCAATTAAATATATGGAATTTTAAAAATAAAATAAAATATTGAGACATGAGATGTGGTATCCATATTCAATATTTACAGCTATGTGTATGTTTTATAGAAAGGAACATAGGTGAATTTAAGGGAGGGAGGTAGGGTGTTTGGACCCAAAATGAAAAATTAATATATAGTGAAATTATAATTTGGACTCTTAAAATAATTTTTTTTAAATTTAGTCCTCTTAAAATTTGTAAAAAGAAGTAAAACAAAATTTAATTAAATTTCGACTCTCATAGATTTGCCCTGGAAAGGAATACAAGGGAGTAGAATAACTTACCGGGAGAGTTTGATAACTCATTCCCACAGTGATACAGATTGCAATAAAAAGGCTTGAAAATGGATTGAAACCAAGATTTCTCATAGCTGTAGTATACATAAATATTTTTCATAAAAAATGAAAATAAGTTGGAGAAAAAAGATTGGAACTGGAAAAAATATATATTAACCTGTGTAGGTTTCCCAAGGATAAACAATCCCATCTTTATCTTGATCAAAAAAGGAAACATGTTGCTGAAGAACACTCATTCCATGGTTGTCATGCCCTGGTGTTCCATGTGGATGTTCCACATCTGGAGCAGCCAATGCCCTTGCCAAATCTGAACCAACATTTCATATATGTTTGTCAAAAAAAAAAAAAACATCATATGGAGCTGTGGGAACAAAGAACAAAGAAAAGAAGAGTATAAAGAATTACAGGGTTTGGGTATATATTCTTCAAGGTCTGCTCTAACCTTCCTTTCACTTGTCAATGGTGCTTTGGGTGCCTCTGTTGCAATATCCATCTTTCTCTAATTGCTATTTTTCTTGCTCTTCTTATATAAACCAAGACACTGTACACCCGCCTGTCCTCCAAATCCAATCCTTTTGATCTGATTTCATCATCATTTCGTTCTTACTATGTTTTATTTTACATGCATTAATCATTATCCATATTGTCTTGTATGCATGAATGTTTTAGTGACAACAATTTGACATGTGTCCAAGTTTTAAATCAATTTGTAATAGTAATAAAGATATTGGTAAAAGAGGCCGATTGAGTTATAAAAAACGATCACTACATTCATATAAAAAAACCTTTGCAACCCCACCAAATAAATTTATAAATATACTTTTATAAATATATTATTTTAAAATAAAATATTTTCTTTCCCCCGCATCGTAAATGTGATAAAATCTAGTTAAAATAAAATTATTTGTTTCGTGTGCTGACTCTCACTTCCATTGTAATTTTTATATTATTTCAATAAATAATTTTGAATTTATATTGTTTGAAAATTATTTTTATATTAATTTAAATGAAAAACCTAATTAGAGAAATATGAATTCCAAGAAATTAGTGAATAAAATACACTATTCTTCTAATTAAGACATTCCGATAAGCACTGCCAAGAAATCATTTGTCAAAGCCATCAGCAATTCTATCTGTCTCAATGGCAAAGACGAAAGACGGAAGGCATCCATTTCGAGAAGATAAACTGAACTTATTTTAAGTACGAAGTATTACTCTGGGAAAAAAGTTTATTTGGGCTTGGCACCTTCCTGCCCATGGCGAAGTATTTGAGGATGTTAAGGATATTTTGGAAGCTGGGTTATACTGAAGAGTTTGGAATGGTTCACAAATTATGCTCTGGGATGATATTTGGTTAGGTGGTCAGATGCAGAAACTACAACTAAATGAATTTGTTTCAAATTGTTTAAGTAGGAAACTTCGAATTTGAGAATTTCAAAGACAATTTTTTAAGGCATTGATACTAGAAGAAATTTCATGAAAGAATGCAAAAGATAGCTATGTGAGTAGATGCTTTCAATTGTAATAATTCAACAAAGAATGGTATAAGATAAAAAATGAGGTGGAAGACACTTATTTTTAGTTCAGTTTCTCCTACGTCCAATTATATAAATTAAATTACATAAATGATTTATATTCAAATCTATCTATAAAATAAAGTCTTAAAGAATTTAAGTTCTCTATTATTTATGTGTGGAGATGCAATCATATAATGACATTCTATAAAAACAAATATAAGTTGCAGCTTCTTCAAATCATATAGTAAAAATTGTAATGCACAAAGCTACCCAATAGTGTGTTTGGTTAAGGCTAATAAACATATCCAAAAGATTTGTAGTTATCTTTACAAAAAAATGTTTCAACTATCTTATATGAAAAGAATGCTACATTTATATCTCAATTAAAAGGAAGATATATTAAAGGAGTGTAAGGTAAAGAGAATTTTGAAAAGAATTGAATATCCATTTTGAATGAGAAAATGACTTTTTATAGTTGTACATCACAACTGAAAAGAGAAAGAAAAGGATTCCATGACTCAACAACTTTGAATAAATCAAACAAATAAATATCCTAAAGAAACCGGATTTATTATCCAAACAACCTAAAAAACAAATTATCAAATCCTAACAATTCCTCCCTTAAACTAAAAATGCTCTAAGCATTTAGTTTATGTCAGCTTCTGCATAGACACCCAAGAATCTTCTCAACTTACAAAATTGATCCAGTTTAAGAGGTTTGGTCATCACATCTACTAGCTGGCCCTGTGAATTACAATACACCAGTTTAACGCTCACTACAGGAGAATAGACTTTTAGCGGCGTTTTTTTTGTCTTTAGCAGCGTTTTTAAGCGCCGCTAAAACTATTAGCGGTGCTTTCACAAGCGCCGAAAAAACGCCGTTATAGCAGGCGCCGCTAAAGACATGACTTTTAGCGACGTTTTTTTTACAAACGCCCCTAAAGATTATGATCTTTAGCAGCGCTTTTTTACAAACGCCACTAAAGACCATGACCTTTAGCGGCACTTTTCCAAAAAAGCCATCAAAGAACATGACTTTTAGCGACGCTTTTCTCACAAACGCTGCTAAAAATCATGAACTTTAAAAAAATTATTTTATTTTAATTAAATAATATTTATTTCTATGTTAAATATTATATTATGTTTAATTTTTGAAATTTGAACTTTAAACAAATTTGAACTTTTATGGATAAATAAAAAATATTAATTAAATTAAATTTTCCATTAAAATTTAAACTTCAAAAATAAATATAAAAATTAATGAAATTAAATTTAATACATAAACATTGATTCAATATGTAATTTAATACATAAAAAAAACACACACGCAAAGACACACAAAGTATTACAATTTCTAAAACAAAATTCATCCTGGTGAGAATATAATGCCAAATCATCATCACCTCTCATTGCAATGCCTGCATATATAACTTTGTGAAGTACTTTGATCTTGATCTTGGTTAAGACTTGTTCCAGCAATAAAGAAAATTGTTAAACGGAATCTCGGTCACCTGACTGAGCAAAACAAGGAAATTAGCTATACCATCTACTGTAATGAAAGTGAAATCAGTAAAAAGTAAACCCATAATAAAAAAATGATGCTAGGCTAATCGTAAATGCTACTGTAGTGAAAGTGAAATACAAAAATTATACATAATTGCTACATGTTTTGATCCAGACGAAATGCTATCCTCCCTATATGTATGTGCAGGACCAATTACCATGCGGTGATGCTCTGAATTATGCTAGATGCCAGATTTGAAGCTTCAATACAAGAGAGACTATCTATTGTATGGATATTAAAATGTGGCTAGAGATAACTTACGTAGCACCGAGGAAGAAAGCAAGGGTAAGATTGAAGCCGAACAGAAACACTGAAACAACGGCAGTGAGAAGCATTGCCACTGAAGTAGAATAGACCTGCACCACATTGAATAGACAATGGAACTTCAACTGAAGGATTCAAAATGGTTACTAATATGCTATGAATGTACCATTTGATCCCTTTTATCACTTCTCTAAATAGGCTGATGTTTACTTTATGTTAAAAAGTTAATTTGCATAAGATTTGATCCATCGAAATAATTTTAGTTTCGAGTGTGGTTAAATAATTCACTGGACACGTGGAGTATATCATTAGGAAGCCACAAAGTCATTCCTTAGCTTCAATTTCTTTCGAGGAGGCTTCTAGTATGCAGCTAAAGATTCTTAAAATATTATTAAACCGCATACCACTTAGCTTGGGTTGCAGCAACGTTGTAAATAGTATAATCAAAAGACAGAAGATGACATTCTTGCTCAATAAAATAAATCACCTTACTTATAGGTTTCAGCAGCAAGAAAACTGGATATTACATATAGTGGAAGCAGAGGAATAAACAAGTAACCTAATCAACTTAAGAAAGAGAAGCAACTTCCTTCATTATGCCATGCAAATGCATGAACATTACTGATAACCATGACATGCCTAACAAGTTTCTTAAAAAATCAGAGAGATAGATGTAAATGCAGACAAATCAATGATTGACTAACATGAAATTTTGGGTCATATCTTACCTTCACAATATTGTCTGCATATTTCATTACCATTGATATAGCAATTCCACTGCAAATGAAACAAATATAAGCATATTTCAGAAAGCAAAATATGGAAATTAAAAGGTCTTTAAAATAGTACTTCACTAGGAAAACATTAGCAAGTTTGCAAACAGTCAACAAAGCATCTTGAACTCTAGCAATCTGGTAAGTGTTTGAAGTTAAATACATTAGCTTAAGCCATCAATATTTTTGAGGTATTGAGAAGGAAATAAAAGGAAAGCTTTCGATGGTGCAAACACTAACAATGAAAATAAAGGAGGCCATATAACAATGATTTTAGGAAAACTTAAAAAAAACTTTCTTTATAAAATGATTTTCAGAAATAATTCAATATAAAATGATTAAACGATTTTCAATCATTCAGGTTGTTCCTTGACAGCAAGTTTAGAGAGTTAAGAGGAAATAATTGACTGAGGGTGGAAATGCTATGAAATATAAGAATGTCACATGATGCATTCTAATAGGCTTCATGTGTCTGGGTTTCAAGTATCAAAATGGACAAAAAAAATGATATAATTAACTAATTAAGGGTCAAACCATCAATAAAGCCTAGAAGTTAAGATTCAATCTAATATCTTTTGCCATTTGCTGTTCAAATACATTCATTATTATCATTAACAGGTGTAAAGAATGCTTTATAACATCTTATCAAAAGGCTCACAGACAACTTGTAATGCCAAACTTAACCAAACCAAAAGCATTATTGCAATTAAGGATGAAATGTGTTTTGACTGAAGCACTTGGGTTTTAGAGTTGACATGTAAACTAAATAATAATAATTTAAAATTGAAAAAATGTCAGTCAGCTTTCTGCAATCCCAGCAGTTATCAAGCTGTGTAATGAATTCATGACTTACAAGTTCAACTTTATATCAGTTTCTTCTACTATCATGTTCAAGAGCTAGAGTTGGTAAATTGCCATGGCCTCACCATCAAGAATAAGAAGCTTGCCATTCTTGAAGCACTTTGTTGATAGTTTTGCTCTGAACCGTGTAATAACACCGAAAGCATTAAGTCAAACACTACAAGCTGTTGTTAAATTTTGAAAAATATAAAGGAGAAGTAAAAGTGTTTATGAGCAAAACTATCAACAAAGTGCTTTCGGTGTATGCAACTTATCTGTTGTTATATTTTTTTACTCAATTCAGGAGCAAAAATGTAAAAAGTGTTTATGAGCAGAAGAATGCTTACATTTAAGGCAATGATGAATTGATACAGACACTGTGCTTTTGAATTTATTTGTCAAATGGAAAGCAGGAAACATTAAACAGAAGATACAGACACTGCTTAAGGTGATATATATATATATATATATATATGATACAGAAGATTCATAATCATGAGCAACAGAACTGCATCACCAACATACAAGCACCACTTTTGGTTTCATGTACTAGATAATTTTATGCCACAGAAGTGCAGATGACAGTCGATTGATGAGACAAACCATTTGCAGGCAATCGCATGAAATATAATAAAATTAGCATCCAAGAGGTAACAATTCTAGGTTCACAATACCATAGAACAAAGATGCAATCGTTACACAATCAAAGATAGGTCAATAAGAAACTAAAAATAAGCTTAAAATGTTGTATGAAGGCTTTAGATCGACATCACATAGAATGACAAAAAGATTAAAGCATATTAGAATAAAGCAAGCAGCAAATAGCGTCCAGAGTAATACAATAACAGTACAAGTGCTTGGATTGCATATTACATATTTTAAAAAAAGAAACTTTAAATAAAATGAAAAGTCATAGACAGACATAGACATGATTTACCGAAGTACTGAACAATCAAACCGAGAACTTATTTAAATAATTAATAACAACTATGGCATTTGATCAAAGGGCTTCCTTAACGTTAACAGCAGGATTCGCAGGAATGTTAACATACCCTATTTTTTTAGGGCTAAATTCTTCGTCAGACTCATCATCCTCATGGTACTCGCAACAGCCCGTGAAGATAATCCAGCCCAAGTAAATGGCGGCGGCAATGAGAGAGCCATGAAGAGATATATTATGTAACGAAACTGATAGCAGAAAGAGAAATTTCAGGTGATTTTTTCTTTTTCAATATACTTGACAGTAGATGTCGACAGAGATACAGCAGCGGGCTACAGACGGAGATGCAGAGGGCTGCCGATTTGGGGAAATTAGGGGAAAAATAAAGGGAATCGGGGTAGGGGAGAAATGGTTTGGGAAAAATAAAATGAGAAAGAAAAGAGAAGAAATTTCAAGTGAAATTTTAGGATTTCTTTGGGGAGGGGGGAGGGAACCGATTTTAGGGAAAGAAATGAGGGAAGAAAGAAAGATTTCCTGTCAAATTTTGGGATTTCGGGGGGAAGGGGGGAACGAAAAAGTCTTAATGCATTTTGGGTAACAAGACGGCACCGTTTTGTGTAAAAAATTTTGCGGCATTTTTATAAAAAAATGCCACTATTGCTTACTTTTTGCGGCATTTTTAATAAAAACGCTACAAAAAGTCATTTTCCCGTTTTTAAAGCCATTTTTAATAAACTTTATCATTATCTCTTAATGTAACGCCCCGTACCCAAGACCGTCGCCGGAGTTGAACACGAGGTGTTAACAGACTTAATTCATTACTTAAACAGCTCAAACAATTTATTTTTAAAATTTCCAGTTAAACTAGCAATCTGCGTCATAGTCTCTTAAAAATTCATATCTCGAGTTACGAAACTCAAAATCCAATTTTGTCAATTTTACCTGAAAGTATACTCATTTATCTATTTACTAATTTTTTATAGAATTTTTGGTCGAGCCAATTAGTACAGTATATTAGTTAAAGTCTCCCCTGTTTCAGGGTTCGACTGCTCTGACCTCTGTGTATTACGAATCAGATATCTCTCTGTACAGAATTTCAATGACTATGAAGTTTGTTTCTCTTAAAACTAGACTCAATAAAGAATCTGCACATATAAAGAATGACTTCTAATTATATTTGTAAAATTTATGATAAATTTTTAAAGTCATAATAGGGGATCTAGAAATCACTCTGGCCCTGTTTCACAAAAATTCAAATATCTCATAAAATATAATTCATATACCTGTTTTGTTCAATCCATATGAAAATAGACTCATTAAGCTTCAATTTCATAACATACTCATCGTTTAATTCCATTTCTACTATTTTTAGTGATTTTTAAAATTTACATCACTACTGCTGTTAGAATCTATTTTATGGTAAATTTTACCTATTTCATGGTTTCCATGGATTAGCTAGCAATTTGACATACATAACACCAAATATGATCATGATTAGCCATTCCAATGGCTAATCATTACCAAGCATTTCCATAACACTCAATAACCATATCATAAGACCATATATACAAAATGGTTATAATGCTATACATGCCATACTCAAAATATACAAGCCATTATGCCAAGATGGTATACAGATAGTGTGAGCGAACCTCCGACCGTTCCCGATTTCCGAGCTAGCTTGTCAAAACTACAAGGAATGAAAAGGATGGAGTAAGCATAAATGCTTAGTAAGTTCACATGAAAATAGCAAGTAACATAACCATATAAGCAAACATAAAACATCATTTGCATAATCATCACCAAGACATTCATATCATATTTTCATTTATCATCTTACCATATTATTGTTATATCGATTTTTCAACCCGAGGGTTAAGTACATACCTATTCAAAGTATCCATTTCACAACACTCACCAATACGTCCCTTTCATCTCTAGTATGTGACAGCCCAAAGTTGACCCTAGTCGGGAAGTGGTTTCGGGACCGCTAAACCGAGTCACCGAAATGTTTGAATGTGATACTTATTGTCTAGAATATGTAATTATAAATGTGTGAAAATTTCAAGCTTCGATTTGGTTGATTGCATGTGAATTTAGTCAATAGGACTTATGTGAGAAAATTTTAAAATGTGATAGGTCAATGTGTGAGGACCTATTAGTGCATGTGGACAAAGGGGGGGACTTGCATGTCAAATTCCCCCCTACTAGTAGTGGCCGGCCATGACAAGCATGGTAGACCAAGTTTGATGGCCAAGACATGTCATAGACATGTCTTGTTGGTGCATCATGGGTGGAAAAAATAAAATAATGGGCATGGAAATTAAATAATGAAAAGGAGTATGGTGAATACAAAAAAAAAAGAAAAATGTGTGTAGTTGTTTTCTTCCCCCCCCTTTTGCCGTGAGCTAAAGAAAAGAAAGGAGGAAATTTTTGTTCATCCTTTTCTCACCTTCATTTAGCCGAAACTAGAAAGAAAAAAAAAACAAAGAAAAAAAAATTACTCATCCTTTGGTTCATCCTTGGCCAAAAATTTTAAGGAGGAAAGAAGAAGAAAGGTGAAGAGATTCGGCCATGCATGTAGCTAGGCTAAGGTATGTTGATGATGTTCCATGAGATGCATGCATGTTTTAGTTGTTAGCTTGAGTTCTACCTAGCCCATGGTCTAAATCTTGCTATGTGATGGAAATGACATTTGACCATGGATGCATCATTCTTGGTTGATGTTTGATGTGGTGGTGATGAGGCAAGAGGATGAGTTAAAATTCGGCCTAGGTGGAGGTTGTGTTAATGCCATTGCATGCTAAATATGAAGTTTGTTAATGATGCATGTGATGATGACTTGATGATTCTTGAACCTCCTTTTTAGCATTTTTGTGTGAGCACATATGTGCATTGGTTGCTAAATGGAGAAGAATCGGCTAGCAAGTTGTGTGCTAAGGCCGAATGTAACTTTGCATGTTAATGAGCAATGCATGTGTTAAATTGATGGAAAGGGGGAGGATGCTTTACTAGTGTGTATATGTGTGTATTAAGTGTTGAAATCGACCCCAAAAATAGACATGCATATTCGGCCAAGGGGGAAAAATTAGCTAATATGTTGTGTTGATGCATGATTTCACATGTATGTGACTTTAATGTCTAATGTATAAATATGGGCTAAGTGCCTTGTGTTCATCTTTTCGATGCCTAAATGATGAAATCAATTTATTTGTTTAATTAAGCTCAAGAGCAAAGGGGAAATAGATCCGATAAAGGGAAGGAAAAAGTGGTCGAATAGTTAGCGGAATCGTTCGACAACACCCGAGGTAAGTTCTTGAGTAAGAGAGCTTAAATTACGATGTGATTAAATCATGTTTTAAGCAAATTAAAATCATGCTCTATGTGTGGCTACTGAGCCGAATGTGCAAGGATGATATGTGCCTTGTGTTTGAGTTTTGCAAATGAAAATGAAATACGAATGTGCCATGAATTATTGTTAGATGTGCATGATTAATTGAATGCTGTCCGGGCTAAGTCCCGAAGGCTTTGTGCTAAGTGACTATATCCGGACTAAGATCCGAAGGCATTTGTGCGAGTTATTAATTCCGGGTTAAGTCCCGAAGGCCTTTGTGCGAGATACTAATTCCGGGTTAAGTCCCGAAGGCATTCGTGCGAGTTTTAAAATCCGGGTTAAGTCCCGAAGGCATTGTATGAGTTACTATAACCGGGCTATGTCCCGAAGGCACTTGAACGAGGAGCTATATCCGGTTAAATTCCGAAGGTACGTGATTTTGGTAATGAATGAGCTTGCTGTAAAATTTCAGCTAATACTCGAAAAACATCCCAATATTGGGATATGTTACGTATGTGTTGAATTTAATTGAGCCCTTACAAATAAATATTCGCTCAGTTGATGAACGAGCTACCGGCCTTCGGCTAAGTTGGTCTTTTGTGTATGTACATAAGGGTTAACGTTGTGAAGTAAGTTTGATGTCGGAAATTGTGTATTATGAAATATTCCGTTTAGCTAAATGTGTGCTATTCTTTCGTTATGCTGGAATTCCTTGCTCAAAACTTACTAAGCATAAATTGCTTACTTCGTTCCATTGCTCCTCTGTTTTATAGATTTTTGGTTCTCCAGCTATCGGACTCGGGATCTTGAAGTCGAAGTCGTCCACACTATCAAAGGCTCTTTTGGGTACTCTTTTGGTTGAATTTTGATATGGCATGTTTAGGACGACCCATTGTGGTTTTTCGAGTACTTTATGTGATGTATAAGTTTTGGATAGCCATGTGAAAATGGCTTATGTGTGTTTAAGTATAATGTTATAATCATTTAGTGTGGATATGCTTGACAAGGATTGGCCACGGGGATGGTTAATCACTTTCATAAATTGTGCTATGTATGCAAAAAGGGCTAGTTGAACCATGAAATAGGTAAAGCCTACCTTAAAGGTAGATGCTGACAGCATCAGTGACGTAGATTTGGAAAATCACTAAAATAGTAGGAATGGAATTAAATAGTGAATAAATTATGTAAACAAACCTTGAAGAATCTACTTTCATAGGAAAGTAACGAAACAATCATACGAACAGTATGTTAAGAGATATTAAGGTTCTCGTGAGACAGGGTCAGAACGGGTTCTGGGTTCCTTGTTCCGACTTTGGAAATTGATTATAAATTAACCAGAGATAATTAGGAGTCATACCATATATGTATAGATTCCTCTCTGAGTCTAGTTTCTATAGAAACAAACAGCATCAGTATTGGAGCCCTGTATAAGGAGATATCCAAGTCGTAGTGCGCAAAGGTCAGGGTAGTCGATCCCTGTAACATGGGAGACTTTAACTAATAAACTGTACTAATTGGCCTGACCAAAAATTCTAGAAAAAAATATGTAGATGGGAATATGAGTCTAGTTTCAGGAAAAAATCACGAAACAGATTTTTGAGTTGTGAAGCTCAAGATATGATTTTTAAAGCGACTAGTACACAGATTGGGCAGTGTCTGGAAAGATTTTAAAGTTTGTTAACACCTCGTGCTCGACTCCGGTGTCGGACTCGGGTTCGGGGTGTTACATAGTATTCCTCCATTTGAGTAGAACTTTACCCGTTGAACACATCGGAATATAATTCGGATACATAGAAAGTTTGCACATACGTGCCACATATGTAGCCAAGCTACCATGTAACCCGCCCATAAGTGAACTCAGACTCAACTCAACGAGCTCGGCGTTCGCATCTACAAGTGAACTCGGACTCCACTGAACGAGCTCGGATGCCTAGTTACATCTCTCGAACTCGGACTCAACTCAACGAGTTCGGACATTCGCATCCATAAGTGAACTCGGACTCAACTCAACGAGTTCGGATGCCCAAATATCCTAGTGACATGTCACTTGTATCCTAATCCATTCCTAAGATTCAACGGGACCTTTTTCCCAATCATGTGTCTCAACCATCTTCTACGGAATGCCGATACCGATACTCGGTAGTATTTCACATTTTCCAAGTATATCACACAATTTGACATATTATTAAACAATTATCACGAGTATAATATTTCATAATAATTATCATATCATTTAAATAACATAAAAACATTTAAAATAATAACTATGTTACCAACATTTACATATGAACTTACCTCGTATGCGAAAATGGCTACTTTTACCATTTCGTCCACAACTTGGTATTTTTCCATTTTAGCCCGAATTTCAGTTTTCCTTGCTCTATCATTTAAAATATAGTCTAATTAGGACTCACATTATTCAAATTGACCCAAAATCATATTTTGAAAAAATTACAGTTTTGCCCCTAAACTTTTTCATATTTACACTTTTGCCCCAAAGCTCGTAAATTAAAATTCAACCTATTTTCTTATGTTTTATGACATGCTGATCATTTTTCCCTTCTATGGAAACATCAAATTCTCACTCTAACATGTACTTATGACTATTAGGTATTTTTACCGATTAAGCCCTTTTGCTCGTTCACTTAAAACCGAGTAGCACAAGTTGTCTAACATAATTTAAAACCTCATATTCTATCATAAAACACCAAAATACACAAATTTCACCTATGGGTATTTTTCCAAATATAAAACCTAGGTTAAATTATTGCTAGAATAAGCTAAATCAAGTTACCAGGACTCAAAAAATGTAAAAATCATTAAAAACGAGGCTAGAACGGACTTAAAATCGAGCTTGGAAGCTTGAAAAACCCTAGACATGGTTTCTCCTTGCTATATTCGTCCATGGGGTTGAAGATGAGCAAAATTGGCTTTTAATTTTGTATTTTAATTCATTTTACCCCTAAATGACCAAAATGCCCTTACTACTAAACTTTTCAAAAATTCCATCCATGTCCAATTTTTGACCATAGACTTATAAATTGGTAAAATTCTATTTAATACCTCCTAATTAATATTTCAAAACAATTTCATACTAGAAACTTCTAGAATGCAAGTTTTGCAATTTATTTGATTTAGTCCCTAATTTCAATTTAAGCACTTTATGCATAAAATTTCTTCACGAAATTTTCACACAATCATGAAATCATATCATAGACCTTAAAATAATCATAAAATAATTAGTTTTATCTCGGATTTTGTGGTCACGAAACCACTATTCCGACTAGGCCCAAAATCAGGATATTACACTTAAATAATTTAAACTATATTTAATTATATGTATACACTTAAATTTTGATAGAGATATATTTTAGAATTATATATGAATTTCGGTTTAATGTGTAATTGTAGACTTGAAATTCTAATTGTGCCTTAAATGTATAGTTAAAACTTTAATTTTGATTTAATCATACACGTTTTAAAAAATAAATACATCAATATATTTTTATATTGAATAAATATAAATATTTATGTATGCAATATATAAATATAAAATGATGTTATATCAATAATTGTGTTCATAATTTATACTTTTGAGATTTAACCCATTTTGATATATATGTTTTTAAAATAATAATTTATATTCATCTTATTTAGATTTATATTATAAAAAAATCCAAGATACACAAGTTAAGTAGTTCACTATATTTACCCCTAAACCCCAACCCTTAAACCCAAAACCCTAAATCATAAATCTTAAACCCCAAACCCCAAACATTAACCTATTATTTAAACTATAATCATAATTTTAATATATTAAAATTAATCTTATCTCTTTTACAATTATATAATAAATTATTTAATATATAATTTACAAAACATTAATTAATCTAAGCCTTAAACCCATAATCCTTACCCCCCTAAACCCTAAATCATAAACATAGTCTATAAACCCTAAAAACCAAACACTTAACCACTAACCCATAAGTCTTAAACCCCAGTCCTTAAACCCTAAACCCTAAACCCTAAACCCATAATTCATAAACCTTAAAATAGTAACTCATAAACATTAAACCCTTAACTAAATACCGTAAAACCTAAACTATAACGATAATTAATTCAATATTTTAAAATTAATATTATCTCTTTTACAATTATATAAGAAAATATTTAACATATAAATTAAAAAACAATTACTCATATACCAAAAATCTTTAAAATATAAACTAAACCCTAAACTCTTAATCCTTAATCCCTAGACCCTAAATCCTAAATCATAAAATATAAACTCTTAATCCTAGACCCCTAACCCTTAAACCATAATCCCTAAACCCATAATCCATAAAACTTAAAATAGTAACTTGTAAACCTTAAACCCTTAACCATATGCCCTAAATCATAAACCTTAAACTATAATGATAATTAATTCAATATTTTAAAATTAATACTATCTCTTTTACAATTATATAAGAAAATATTTAACATATGATGTACATCAACATCCATGTGATGTTTTTTGGGGTTTAGTATTTTAGAGGTTATAGTTTAGGGTTTAAGATTTTTTAAGGTTTAGGAGTTTAGTGTTTTAAGGATTATAGATTAGTGTTTATGATTTTTTGGTGGGTTTAGGTTTTTAGGGGTTATATGACTTTTAGAGGCGTTTTATCGAAAGCGCCGCTAATGCTTCGATTTTTAGTGGCGTTTACCAAAAGCACCGCTATTGCTCTGGTTTTTAGCGGCGTTTTACCAAAAACGCCGCTATTGCTCTGTTTTTAGCGGCGTTTTTGGTAAAACGCCGCTATTGCTCTATGTTTTACAATTTTTGTGGCGTTTTTTGATAAAACGCCGCTAAAGCCCTGTTTTCCTGTAGTGGCTATTAGTCTTTGTCAGGTCTCAAAGGA
The DNA here is from genome assembly GCF_007990345.1 of Gossypium hirsutum. Lineage (NCBI taxonomy): Eukaryota > Viridiplantae > Streptophyta > Magnoliopsida > Malvales > Malvaceae > Gossypium > Gossypium hirsutum. Next base: position 55,458,113 of record NC_053432.1, on the reverse strand, counting down.
AATGAAAATGCACATCAATATATTTGTTGCGACCATGCATTACTGGATTTTTGGAGAGCTTGATTGCTAAGCTATTATCATAAAAAATAGTGATCAATTTCTTATGATTCTTGTCCAATTTTGCTAACACCCTTTGATAGCAAGATAAATTCGTATTTTTAATGTATTTATTTTTTGACTAATTATCGGATAAAATGCTATTAAATTTAGAATTTTCTTATCAGGAATGAAGTTGGTGTGCTGAATTCAAACTCTTACAAAAAAGGCTAAATTGGAACAAAAAGCAAAGAGGAGGGCTTGATTGAAAGATTGAAGATTCAAAGATGATTGGATAAAAATTGAAGGGTAGAAGATTTTTTTTTTAAAAGTGGCTGGATAAAGATTGAAGGATTTTTTATATTGTTTCAATTCTATAATTAGTTTAAATTTGATTTATTTAGTGATAATATTTAGAATTATTTTGTGATAATATTTAGTGATAATATTTAGGAAAAATCTAGCTAAATTTTAAAATTAAAAGTGTGTATAAATACCTAGTGGCTACAGTCAATTGAATACACACTTTGCATTTCGCATTTAATAAATTCTCTACTTTTTTTTCTCCCTTCCTACGTCACCTTTCTATTATGCTGTTTCATTCTTTTTTTTTTCTTACTTTGAACTTTTGGTTTAATTATCAGCTTCCAACCCTTTCCCTTCCCACTTTCCACAATTCCACAAATCTATTTTCAAAGCATGACTTTTTCCATGATTAACTAAACCCCTTTTAACTTTAGCCCGAAAATTACTTCAATAAAACAATCGTGAGATACGAGCCCACTCAAAAAACCTCTCAACACAGTATTTTATATCTCTCCGATATATGAGATAGTACAAATTAGTCCCTTAAAGTTGATTCAACTTCGATTCAAAAATTGCACATTGGGTTGGAGTTGTTTGGCGTACAATTAGGAAGACAAATCGGCCGTGCTGTATTCAAATTCTTGCGAACAATTTGGCGTGTCTAGGTGGGAAAAGTTAGTTGGATTCCGTCAAAGAGATAGAGATCAGATTTAAATGACCCACTTGTTTGAGGCCGTTGATTTGAGTTTGACTTTTCAAATCGCAAGGCTGTCTAAATCTTAAATTGTAAACATATGTATCGCAGTTAGAAATTTTGGCAAGAGTTAGTTTGTAGGTCATACCGTAGTTTGTAGGTCGTACCGAGATTGACTACATAATGAAAAGTTAGAGATCGGGACGTTCTTGGTCGCTATAACCATCTTATTGCTTGGAAGGGAAAATCTATTTCTAGGATCGATTCAAGATTGGAGTACACCGAGGCTAAGGCTAAGCTTAAAAAAAATTGTATTTATCCATTTATTTTATTTTCTTAAATTTATTTATTTTTTACATTTTTACATTTGTTTTATTTTATTTTTGTTGTATTTTCTTCTTTTATTATCTTAACCAATTTAAATCCCCCATTTTTATTTTTATTTTAGCATTTCTACACATAGGTCGTAGGCACGACTGTGACTGTGACATCGATTCTAGTGACGAAAAAAGGCAAAATTAGATAGCCAGTCCCTGTGGATTTGATCCTACTGCTCTATACTACTAAATAATGTTATTTTGTCGTAGGAATTTATATTTGGTAGTTTCGACGCCCATCAAATTTTGGCGCCGTTGCCGGGGATTGGTGAAAATTTCTAATTTTTGTTTGTTTTCTTTATGACCAGGTAGGAATCCGGGACTCTAGCATTTGAACCGGAAATAGAAAAGTTGGCTTGAACACTTTAAAGAGAATCTATTAGGTGGGGGAAACAACCACAACTCGACTTTGAAGAATGATGGTCGCTAAACTAACTAAAAATTTGACTTAAGGCAAGCGCACCTATCGAACAGTAGTATAGTTATGGTGAGACCGGAAATATTGTATCCACAAGGACTAAAAGTACTAGTAATTACTATCTTTTTATTATCTAGCCTAAAAATTTAGGGAATGTTTTATCTAAGACTAATTATCTAATTAACTAAAGTAGCGACAGAGATCAAAGTTGAAAAATACTTTTGAAAAACTGATTGAGAAGACAATACCCTAGAAAGAATCCACCTAGACTTCACTTATTACCTTTTGAATTTAACAATTTATTCACTTGACTTATTCTGTAGAAATCCCTGATTTATGTTAATATCCCTTTCGAGACTAAAAACAACTGACTCTAGGTTGATTAATCAAAATCTCTTTCTAATTAAAACCCATATTATCGCATTAACTCGATCTATGGATTCCCTTATTAGATTTGACTCTAATCCGACAGATATATGTCGTCCTATCTCTAGGATTGCATGCAACTCTTCTTAATTATGAATGATCTACTCTTAAACAGGGACTTTTGCTCCACTGAATAAGCACATCAAAAACCTGAATTAATATCCTGGAATATTAAAGTAAGAATTAAAACTCACAATTAAGAATAAGAACAAGTATTTATCATATAAATCAAAGAGAAATAAGATTCGTCTTAGGTTTCATCTCCCTTAGGTACTTAGGGAGTTTAGTTCATAATAATAATGGAAAACATCTCAAAGTGTAGAAAACAACAAAACATAAAGAAACCCAAAGAACTTCTAAGAAATTGGATGGAAATCTTTAGTCTTGATGTAGATCCTGTCTCCGAGGTGATTCCGATGGCTGTCATTGAGTATTTTCTGCCTTCAATGCTTCGTGACCTCTTTTAATCCTCTTCTAGGGTGTTTATATAGGCTTTAGAATGCTTCAAAACCCTCAAAAGTTCCCTTTTCAGAGTAGAACTAGACTTGGGCTCGACAGGGACACGGCCGTGTGCCATGCCTGTGTGAAGGTTTCAGGCTGTGTGCAATTCTGACTTGGATTAAAATCGACACAGTCATGACACATGGGCGTGTGGTCTACCCGTGTGTCACACATGGGCGTGTGGATCACCTATGTGGAAGTGCCTAGGCCGTGTGAAACACTGATTTAGGCCCAATTTGTCCATTTTTGGCCCGTTTCTTGCTCTTTCTGCCATCCTAACCTCTCCTGAGTATAAAACATGAATTTAAAGGATTAGGAGCATTGAATTCAATAAAACCAAGAAAAAATCATCCATAAATATGTCAAGCATGGGGTAAAAAAATGTATATATTACGGCTTATCAAATATCCTCAGACTTAAGCATTTGCTTGTCCTCAAGCAAATTCCTCAACTCACAATTAAAATAAGTTTTTCTCAACTTATAACTTTCACTAATAATGTTTGAAATAGTCCACAAGTAATCATACATTAAGTGCTTAACTATAGGAACATTAAAGTTCCAAACAATCCAAATTGAGCATTTCAATCATAAAATCATAGGTATCCCCCTTTATCTAAGTAATCACCTTTAATTTCGAATTGACAAGGTTGACATCCTCACTAATGATTCACTCAAATCACTCAAAGTGTTTAGGGTTCAATAATTAAGCACTCAATAGTCAAACATGGAAAGTTATTACCATAGGCTTGCATGAAAATCAAATCTCCACTACTATAATGAAATGATAAACAAATCAAAAGGTCTTTAACAAGGTTGTAATAGGGCTTGGGTTAAAGGTGTGGATAAAGGCTAAAAAAAAGGGTTAAAATCGAGATTAATTTAATAGATCACCAGAATTAGAGAAACAAAACTAATCACTGAATTACAAACAAGTGCCAGAATTAACACTAACCAGAACTCATGAAGGGAGCTTTTCTCTCAATATAATAACTTTATCTTATCCAAGCTCTTTAGAACAATATGTAACTGAATGAATATAAATGTTTTTTTTAAGAATAAGAACAAGTACAATAATAGAAAATACATAATAAAAAATAATTCAACAACTAGAATGAACGAATAAAATTAGGTATCTAATCAAATTAAATCTCGATAAAAAGGGAGTCAATAAAAAGGAGAAATTCTTAATGAATCAAAAGGGGTTAAGTTGTGGGTTAATATTAAGGGGAAAATCAAGGAATAATAGTTAAGGCCCAAAGGGTTTCACTAGGGGTCAATTATAAGGGTAGGCTTTTTATGAGGTAAATGGATTAGAACCTAAGTGCCTTTATCATTTTCGTATATCAAATCAAAGGTGTGGTCTTGACATGCATAATCGAAGCAAGTTTTAGAATAACAAATCAATGTTGACACACTCATAACCAATAAAATTAGTGAGCAAGAAAAATATATGCTCTAAAAGGCTCAAAATCTCACGAAAATTATGGGTATTTGATGTCAATCCTGTAAATTCAAAACTTCAAGATCATACCTCAATTCAGGGAAACAACCTAGAAATTTTTATTCTCAAAAGTCAACTTATCATGCTTGGTCCTTTATTGTCTTAAAGTTTAAACAATCAATGCACAGTATGATTTAATTCAAAACATATCAATAAAAAATCATAAGTCAATCAAGATTCATTCTAATAGTAATATGAGGAACTTATTTGAGAACAAGATAAAAATTCAGGGATTTTTTTGATAATCACATAAATAACCTCCCAACACTTAAGATGTACATAGTCCTCAATGTACAGAGATAGATAATAGTAATATAAGCATAATATCAGAAGAGAGGGAGAGAATCAAAACTGCCCTGAATTTGGATGTAATCCTTGAAAGAGCAGAAACAGGTTTAGAAGCATTGAAAGTGATGTGTATGTGACATGTAGATAGAGTTGAAGGTGGTGGTCAGTGTTGGGTTCTACAATCACAGTGCCCAGCGAAGAGGTTATCATGGTGGTTGGTGTCGTGGTGGCTATGGTCGTGGTCGAGCAGGACATGGCAGTCGTGGATATGCCTTAGTAGTACCCATCGACTGAACCTTTTGAAACTGTGATGCCATTAATAATATTTAAGGAATTTATATGTATGTGGTTATTATGGTTAGTAATAATGAAATAACTAGATAAAGTAAAATTCAAATTACAGTAATAAAAGTCTTGTAAGCAAATGATAATGAAAGTGCAAAAGAAATGCCAAAATAAAAATAAAATAAAAAGAAAAGCAATTTAAAAATTAGATAGACTTAATAGTCATCGTCGACAGCTAGATCATGAGGTGGTGGTGTTGGAGGCGATATGTGGAAATGCTGGAAAATTTTTTGTAGCGTCACCTTGATGCTGTCGAATCGCTAAGTGCAATACTGCTCAAAGAGATGAAGGTGGTCAGAAACTTCAGATAATGAAGCAGCCACATGAACTGGTCGGTGACTTGGTGGTGGCTATGAAGGTGGGTCCTCTTGAAATGTAGGGATCTTATTAGGAATATCCTCGATGACATCCTCATCGATATCTCGTGCAGGTTAGTATTGAGGAGGGTCGAACCCACGATGACGCTTAATCATTCGCATATGGAGCATACTTTGGATGCCTTGTGGGGATATTTTGGCCAATGAGAGTGAGCGATGAAGACTGCGCCATTATATTCAAAAGCCCAAAATATTGTACTAAACGAGTCACATATGGGCCGATGCTGATGACTTCCTTTCAGTGTCATTCTGTCTGGTGGCGAAAGGAAAGGGCCACAAAGTAAGCGAGGTCAAAAATATGCCCATGGCTCATGCTCCATAGGAAGTATGCATCGTGAGTGTTGACGACGCCAGTGCACTCTCACCTCTCCGTTAATGTGTGCGTCAAAAGGGCGTGGAGATAGCGTAGAGCTGGAGCTAGAGCCGATGCCTTTGAACGGCTAAGATCATAAATGCCTGTAGTAAGGTGGAGGTCGACCCAACATGATGCAGGTGAACGATGTATGTGGCAGTAAAGGTGGGGGAAATGGTCAGTCTCTATAAACTCGTCAGTATAGAGTCCCAAGGCACCTCCAAATTCGGGGACACTTAACTGTCGGACGAGACTGCCAAGGCGAATTGAACCGTTCTGGGGTTGTCGTATTCCACCATCACTGTCTGTAACTAGAAAGTCGAGCTGAGTTCCAAGGTGAATTCCAAATATGTCGGCTCAACGATATTAAAGAATCGATCCCATGGAGCTGTGGCGATGAGGGTCCGTACCGAATCGGCTAGGTGGACCTTTTCTAGTGCGGCCCAATCAATACAATGCCCCACACTAAGGGGTCGGGCATGTAGAATCTGAAATAGTTCTTCTTAGGGCCCTAGTGGGAATTAGAGGAATGGGTGTCCTATCTCGATGGTGGGACCCGAGAAAGATGTTGCTCCTTTCTATTTTTTCGAGGTGAGAACTGCGACTTTCTTGCCTTTTGGGTTCGTCATTATGTATCTGCAATAAAGGGCATAAATAAATCAAATTTGACGAATCAACGTAATAGGCCAGTCCATTAACTTGATTTGGTTTAATCACTTGGACAAATCAATACGCCACTACCCAACAATAACATATAAAGAAAATGAACAAGATATTAAGCCCACAAAAGAACAGAGGAAGAGTGAACTTAAACTACTGGAATACTCAGAAAAAATAGAAATAGAATAGCTATGCAGAGTATCACCAAAAGAAGAATTTCAGCAAACCAAGTCAATAACCACCAGTTTTAGATTCAACAAATAGTTAGATGTGAAGCAAGTAAAGTAATAAAAAAAATAAACATAAGAAATAAGTAGTATAAAAATAAATAAATAAAAAATGAAGGAAGGATGAGTGGAAGAGATGTAATCGACGGTGGTGAAAGGGTGTAGGCGCGGCCGTCGGAGTGGTGCGTGATGGTAGATGATAGGGTTGAGGGAGAATGAGAAAGGAAAGGGGGATGACTTCCGGCGGCCTTTGATGGTCGGAGGGTGGGGGAAGAAGAGGAAGAGGGGAAGAAGATGAATAGTAAAAGGGGGGTTTAAATAGGGAATGGGGGAAATTAGGGTTAAGAATTAGGGTTAAATGGTGGCCACAGTCGTATAAGCCCCGTTTTGGGCCACACGGCTGTGGCACACGCCCGTGTGATGTGTTCTTAGCTCGTGTTTTTCGTGAAATCGTAGTCAGGTTCGCACACGGTTGCTTCGACACGCCCATATCCCTAGGCCGTGTGGTGTGCACTATCGCATCGTACGGCCGTGTGCACGATCATTCACTTCTCCCACGCCCGTGTTAGGTTCACCACGCCCGTGTTCATGGCTTATGCTTATGGTTTGATGTTTCAAGTTAGTATCGCACATGGTCTTCGGACACGCCCGTGTGTCTATGCCATGTGACCCACACGGCCACATCGTACGACCATGTGGTGCTACCTTCGTTTCTTCCACGCCCGTGTCCAGTCCAACACGCCCGTGTCTATTAGTCAAGATTGTGCACGACTCTTGAGTACGGCCGTAGCCTACACCTATGTTCTATTCTGACTTCGTTTATCATTTTGAATTTTGGGCAAGTTCTCACACGGCCTTAAACACGCTCGTGGTATTGGCCGTGTGTCTCCTACGGCTGCCTCGCACGACCGTGGTGATTTATCTCAAGCCGTGTCTCTACTGATATTTTTTGGAAATTAAGGTGCAGTTTTACCATGGTCTGGGACACGCCCGTGTCTCTTAGCTGTGTGATGCACTCAGCCGTGTCGCACGGCTGTGACTATTTATTGCAGCCCGTGTGTCATCCTGTATTGGGAAAAATGTTTGTCCTATTTTAGCACTGCCATTGCCACGCCGGTGTCTCTTGTCCATGGGGAGCCCACGGCCGAAGGCACACCCGTGTGCTAGGCCGTGCGTGCTGAAAATACTTGTAGTCAGATCTTACAGTATTTCTACGAGGGGTTACTCCCAATGGAAATAAAGATGATTGATGCCTCTAGTGGCGACTCCTTAAAGATCTAGGGAATTAATTTTGACCATGGCTGCAAATTCTCAACAGTATCGACTACCCATGAAACTTACGAAAGTGGTTCATGAGCTAAGTACTCCTTCCATAGTAAATAATATCGATGAACTTACTAATGTGGTTAAAAGTATGCTTGTAAGAAAATCGAACCCAACTCGATTATGTGGGATTTGTGCTAAGCCTGATCATCCTACTGACTCGTGCCCGATTTTACTTGAGGACATAACTGCACAAGTAGATGCAATTGGGAACTTCCCAAGGCCACTTCAAAGGCCCTATGATCCATATTCGAACACGTACAATGCAAGGTGGAGGGATCACCCAAATTTAAGCTATCGATTGAACCTTCAATACAATCAACCATATCAACCAAGGCCACCTCCGCCTCAACAGTATCAACCTCCAAAGTCATCTCTCAAAACCATAATAGAAAGGCTAGCTGTTAGCACCAAAAAGTTCCAACAAAAGGCTGAAGCACATTTCTAAGAACTAGATCAGCAAATAAGTAAGCTAGTAGTTATGGTTAGTTGTTTGGAGAGCCAAGGAAAATTAACATCTCAAATTGAGCCAAACCCATGTCAAAATGCAAGTGTTGTGAAAGTAAAAGATGGAATAGAGTCAGAACTAGTGCCTGGCACGAATCGTGATCACGACGTTGAACAGGAAACCAAACTAGCAGCTCCCATTGACCCGACACCTCATAAACCATTTGTTGTACCTCCCCCTACCCTGGAAGGCTCACCCAAGTTAAAAAGGAACGGGAGGAAAAGAAATCCTTGAAATATTCCGAAAGGTAGAAATTAATATTCCTTTACTTGATATAATTAAATAGGTTCCATGCTATGCAAAATTTTTTAAAGAACTATGTACTAGAAAAAAGAAGCTCCAAGGAAACAAATGGGTGAATGTGGGAGAAAATGTTTCTGTAGTGCTACAAAGGAAAATCCCGCCTAAGTGTAAAAACCAATGTATGTTTTCTATATCCTGCAAAATAGGTAATATTAGCATAAAGAAAGCCATGTGTGATTTGAGAGCATCTATTAATACAATGCTTTTATCTATTTTTAAATTACTAAACATGGGTCTTTTGAAAGAAATAGAGGTGATTATTCAATTGGCAGATAGGTCATGTGTATATCCAGAAGAGGTGCTGGAAGATGTCCTCGTAAAGGTAAATGAAATAAATTTTCATGCAGACTTTTACATCATCGATATGGAGGATGACTACTCAAAAAATGCTTCTGATATTTTACTCAGGAGACCATTCCTAAGTACCGTACGTACAAATATTGATATTCGAAGTGGAACCCTTAGTAAGTAATTCGACAGTGCGGTGGTAAAATTTAATGCTTATGTAGAGATGGGCCAACCTAATACAATGTCGAATATTTCTAGTGTTGATATTGTTGAACCACTAACGAAATTTCATTTTGAGTATGATGAAGAGGATGGGTTACAAACTGTGCTTTGTAGGAATTTAGACCTGAATACAATGGATAAACTGAAGGAATTAATGACATTTAAAGAGCCAATTCATGAAACTGTCGTTTTTATGGAGGCACCACAGTTTCCCAAAAGTTAAGGTAAGAATTTCAATTGTTTCCTTTTCAAACTAAACTTTATCCATTTTGCGGATCCCTTAATTGGAACTCGAACTGTTACCGGAACATTTAAAGATTCAGATGGTGGAAAAGAAAAACCCGAGCAGATAAGCTTGAATACATTTCAATCCATCAATGATGAAGGAATCCGAAAAATTCTTCAAGGTCAAAGAGCGAAGGTTGAAATTTTTCTATGAGAACTTTCAAGTGCGCGTAATGGATGAATTAATTCTTGAGTAACCAAATGAATAATACTCAGGTCGTCGAGCTAATGACGTCAAACAAAAGTGCTTTATGGGAGGCAACCCATATTTATCTTTATTTATTTAATTTAATTTTGAATTCTAGTTTAATTTGAGTATTAAATAAAATATTGTTTAATACATTTTCTTGCGTTATATTTTAGGTACACGAACCGCTTGAGGCAATAAAGTCTTTCGAAGAAGACCCGATCTGGCTACTAGAGAACAAGAGGAGCAACCACCTTCTACTTTAGATGAACGACTTCATCACATTGCAGCTCGCCTCGAAATAATGGAAGCCAACATCTCAATCATCCTCAACATGCTACAAAGTGATCCCTTCCACCGTCCTCCGACCCATTGAATATACACGAGGAGTACACTTGACCCTTCTATTCATTATTGTTTTATAATTGCATATTGAGGGCAATATGGGCTAAGTAGGGGGAATTTTTGATCATGTCATACTTTCTTTTTGCATGTGTTTTGGTAAGAATAAATTTTTTAATTCATTTCGAAAATAAACGTCTAATTTTTATGTTTAATTTACTTAAATAAGTGGGTGAATCATGAGTAACTATTGCCTGTTTAATCAATAAATATTTTGTAGAATTGAAAATGTGATGCCTTAGTCAATATTTCATGAAAGTTGTTGGTTTTGTTGAACTTGCCTAATGAAAGTACCCGTTTAAATAAATAAGTTTGCTAATAGTTTGGTTAAGAGTGAAGATTCGAAAATGTGACCAAGTTGAGTAACCGAGATGAGGTGCTTGGGTTGTCATCTCATATCGCGTCAAAAGTTTTGGTGACGAGTCGAAGCTTGTAACACTCCGCTAATCGAGTTGCCTTAAGAAAGGCAAAATAAATCGATTAGAGACATGTGAAATTGAGTAACCAAGATGAGGTGCTTGGGTTGTCATCTCGTTTTGCGTCAAAAGGTTTAATTATACCTCGAATTTGTTAAAAATAAAAAATTAAATAAAGAAAACTATTGGGTTGAGTAATCGGGGTGAGGTGCTTGGGTTGTAATCTCACTTCGCGTCAAAAGACTTGACTACGTTTGAAAATAAATAAATAAATAAATAATATATAAAAATGAAAGTATATATTGGGTGTGACCGTTTCGCATGTTTAATTATGCCTAAATCTAGTGAAATAGTTGAATTTGACATACCATTCAAGATTTTAAAAATGCTTATTGATTGAGTTTAGCAATTGTTTATTTTTTATTCACCTAATTGTTTGGAGTATGCTTGACTAGGAAAGGGGGTTTTGATTTTGAAAGGGATTAACGAATTTTTTTTAGCAGATGTCATGCTTGAGGACAAGTATTGGCTAAGTAGGGGGAATTTGATAGCAAGATAAATTTTTATTTTTAACGTATTTATTTTTAGCTAATTATTGGATAAAATGCTATTAAATTTGGATTTTTCTTATCAGGAATGAAGTTGGTGTGCTGAATTCAAACTATTACAAAAGGGGGCTAAATTGGAACAAAAAGCAAAGAGGAGGGCTTGATTGAAAGATTGAAGATTCAAATATGGCTGGATAAAATTAAAGGGTTGGAGATTTTTTTAAAGTGTCTGGATAAATATTGATGGATTTTTGATATTATTACAATTCAGTAATTAGTTTAAATTCTAGTTTAAATTTGATTTTTAAAATTTGAATTATTTAGTGATAATATTTAAGAAAAATCTAGCTAAATTTTAGTACTAAAAGTGTGTATAAATACCTAGTGGCTATAGCCAATTGAATACACACTTTACCTTTCGCATTAAAGAAATTCTCTAATTTGTTTCTCCCTCCTTACGTCACCTTACTATTATGCTGTTTCATTCTTTTTTTTTTCTTTACTTTCAACTTTTGGTTTCCACAATTCCACAAATCTATTTCTGCTTGACTTTTTCCATGATTAATTAAACCCCTTTTAGCTTTAGCCCAAAAATTACTTCAATAAAATAATCGTGAGATACGAGCCCGATCTAAAACCTTTCAATACAATATTTTCTATCTCTCTGGTATATGGGATAGTACAAATTTGTCCCTTAAAGTTGATTCATATTCGATTCAAAAAGTGCAAGTTGGGTTAGAGTTGTTAGGCATACAGTTGAGAAGATGAATTGGTCGTGCCATATTCAAATTCTCATGAACAATTTGGTGTGTCTAGGTGGAAAAAGCCTGTTGGATTCCATCAAGGGAGATAGAGATTGGATTTAAATGACACACTCGGTTGAGGCTATTGATTCGAGTTGGCCATTTCTCAAGGCTGTCGAAATCTTAAATTGTGAACACGTGTATCGCAGTTAGAAATTTGGCAAGAGTCAGGTTACAGGTTGTATCGGGATTGACTACATAAGGAAAAGTTGGCGATCGAGACGTTCTTGGTCGTTATAACCAACTTATTACTTGGAAGGGAAAATCTATTTTAAGGATCGATTCAAGATTGGAGTACACCGAGAATAAGGCTAAGCTTAAAAAAATATTTTATTTTCTTAAATTTATTTATTTTTTTCATTTTTGAATCTATTTTATTTTATTTTTCGTATTTTCTTCTTTTATTATCTTAACCAATTTAAACCCCTCATTTTTTTTTATTTTTAACATTTCTATATATAGGTCGTGGGCACGACTGTGACCGCGACATTGATTCTGGTCACGATAAAAGGCAAAATTAGATAGCTAGCCCTTGTGGATTCGACCTTACTGCTCTATACTGCTAAATACTGTTATTTTGTCATAGGAAGTTATATTTGATGGTTTTGACTCCCATCACCCTTTGTAACCATACTGCTTGAAATGCACATAATGTTGTAGCAACAAATTCAACTTCTATGGTGGACAAACTAACTACTGGTTGCTTTTTAGAGGACCATGAAATTGCTCCCGAGCTTAATAAAAACACATAACCAGAGGTACTCTTTCTATCTTTTGTATCTTCAACATAGTCGCTATCAGTGTAAGCAACAAGTTCATCTTCTCCTCCCTTCTTATAGAAGATTCCAAACTTAGTGGTACCCTTCAAGTATCTCAAAGCTCGTTTCACCACCTGCAAATGTAGCTCAATAGGATTTTCCATGTATCCACTAATAAGACTCACCACAAACATCATGTCTGGTCATGTTGCAGTAAGATACATAAGACTGCCAACAACTTGCTTGTAGTAAGTCTTATCCACTTTAACTCCATCTTCATCCTTTGAAAACTTGAACCCAGGGGCTAATGGAACCTGAACGAAATTACTCTTATCCATTCCGAAATGTTTTAGCACATCTGATGCATACTTATTTTGATTGATAAAAATGCCATCAGATTTTTGCAAGACTTCAATACCAAGAAAATACCTCATTCTCCCAAGATTTGTCATGTCAAATTCATTCTTCATAGAATTTCTAAACTCAATTATTGTCTGCTCATCATTACTAGAAACAATGAGATCATCAATATACAAACTAACAATTATCATTTTCATGTCTCACCTTTTTATGAACAAAGTATGTTCATAATCGCATTTCTCAAATCATTCTTTCATGAAGTAAGCATCTATTCGACTATACCAAACAAGTGGAGCTTGCTTAAGTCTATAAAGTGCTTTTTTAGTTTATACACATTCCTATCATTTCCCAATTGAACATAACCAGTTGACTACTCCACAAAAACATTTTCAGTTAATTCGCCATGCAAAAACACTGATTTTACATCTAATTGGTAGATAGTCCAACCCCTTTGAGCTGTAAATGCTACAACCAGTCAAATTGTTTCCATATAAGCAACAGAGGCAAATACTTCAGTATAATCTATTCCATACTGTGTGAATACCCTTTCACAACAAATCTAGCCTTATATTTATCCACCTTTCTAATCTCATTAAATTTGGTTTTATAAACTCACTTCACTCCTACCTTCTTTGCTCTCTTTGGTAGTTCTGTCAATTCCCATGTATTATTTTTTTCTATTGAATTTATTTTTGCATCCATTGCTCTCCTCCATTTTTCACTTTTAGCAGCTTCTTCATACTAAACAGGATTGTCAGTTATAGACATCACCAAATAAGCTTCAGTATCTTCTTCAGAAAGCCCTTCTCCAGTCTCATAATCTCTCATCGAAGTTGGTGGTGCCCTGTTTCTCTTTTCATTTTTACTAGAAGCATCATCTCCAGTTGAAACATCTTAGAAAGAATTCTTTATGTCTACATCAACTTTAGATTCGCCTTTCTCTTTAGTCTCATTAATTCCAGTCGCTACATTTTCTTGATCTCCTTATTCTAAGTCAGATACAGCAGTGTTTTCATACCTTTCATCCCAATCTCATGCCTTATCTTCTTTTAACACAACATCCCTACTTATTATAGTTTTTTTTTAGTTTGAATTGTTAAAGTCTATAAGCGTTTGACTCTTCATTAACCCCCAATAAAACACAGATCATGCTTTTATCATCTAATTTGGTTCTTTTAGAATCAGACACATGAACATGAGAGATGTAACCAAAAACATGAAAGTACTCAACTAAGGGTTTAACTCCGCTCCATGCTTTTTCTGGTGTCTGATCTTTGACAGCAAAAGTTAGGCTTTGATTCAGAACATGTATTACCCAATTGACTACTTCAAGCTAGAAGGTTTTCAAAATCTTCTTTGCAGAAAGCATGTTGCATATCATATTCATAATGGTTCTGTTCTTGCGTTCCGATACTTTGTTTTGTTGTGGTGTATATGCTGTTCTCTATTCTCTTTGAATGCCATTGCCATCACAAAATTTTGTGAATTCATGTGATGTAAATTCCTCCACGATCAATTCGCAAACATTAGATAACCGAATCTGATTCTTTCTCAACACAAATTTTAAAATTTGAAAAATAACAAAAGTCTCTGTTTTTTCTGTTCGAAAAATAAACCCAAGTTTTTCTAATAAAGTCATCAATAAAAGTAATCAGGTGCCTTTTTCTACTATTTGAAGTAGGTTTGATTGGTTCACAAATATCAACATGAATTAATTGAAGAATTTGTGCCACCCTCCAAGTGCTTTTCTTTAGAAATGGTGTTCTGTGCTGCTTTCCCACCATACATTGCTTGAAAAGCTCTGATGAAAACTTGAGTTTCAGTAAGCCATTGACCATCTTTTTCTATTGAAGTGTTTTCAGACCTTTATAACTCAAGTGCCCATATCTACAATGCCAGAGCTACTGAACCTTCTATTCTGTGGTTGTACTGAAACAAATAGGTAGTGCAATAACAATATGTACTTGAACATTTGATTTGCAACCATCTTTGTATCCATAATTAACCCTTTCTCAAAGTGATATACCATGCATCTATCATGTTGCAATAGAACAACCAACCCATTCTCTTGCAATTTCCCCACACTCAGCAAATTATTCTTCAATTCTGGCACATAAAAAACTCATGTGATGATTTGTACCATTCCATGCACTAGTAATCTTACATTGCCCTTTCCTGGTACAGCCAAGCTTGTGTTGTTGCCTAGGTTCACCGTATCTTTATAATTTTCATCATAATTGATGAAATTTTCCTTCTTTCCACACATGTGATTGCTGCATCCCGAATCAAGGAACCATGCATCCTCTTTATTAACATCTTTTGTATCTAAAAATGCCATCAACAATATTTCTTCCTGAGTTTCTACATAGTTTGCCTCTTTGCTTGAGAATTTCCATTGAAAATCTCCTAATTTGTGACATTTGTAGCATTCCACAGTAGCTTTATCAAGACTCTGTCTACCTCTCCCCCTTCCTTTTCCTCTATAACGACCTTGGCCTCGACCTCTTGAACTAAACTATTCCTCAAAAGAAATTTTCAACTCTTGTGCTTCTTCAGTTAAAGAAGTCATGTTGATGCGTTGCTCATGCATCAAAAAGCTACTCTGTAATTCATCAATAGTCAATATGCTTGTTTCTTTAGATTCCTCAATGGAATACATAACATAGTTAAACTTGGAAGTCATTGATCTCAGAATATTTGAGACCACTTCAGCATCTATCTTGTTCTCACCATTTGTTTTCATCTTGTTGACTATTACGAGAGTTCGAGTCAAATATTCATTGACAGATTCACCAGTCTTCATTTCAGGAATGTCAAATTCCTTTGCAGAGCTTGTAGGTGTGCATGTTTTATTCTTGCTGCACCTTGAAATTTTGGTTTCATAGGATCCCATATACTTTTCGATGTATCTTTATTAAAGATTGT
Source organism: Gossypium hirsutum (assembly GCF_007990345.1). Taxonomy (NCBI): domain Eukaryota; kingdom Viridiplantae; phylum Streptophyta; class Magnoliopsida; order Malvales; family Malvaceae; genus Gossypium; species Gossypium hirsutum. Next base: position 55,442,276 of record NC_053432.1, on the reverse strand, counting down.
CTCAAGGATTAAACGATTTAATGCTTGAAATAGATTGTCTCAAGGATTAAACGATATAATGCTGCACCTTCAAATCTTTCAGCTTCTGATCTTCGACCTGTTTCTTCTCTATCTTTGTTAGGGCTCTACCTTTTACTGCTGCAGGTACGCCGTTTTCTATTATAATCCAATATTCCTTTGATTGCAGAAATTTTTCCATGAGCATTGTCCAATGTTCATAATGTCCATCAAATTTTGGAATAGCAGGTTGCACGTATGAACTTTCTGGTGCCATCTTCAATCACCTAAAATATTACGTAGAGAGCTACTGCTTCTAACCAATTAGGTCCTGTGAGGAAGCGCTGATACCAAATGTAAGGTAAAAATAATTTTGAAAAGAATTAAATATCCATTATTGAAAGAGAAAATGGATTTTTATAGCCGTACATCATAACTGAAAAGAGAAAGAAAAGGAGTCCATCACTCAACAACTTTGAATAAATCAAACAAATAAATATCCCTAAAGAAACGAGATTTATTATCCAAACACCTAAAAAACAGATTATCAAATCCTAATAAGAAGATGAAACAAAACATATTTCACCCAAAATTATTCCTCACTTGTGATTTAAAAAAGAAATGTGATATAGAAATTTAACAAATTTATTCTAGTGATAATTTAGCAAACTAAGACATTACCAATTTAAACATTTGAAAGATTAGTCTACATAATTGGAATGTGTTCACTCGAAGATGTTAAGTGATGTTCTTATTAGAGGAGTTAAAGACATGTTGTACTCTTTTATTTTAACCAAGGATTTGTCCCATTGAGTTTTTGTAATAAACCTTTTTAATTAGAAAACTTACAATGAAAGGTCGTGTATTATTTTTCCTTCATTAAATTTTTATTCACATAATTTTTTTAATAAGATTTTAACGAGCATATTTTTATTGATAGTAATCCAAAGAATTCTATTACAAATGCTTCCCATGATTCTCCAAGGCCCCCTCTCCCATGAATTTATGGCAAGTTAAGTTTTATAAATTCTATGTGCAATTCATCTACGCGTAGAGGGATGAACGCAACTTCAAAATAATACAAGAATAGCTATTCTCAAAATTTGTATCTTATATTTCTTTCTTCTTTATCATTCTACCTTTAATTTTCTTTGATTTCAAAACAAAAAATTGAACAAAACCAATAATTATTATCTATATCTATATATTAAAACAATACATATAGACTACGTTGAAGTTAGACATCTAAATGCAAACACGTTTGCATCTTATTGTTTTTTTTCCTTCTCGTTTGGGTGGATGGGAAAGTAAGGGCGAAAAAAAGTCCAATTATTTGTCAACCCATGTACTTTTTAAACTTTTAGAATTTAGCCATTCTATTTGCTTTTAATTTTAAATTTTAGTCTCTCTACTTATTTGATTTAAAAATTCAAGTTTAATTAATAATATTGTTAATTGACTTCTATAAATTTAAAAATGAGTTACCAAATTAAAATTTAATTTTAAAATCAAATCTTTAAATATTAAACTGCTGCATATTCAAAAATCAACAAAAGTCTAATAAAAGTGTTATCAATTGAATTTTAAATTTTAAATCAATCATAGAGGAGTTGAATTACTGAAATTAAAAGCAAAAGGCCAAATTTCAAAATTTTACAAAATACATAACTGAGAATATAATTAAACAAAAAGAGGGGGAAAGAAATAAGAAAGGAAAATAATAAAAGATCTTGTATATTTGTGTTCATATTTTTTGTCTAAAAAATTTACATTAGTTTTTATATATTTGTATGAAGAGAGAATTTTTTATTTTATTATTAAATAATGTATTTATATCAAGAACTATTGGGTATAGTGGTAAGGAACACTGCATTTTAAAGGGAAGATGCAAGTTCAAACCTTAAATATGACATTGTTGGGAGGGACAACCACTAATTCCAAACATGGATTGTAAAACAGATGTAGAGTGTAACACTCTAGATTTTGGGGTTAGAAATTTTGAGCTTTGTGGTTAAGGGTAGTATGTAACGCCCTGAATTTCTTATTTCTGTTTTTGTGAGTATTTGACACAAGTGTCTATTTACTTCAGTGGCTAAGTGTTCTAGGTGTGTGTGTGTGAGGTCTTAGGTTTAAGTCTCACCTTTATTATTTTTGGATCAAGCTTTATCCTTTTTCAGTGGGCTTATATAATATTGCCTGTAAAACCATATCAGAATAAGCTTGTTGCTTCAAGTGGTAAGGGGGTTAGTGTGTTGGAGGTTCTGAGTTCGAATCCCTGCTCAAGCATGTGTGTTATTTTTGCTGAGCTTTGTGATAGAGTTTCTGTTGTGTTAGAATTATGAATAGTGGGATATGGGGGTTATCTGTTATCTTTCCCTTTCTTTTTGCTAAAATTTCCTCCTTCCTCCATAGTAATCTGACATCAATCTCTTTTGTTTTCCCTTTTCTGACATTTTTGTTCTTCTTTTTCGGCTCTGTTGGTGATTCTATCTTTCAATCGTGTTAGTGATTGTCGGGCTCTCTAATCGTTTGGGTAAGTAAGGCATTGTGTCCTTTAACTTTTGATTTGGGATTTTAGCAATGACAATCTGTAGCAATTGAATAATGGTGATTCGTGTTTAAGATCAGATTGAGGAGTAGGGAATTTCTCTCCAGCGGTTTAGTGCACGTTAGAAGTGGTTTATCATCGGCGGTAAGTCGATTTAATGTTAACTCTTATTGTCAAATTGTTAGTCAATCTGCTAAATCACTGTTGGATACTCTGATTTTATGTTTCAGAAGGCTCGGGATAGTTTTTATATCAAAACGATACCAGGTGTGTACCTAAAATTCAAAAAATGAGGCTTTGGCAAAAGCTGGAAAATGAATCTGTCAATGCCACACGGGCGTGTGGTCGCCCGTACAGATGGTTGTTTGCGAGACACGACTTTGTAGTCGACGAAGGTATGGCTGTGCGCAGCATATGGCCTTGTGGTGGCTTGAGTGTGGCCGAGTGGGCCACACAGGGCAGGCCAAGTTGGGTGTGTGGGCCACACGGGTGTATGGACCCATACGAGCATGTCACCGGTATATGAATTTTGGGCCAGGCTATGTGGGTCATACGAGCAAAGGCCAAATTGAGCGTGTGGGCCCATAAGTCTAAAATTTTCCCTATGGTTGTACGGGTCGCTCCGATCGACTGTGGGCTTACTGTAGGGTCGGTAAGGGCTATTAAACCCCTATTTGTATGCTGTGATGTTCTGATAGATTGATCTGAGTAAGATGTTGTATGTATGCCTAATTGTACTACTATACGTATAACTGTTATCTGTATATAAGCATGTTGAGCATGTGTAGTTTGTTATATCTGTTTCTAATTTTCTATATCTGTTATTGGGGTGGGATTTGTAAATTAGGAAGAAGTATTATGTTCAGCGTTGATCGCCTATATTCGACAGCTCGACTACATATATTCTGATATGTGTCTTAATAGCACAATGTGGTGTGTAAGGATGGGTGAGAGTTTTTATCCCCACATGGTGTAATGGGATGGTCGGAGATGGTGCGTAGAGGATGGGGGTAGGATTTATGCATATCTACTTATGCAATCTAAATCTGGATCTGATTCTGAATCCAAAACTGTATCTATTACTGACTTTGTATTTAATTCTGTATGTTTGCATGCTTAATTCTACTGGGTCACACATTACGTTTTCATAAACTCACATCTGTTGTCTGTTTTTTCAAGTAATCCATAGACTTAGGCGGATCGGTGCGATGGAGCCTCTCGGTGACCATGAGTTCACAAACCAGTTATGTTTATGGTTTTTACGTTAAAGATTATTTATGGACTTTTGCAACAATAGGACTTTCTAGACTTTTTGGCTGAATTTCTTTTGGATTTGGATTTTTGTTTTAGTATTTAATTTATGATTGATATCTAAAAGCTATGGTTTCTACTAAAACAAAGGTTTTCTAAAAATACGAACTAACTTCTTGAAACATAATGTTTTCGTAAGCTTCCGCTATAAAACACGTTTTAAAGCTAACTAATTAATTGAATAAACTTTTTGACAATAGATAAAGGCAATAAGAGTTTTAAAACCTAAATGGTTTTAACGCATAGAGTTCGATATCAAAACCTATTCTTTGTGACACCTCCTGATTTGGCCATAGCGTCTAGGTCGGGTTTGGGGTGTTACATAGTAGATTCTATTGTGTTTATTTTTGCATCCTAGTGTTAGAATGGGCCTACTGGTTTGGTGGTTGGGAGTGTGTTAATGTGCCTTTGGGTTTCGGGTTCGAGTCTTTAGGAGTGTTTTGAGGGACCATTTTTGTTTTGTTTTAAGAATTTAGATAATTATTTCCTTTATTTAGTGCTATTATTTTATTATTATTAGTTATTTTACTTAATGTCTATTTTTATTTTATTTTTTTGGTTTTTCTTTTCTTCTACAAATTTTCCATCATTTTTTTTCTTCTCTGCTTTTCTTTTTCTTTTTGGCTTTCTTGTGTCTTTTGAAAAGGAAGAGAAGAGAACGATTTTTTTTTTGGTTTTGAAAAGCTTCAGGTTCGTATTGAGGTTGTCAACATGTGTCGATTGGTTTCTAGCATTTTGATTGTGAATCAGGTGTGGGTTTCGAACCTTTATTCTTCTATTTTTGATTTGTTTATTCAATTCTGTGGTAATTGATAATTTCGAGTGTGTGTTCTGAACTATGTAATTTAGTACTAATTTGCTGTGGAATTCGACAGTTTTTTTTAGGCTTGGTAATTAAGCAATTGAGGCTTCTGTCATTTCAATTATCTATACTTTAGTCTGTTGTGGTTGGTTTCTGGGTTACTTTGATTAGGGTCTGTTTTAGTGACCAGGAAACAAGACTTTCAGTCAATTTCGGAGTGGTTTCGTGACCACATGGGTGGCCACACGGGCGTGTGCCTGTCCTTTGGGTACACGGGCGTGTGCAATTGGGAATGTAAGGTTTTCGATGATTTTTGGTACCACATGGCCTGGCCACATGGGCATGTGTTCCACACGGGCATGTGAGATCTCTACACGGCCGTGTTTCCTCTACTCTTAATTTTTATCATTTTTGGACAGTGAGTTACATGGGCTGCTAACACGGATGTATGCCCCCTCCACACGGGCGTGTGTGGCCTTCACATGGGCGTGTAGACCCTACACGACCTGGGCATTCTCCACACGGCCAAGGTACATGGCCGTGTGACCTTATGTTGCCAATTTTTGTATTATGTCTGTTTTTATGCAATTATGATTCTGTGTGTTTCGACCCTTGGCTAGGTCTTCGTAAGGGTGGTTGGGACTTTGTTTCAACCTAGATTTATGTGTACTTCATAATCATAGCTTAAATTGATCAATTTTTTATGAGCTAATGGATGCTATGCAATAAAGGATTCTGTGTTTTATCAATTGAGTATGTGTATTTCTGATTCCCTCTGACTGTCTGCGATGTGCTTATCATTTTTGTAAGATCGTTTGCATACATGCATTTGCATAAATGTTTGGGTTGGGACATGAAGAGAAGGAAGTCTGATCTGATTTGGCAGTTTTAATTGCAACACGTCTGTATAGCGATTTAATGCACAGTACGATACTTCTGGTAGCTCAGCTGCATACTGTTATTTGTGTGGCTTAGTTCCACATACGTGGTGTGTAGGGTTGGATGAGCCTTTCGAGGTCCTATGTGGTGTGCATGGTTGGTCGAGCTTCTTATAGTTCATTCGTGGTGTGAATGAGGGATGGAGAGGTGTTTGGCTGGATGGGTCGGATTGTTTCTTCTGTTATGCATACATATCACATTTGATCTGTCCATAGGATTGCATGATTAATTGCGTACAGGTTGTGTGCTTGATGTGTTCTGTACCTGTGTGTAATGAATGATTACTTTGTAATATGTCCTGCCTTTTAACTAGTTGCTAAAATAGGTTATCTCGTACACCGATAGAGTTTTGGGTTAGTTAACTATCTATTTTGAAACGCTATCCTTGATTTAGTTTCTGTTATAGAACTGTTACTTGGAATTCTGTTTTGTAACTCTATCTTTTGTTACGTTTCGAACTCACACTGAGTTCGTGTAGCTCACACCCCCTTAGTTTCCATTTTTCAGATGCTTCCATTTTCTATAGTTGGACTCAGCTCACTAGAGGTCTTAGACAGGCACAATTTAGAACAGGCTATAAAAGTATTTTCATTAATTCTGCATTTATAAATAAATGGTTTGAACTGTAGGTTTTATTTGAATATTTTGGTATGAATTTTGGGGTTTTACACATGTAAGTGACTTTTGGACTAAAATTTTTTTAATATCGAAATTTTACAACGGAAAGTTTTACGTAACTTAAATATCGTATGTATAGCTGGTTAATCTCAAATTTTACCTATGATTAGTTCAGTGATCCTCCGAGATTCGGTCTAAACTTCTAGGTCGGGTTTTGGGTCGTTACATAGATAATACCAAAAATATATATACTTTCTACCATCCTATAAAACTCGATAGTATGGTAGAAAAAAAATATGAATCTTTCTACCATACTATCTATATCTATTATTGTAATGTAGAAAGATACAAGCTTAATATAGATGAATCCACAATATGTATCTTCATACATGTCGATATCAATTAAATATATGTACTGTACATAGTATCTCAATTTTATTTCTTCGCTTGATCTATTTTATTTGTGTTGATTTCAATTAATCTGAAATAATTGAAAGGCAAGTCTTACGATTTTATAATTCTTTCATTTCATGGATTTGATTTTTTGGTGGATACCGAGATTCCTATTAAAATAATCAGAAATGAAGGAAAAATGGAATGGAATAGGCATATATTAATTAAATTAATAAAAAAAAGAAAACCAAGTAATCTTTTTTTTGAACATTCCAAAGAAGTAATTCGTTGAGCAACTGACAGATGATCCAAAGAGTTCTATGGTAACTTTTCTTCGTATTTCGTTTCGAAAAAAGGGTATACCCTGCCGATTTTGAATTTAACTTCTTTGATCCATGATATGAAATGAGTCAATAAAGCATTTCATAAATGAAATTCAAATAAAACAGGGGGTAAGTGTCTAATATGTGACTACACTAAGGCAAGATCTTATTAAAATTAAATTAAATAAAAAAAAGACTTTTTTTTCTCTTTGAACAGTAAAGAGGGAGGGAAATAAAAACAAGCAAATACAGAAAACAAAGGGGGTTCCTTGTCCCTCATTGTCCGTTCATAACTCTGGTAAGAGCTGGTTCATCAAAATAGAAATTTAGGAAGAATTCTTTTTTTTTATTGCCTATCATCCGGATCCCTTTTACTTTCGAAATACGAACATGGGGATTATTGAAATGTTTATTTGATTTTGATTGAAAAGGTGTTATTCATAGAATACATTACTCCACTAGAATCCAAGAATTTCGAAATGAAGACTAATAAAATAGTTAAAATAAAAAAAGGCTTTGCAAAACGATCTAGAAAACAATTGATACGGTTTGATTCCTCAACCCCAATTAGGAGTACCCCTAGAGCCCACTTCTTCCCCATACTACGAGTGAAAGGGAAAATGTAAAGACTACCATTAAAGCAGCCCAAGCAAGACTTACTATATCCATGTGTATTATGTCCCCTATCTCAATGAATATGAAACAAATATGAAGGAATTAAAGTTTTCCATTATTGTTCACTAATAATAGTGGTATTACTGGCGCAGAGTCAAAAAGAAAAGGGAATTGTGACACGCCACCGTTGATGAATCACTTCGATAAATCCGCTTATAACAAGCTCTTATATGATTTCGAGTAAAATCGAGAACCATTAAGCACAAGCAAAATGCGCAGTAACACTTTTAGAAGTATCAAAAGAATGTTACTCACATATATCAATAATAAGACTTATTCTTTCTTTTGGTGTCCCTCATTAAGTAAAAGCCAATTATCTATCCAATCTAATATTAATTGGATGCCTGAACACTCAGAGACTTTCATCCGTCTGTATACAAAGTATCTTCCAACCCTTCTACAACCATTCATTAGTTAATTAGACACTCCCGTTATCCAATCTAATTCAAGACTCCTCTAGTAGCCACTCCATTAGTAAGGGGGGCTCCCATATCAAGATTTACTGATTCCCTTCCACTACTTTAGTTTTTCCTTGAATCCTAGACGTTAGGAGACGTTAGGATTTCGAGTTTTTTGTTGATCAGGCGACACCCAGATTTGAACTGGGGAATAAGGGATTTGCAATCCCCCACCTTACCGCTCGGCCATGTCGCCAAAAGGCTACAAACAAAAAAAAGGAGTATCTCCCTTTTCTTTTTCATTTTTAGATCGGATCCATACCTTCAATTGGTTATAGTATCTCAAGACACACAATATCTAAAAACTTTCCCTTTCTTTTCTATTGAAAAAGAAAATGTAGATTCTCAGTTACAAAAGTAAAAATTCAGGACAAATAAATTGGAACCATTAACTATTGACTGCAAATTTATGGACGATTCTTCTTCACTTGTCTTTTCTAATGGTATAAGAAAATAAAACTGGATACATAACTAATCAGTATTGATTTTTTTTTCAATAAAAAAAATTTCTTAATTTCAAGTATATCATAATAATATAACAGCAATTATGAGTCTATGTAAACCCCAGAGCATAAGTTGTTACACAGTTATAGTTATCTAATGAGGTATTTTATCTATCTAGATATGATGTCCATAGGGAATCAGCAAGAAATTATCGTGTTTCAATTTTTCATTGAATAGATTAAAATAAAAGAAAAAATAGAATTTTTGATAGAGCACGCCATGTCTTGTCTCCATTAGAGCATTATAATGGAATAAAAGAAAGACATATATAAATAGAAATGCTATATCTGCACATGTTTAATAAATAGAAGCCCCCTTTTCGTACGCACTTCAATCATATTCTAAATATTCTACTAAAAAATAAAAAACTAAAAAGTGGGTAAAAACATCTATCTTCTCTGCCAATCGTTTTTTGAACAATGGAGTCCATGAAAAAATTAAGCGCTAGAAAAATCAACTCTCTCCCTATATATATATTTTATGATTATTTTGTCTTTATCTCAACGAACAGATCAAATCAGGAATTCCTTTCATTTTTCTGGTATTCAATCGGATTGGAATATGTAATATCATAATAATGGTAGAAATTGAATTATTTTTTTATATTCTATACAAAAACAAAACTCCATGCAGCTAAATGGCATTTATCAATTCTTTTCTGTATCTGTTTGTTATAAATATAAATTAAAATTTGAGTATAATTTTTCTTCTTCCGTTCATATGCATTTCATATTTCATACATTCCACATATATTATATGGTATATGGAGTTAGATAAAATTTCATGTGATTCAGTAAACAGAATAGAAATTCAATTCCATCATTATTAGATCGATTCGTAGGATTCGATGAAGAATGAAAAAAGAATGGGATTTTTTTGAGAAATGGGAAATTCAAAATGCTCGGGGATGAAAATGGGGAAATGTCTACAATACCTGGGTTGAATCAGATACAATTTAAAGGATTTTGTGGGTTCATGGATCCGGGCTTAACAGAAGAACTTTATAAGTTTCCAAAAATTGAAGATACAGAGCAAGATTAATTAGTATAGTTAGAGTAATGAGTTAGCAGTAAACTAATTCAATTGATAATATTTATCCACCTTCATGGCTTGTTTTAGTAAAGAGAAGAATAATTTTTGCTTATTTTGAAAAGGTCTTATTTTTTACATGACTCTTTACTTATCTTTCTAGTTTCGAGTTTAAATTTGTACTAACTATTACAATACATAGTAATAAATAAGCTTTTTCGTCATGTTATTACACTAGTAACCAAACAAAACAAAGTGATTAGTGTTGATTTTAGTTTCCTTTCTTAATTTATTGTTCTTTCAATTTCTAGATCGTACACAAGTTCACATTTACACAAAGATCGGGGCATAAAGTGAAATAAAAACTAAAACAAGAATTAAAGAAAAATAAATAAGAAGAAATAAAATTATTAAATCAATCCCTGGCAACAATACCAAAATTTGATAAGCTATCGAGACCTATAAAAATAAGACAGTTAAAGTACCTGAGAGGTCCCTATATTATAGGGATTGGATCCAGTTAGTCATTTGTTATTAAATGATCAAATTAGTCCCCGTATTAAAAAAGAATCAAATAAGTCCAAATTGTTACAGAGTTAACATTTATTGTATAAAAAATGTCTTGAAAATTATTTTTTAATTGCAATTCAATTCCAAACAAAAGATTTTATTTACAAAATAATAGAAACTTCAAAAATATGAACTTCATTAAATAGATATTTTTGAACTATAAATGTTAATTCTATTTCAATTTGGTCTTATTTGCTTCTTTTTAATTGTACACTGACTAAATTTATTTATTTAATAGTAGAAGGATAAATTTGTTTAGGGGAGAGGGACCTCTCAAGTACACTCACCAAAACCTACCCAGATTAACAAAAAGTAGTAAGTAGGGTTGTATCCACAGATATCAATAATAATTTTATTCCTTAAAAAAAAAGTAAAGTGAATAAAGAGGCGGGGGATTTCATGAAATCGAAAACTAAAATTAAATTAAAAACCAAGTTTTAAACTGAAAACTTAAAATGAAGCAAGCAATAATTAGAAGTCCCAGGAAAATTAATGGTAAGGAACTCTAGCTAAATGTAAAATCTCCGTTTGATTCATAGATTCGATCATAGACATAGTGATAACATAAATGCCTTTAATAAATTCATTCTAGTTGCTAACTCAACATCGGGCAACCAATCTCTCCTTACTTGTTCAAAAACCAAGAGGCAGCTTGTTTGAAATTACTTCCCTAATCGATAAATAAACCTTGTAACTCAGCGTCCAAGATTTAACTTACCGGCAGCATTAGGAACAAGAGATGTCTAATTCTAACCAACAAACTTACCTTAACGGGGTTTATTTAAGCTAGATCACACATCCACACCACATAATCATAAACTACGACATAAAATAAGTTATGCAATTTGTCACTAATATTAGAATGAATTAAACAATTACATATTTAATTAATCTAATTAACTAGGAAACCATTCTAAGCTATCAAATACTAGCCAAACATTCAATACACCTAAACAATTATAATTATAACAAAAGATGCATGAATACCAAAGAAAAAAGAAGAATTAAAGCTCAAATAACTCTCATGAATTTATTGAATCAAACTTCAATTAATGTAACACCCTTCACTCGACCTAATCGTCGGGTTCGAGCTATAGTGTCACATTCATTGTTGAGACAACTACGATCTATTCACAATTAAAAATATACAATTTGAATGATAATTGTCAATCAAATATACGTTCCTTAATCATACTAAAGTAAATCCATATTTCATTCATATATGTACCTAATAACAAAAAAAAATTCCACCATATATATATATTACTACTAGGTTGTAAGATATAACATTTAATTATAACATCATTCAACTACCACAAAACTTAATCTATCAAGTATATGCCAAATATAAATAAAGTTGGAAACAAACGAACATTGCTGAGACCGGGATTGTGAATTGGATGCTAAGGTCGATGTTTGGAAATCTTAAATTCATCTAACATGCGCATAGGGAGAACAAATTATACACTAAGTAAAATACTCATTGGTATTTATATATTTTAAGTATGTAAATTAGCATTAACAATTCTATAGAAAGTAACATATTAAGTGTGGAAAACTAACAACAATCTTTCCCACTTCAAACCTTAAAAATATAGACATTTCATCATACTTATTATAATAATAGTTTTAATCATATCATTATCAAAGTATGCCCTTATCAACCCTATTTTTCCAATTTACCACTTATAATATCACCTCACTCCTTCGTTTCAATTAATGTACAATCATTTCCAGGTTTAGTACAAGTATACTAAAGCTCAAATACTATAACTTATTAGATATTGTATTTCATACAAAATCCTGTGCAATTGTAATTAATTCATCAAGTTCACTAGTATCTTAGCATAACATACCTAGTTTGAAACCATTTATAATTCGTGTACAAGTAGCCATATTCAAACACCAAAATATAACCATTCGATTCTTGATCTAAACTCATACCATTTGTGACACATATATTCACTATAACACCCATCACTCAGCCCGATCACCGTACCCGAGCTATAGGATGTTATAACTATTAACAGAATAGTAATAAGCAAATCTGAAATCAAAATTCAATTAAACATTGAATAACAACATAAGTTCACACAAACCATGTTTTGCAAACAAAACCGAGTTTGAAATTGAGCTTACAAAAGCTCTAAAATCAACCCGAAATTGAACAAGGAATATTTTGAAACCTTTACAAAAAGAAGGGCAATTGTGCAAATCAAGGGTCACATGGCCGTGTGTCAAGGCCATGTAACAAGCTGTAACCATGTAGAACTAGAGTCACACAACCGTGTATTCAGACCGTGTAACTCACTGAGGCTGTGTGGGTCAATTTGCAAATATTCAACAAAAGTTACATGACCGTGTGGCTGGGCCGTCTAACAAACTGAAGTTGTGGGAAAACTAAATGATCAATATCTATAATACTCACAATGCCGTGTGGCCAGCCTGTATCGAGAATCGTGTACTTCTATTATTACCTATTATCCAGTAGGCACATAGCCATGTCAACAATCTACGTTTGACACATGGTCGTATGGTGCAAAACATACCATTAATGCCTACATAATACCAAACTCAATCAATAGCCTGCTTATTGACCAAATGCACAATCTTGCTTACATTAAGCCTTACCAAAACATGAATCAAAACATTCATTTGAACGACTATAAGATCATTCAAATCATTCTAAATGAAATTGTCATATTTCTAAACATAAAAACCTATGAACTCATCAACTAAGCAAACATAATTCATCATTCATATAAACATGTCAAACTCAACCAATTTACAATCAAAATATACCTTCATGCTTCAACCTTCAATAAACACAATGCCAAAGTAACCACTTATATGCACTATACTTATATCGTTCAAACTTAACATCAAAGTAAAATGTCTCATTTCGTACCAAGCATTTCACCTATTTGAACATCTTATGTCACATTCAAACATACCATTAACTCGCATTGTTCCATCACATTTTCATACCAAACAACCATACCAACAATTAAGCTTGGTCACCCACATTCAAAAGTATTCATTTAAAAAATCCAAAATTTAACTTACCATATTTGCTAATATGCATACAAAATTTTATACATCAAAATCAACCTTATACCATTTCAACTATGATCTCAAACATATCAAAATATTAAAATGACTCCACTAGGTACATGCTCTATTGTATACTATCACAATAAATATCCAATTTACCCTATAGCCAAATCGCATTAATAAAATCCTTTTAACCTTACTCAGATTCTTAGAATGAATACTCGGTTTAGTCAACTTGTATCTCATCTGGCACCGCAATGTACTATCAAATATCCCGAAACATAAACCTGTACATTTTATAAGAGTAACCAACTTCTAACTTCATCGCATAATTCAATTTATATCACATCATTCTTATTTTAACATTAATTCATCAATTTATCATATACCATAACACATCTTAACTCAATTTATATCAATAGCTTACCTTAATACCATATAATGCAATATATCATGAATATTCATTAACTAGAATTAGTTTTGGGTTATAGAAATGCAAATCGAAAGCTCGCGTCACCCGTCATTGACTCTTGTGTTCCTTTCCCGTTTCAACGATCCTACGTCGTTCTTAGCTATGAATAATAATTCAATAATGGTATAATATCAAAATTCTATTCAAATCACATTCAATTACAAAGTTGTACATATTTTGCAAATTATTCAATTGAATCCTCTATTCTGATAACCAATCAAATTCATACCAACACTAGTCGATTAGTCATAATCCAATATCAATTCATAAAATATCTCAAAATGCAATTTTTCATATTCAATTTTTCATTTCTTTATTATTTAGTCCATATCACACATTTTTGTACCAAATTGTTAACAATTCAGATTTTTAATTAAATATACACATATTCATAATTTGAATACATAACAATTTAAATATAATTATAACATATGACCTTACCTGACAAAATTAGCAGACATGTTGAGTCGTAAGGACTAATTGACAATTTTGCCTTTTCCCCAATTATCCTCAACTTGATTCAATTCCCAATCTAAACAATAATTCATTTTAATTAATCAATTCCAAAAAGTTTATAATATCCTATTACGAGTATACATCGGTTCAATTTTGTAATTCAAATGCCCATAAAGTTTTGCATTTTATTTAATGTAGTCCATAAAACCAAAATTACCATAACTTTTAAATGTGAGCTTCGATTTCGAAACTGATCTCAATTTCATCCTTCTACGATCCTCTATTATCCATATTTATAGAAAATTATCATCAATTTTGAATTTATTACCCTTTAATCCCTATGTTTAAAATTAATAATTTTTACTTTACAAATTAGTCCTTTTTTCATATCTAAGCTTCAAATCCTACCATTTAAAGCCAAATTCATCAGCATTCATCATTGGTAACCTATAGAATGTTTAACAGTTTTGAACAATAACACTAGGGTTATCTAAACCAAGCTTCTACGATTACAAAAACATAAAATTTATGAAAAACAAGCATCAATTGGCTTACCATGCAAGAGGGCCAAACATGAAGCTTTATAAATGGCTTCCTTGTGTTTTATTTTGTGTAAAAACACTGGAAAGAAGAAAAATAATGAAGATGGTCATTTATTTTATGTTTTATTATATTTATTAATAATTTAACATTAGTAAAACATATATTTCCTTTAAATTAAAGCACCAACCATCCACAATTCTTTAAAAGTGGATAATTGTCACTTAAATCCTTGAATAATTACCTTTCAAGTCCTTTTAACTAATAAAAATCAATAATAATTAAATTTTACAATTTTTACAATTTAGTCCTTATACCTTAACTATCTGATTGAAAAAATTAAGGGACCAAAATTTAATTAAACTTTATACTGACTTGGTAAATATTAAATAATAATATTTATGGTCTTAAAAATCAAAAAATATGGTTCCGAACCCACATTTTTCAATACCACTAACTTTAATATCATTATACTTGTACTTTAATTAACTATCAATTAAACAAAAATTACTAGAACTTTAATATATTTCTATACTAGAGTAAATATTAAATATTAATATTTACGAATAATAGTTTATAAAAATTGCATTTTGAAACCGTTCTGACACCACTGGAAATCGGGTCGTTACAATTAACCTTTGACTAGAAAAGAGAGTTTAGAAAGTCATAAAGTTGGAATAATGCAATAAATAAGAAAATAGAAATCAAATCCAAAACTTTTCAAAAGCCTTAACACCTACTAAAAATGTCGTATCTATACGGTTTAGTTTACCTAAATAAGGTTACTAAAACTTACTTGAAGTCAAATCTCTCGAAAGACCAAAACACCCTTATAACTCAGTCAAAATGCAAAGTTTTAAGTTGAAATGGCATAACTAGTGTGCTGGAAAAAAATCCAGTTTGAAAACAGTTTTCTTGCACAGCAAAAAATTAAAATTTTGAAAATCAATGCAGTTTGTGATATTTAAAGCAATAAACCTTAGACTGAAATCATACATGTGTCTTCGGATAAGTGGATCCTTGATGTTTTCCAACTTTCAACCAAACAATCTTCTTCAATATTATCGTACCAAGAACTGCTTCATGTGTGAGCTCAAACTAGTTGAATCAAAACACAGAACTAGAAAAAGTTTTCTTTTCATTTTTTGGTGAAAACGAAAATTCTCTCTTCTTTAATAGAAACCAATAGAATTGTTATTCTGAAAAATTTTATTTAATAGTCAAGAATAAATTCTCTCTATTAACAATATCTTAAAATTGCGTAAATAGCTCTACCGGTGACATCTATTTATAGGGAGAGAAGGTAAAACCCTTGTTGAATTAGAGAAGTTTATTTCAGCTAGAAAAATGAACTCCATGTCTAGTTAAGAGTATTGGCGGCGACAACCCTAGCTAATATTAACTAAGGTTAGTCATCCACCCTATTAATATAAGGGGCTTTTGGGCCTCTTCCATATCGGGTCCAATTACAAGTACTTTTTAGGCTTTTAACCTAATATTTTATAACTTGATCCAACCCAATATTTTTTTCTATTTCCTAAAAATAAACTTCAATATTTATATTAAATAATTTTCTCATACCAATTTTACCCCTAATAAAATTATGATTATTTTAATCTTAGTGAAATTTCTAAAAATATATATTTAATATTTCACCATTCAACTTGTTCATTATGATCGAATGGTTCATTTTCATTTTCTGACTTTAAAATAGCACAAAAAACATAAACTCATTCTCCCATTCATTTTTAAGTAATTCATCTACATTTGCAAATGAACCATTTCTCATTTTCATTTCCATTTTGAGAAAACCACATTTATTTTTAAATGATTTCATTTCTCCATTTCGAAGAAAACCATAATCATATCTGAACGTTTTCCATTTTTTTATTTCTATTTATTCTGTTCATTTTTATTCAAACACGCAATTCATTTCTCGTTTCAATGAGTTAACGGAGGGACCGATTGTACATATGTAATTAGGGCTCAAATGATTTATAATTAAGTTTCAACTTTTATCGTATTAATTATAAAATCATTTAGTCATGAAGTCATTCCACTATAGTATCGTGACTGAGCTCTCCCTAAAGACATACCATTACGAAAACAACTACTCTGTGCTCGTCCAATGACCTTGTCATAAGTGTGTTACCTTCACAGGATATCCTTGATCTCTTTGGGATAATATCCGTTCTCCCAATATGATCCTATTTTATCTTATGATAATCATTACATCTTCCTTCATGAAAAGTCATTTACTATTAAATAGTAATCAATTCATTCATCACAAAGACGAATAACCCGTGGCTACATTTACTTTTTATCAACTATGTAATGCTAATGAGAGGATATCATTTACCCATGTCTCGGGATATGAATTCCACTATTATGAATGATGCTATATAATGTAGAAGTAGTATAAGTCCAGCATACATAGTCCACCATCCACTCAGGATTTAGGTGTGTCACACTATAAACGTCACAAGTGGATAAATTCATAAATAGATTCAAGATCTATTCTGCTTGGGTCTAGTTCGATGTACTGCCAGTCAAGTCAATTACATCTATATCTCTATCTTTTTGGAGTCATTTGCTCCGACGCCCAATACAAGACATCTCCCCAATTGGACTTGATAGATGACATATTAGTCTTTCTATAACGCCCCAAATTTTTAATTTCGGCATTTGTGAATTTTGACACAAACAAGTATTTGCTTTAGTGATTAAGTGTTCTGGGTGTGTTTGAGAGGTCTCAAGTTCAAGCCATGTCTTTGGCGAAATTTTGTTTTTCTTCAAAAATAAAGCCCTATCTCTGGTTAGTAGGCTTTTAAGTAATTATTTGTAAATACTTAACAGAATGGGCCTGCTGGTCTGGTGGATAAGTGGAGTGTTGGTGTGGAGGAGGTCCTGTGTTCGAATCTTGGCGTGGGCATTATTTTTGCTTGTTCGTCCAAGAGAGTTTGAGTTGCACTTAAAATCTAAATAGTGGATGGACTGGGGAGTTTGGTGGAGAGAATTAAGGGGAAAGATTTTGGGGTTATCAGATTCTGTACAGTATTGTTTTCTTTTTGCAAATTCGGCTATTCTTTTTTCCCTTTTTCTGCTTCCATTGTTCCTTTTTCTGTCGAAATTCCATTGATTTCCCCTATTTCCGTTTCCTTCTTTCATTCAATCGTTTCTGTTATTCATATTTGGGACGCGCATTCAGTAAGTTATGGTTGATTAATCTTAACTGTTCCTCATGAATGCTTAGTAAAGAAAAGTTTTGTTTGGTGTTTAGGAGTTAACCAAGGGTCTACAAATCGTTCCTAATTGACGAGTTGAATGTATGGAGTTCTCGTTTCGATCAAAGGTAAGAGTTTCAAAGGTTAATGGATGAACATTTCGTTACAATCTCGTTAAGTCTCGGTTTGTCACTAAAATGAAGCTTTGAATTGTCAATTCTAGGTACTGGAGTGCTCGGGAGTGTTTAAACAGCAAAACGATACCAAGTGTGTACTCGATTGCATAGAAAATAAGGTTTCAGCGAAAGCTGAAAGCTTCACTGTCTACACCACATGGGCGTGTGGTCACTCGTGTGGTAGGCCGTGTGAAGGATACAGGCGTGCATTTGACGAAGCCAGGTCGTGCGCTCATGAAACGATTGTGTGATGGCTAGATAGGCCGTGTGCGACATACGAGCTAGGTTGATTTGGGTTGTGTGGGCCACACAAGCATGTGGACCCACACAGATAAACCATAAGGGTGTATGGGATTTTGGGCCAGGCCGTGTGATCCACAAGGTCAAGGAAAATTTGGGTCGTGTGGGCCACACAGGCGTGTAGGCCCACACGAGCAGGCCACATAGGCGTGTGAGCCCATTTTCACTGAATTGATTGCTAAAGGTTGCATGGGTTGCCCAAGTCGACTGTGAACCTACTATAGGGTCGGTAAACATCACTTGGACCCCTTATTGTGTGAACTGACTATTGATTTATATATGTTGAGCATGATAATAGTATGCATGAATTCCGAACTGGTTATATGCACTGATATCATGAGTTAGCATGTCATGGTTTGTATGTTGCATTGCATGGGGTTGGGTTGATTATATTTCGAGGAAGTGTACTGAAAGGCTCTTAAGCCTAATATACTAGTAGCTCAATCGCAAATTACTGTTTTGTGTCGCATTCGATACTACCTAGAGTGTAAGGATGGGTGGGTTGATTTAATCCCCACATGTAGTGTAGGGTTGGACGGAGATGGTGTGTAGAGGTTGATTGGGTAAGACTTTGTTGCTGAATACTGCATGACTGTTACTAATACTGTAATGGGCTAAAGCCCTAATGTGTACTGATCCTGTGATGGGCTAAGGCCCTACTGCATATTTGATACTGTACTGAGATGGGCTCAGATCCAAACTGATATTGATACTGAAAAGGGCTTAAGCCCAAGACTGATTTAACTATGCACTGTGATTTGCTATTGTATGTTTTATGTGGGATTACATACTAAGTTTACGAAAACTCGCCCTTTTGTTTAAATGTGCATAGGTAATCCCCAAACCTAGATGGATCTGTGTGGCGGAGGAAATGGTTTTATCACAACAGCCCGATTTTCAAACACCCTATCATGTGACATAGCCAGATCTGGCCATAGCGTCTAGGCCGGGTTTGGGGTGTTACACTTTCAACCAATTTGTTCATTTTCGATTAAAATAAGAAAATCTTTAAGTTCTTCTACTAATATAAGTTGTCTTTTTGTATCATGATTTGACCACGTAATACTGCTTAGTATTATTTAAACATTAGACAACTAGTGAGCAACATTTGCTTCCATTTTGCTTTATGTACAAATACCATTTGAAGACAATTTATACAAAGTATATTAATTTAATTGATGAATTTATTTTATTAACCAATCTGTTCAAAAAAATTACAAGTGTATATTGATGAAAGTACTACACTTAGGGAATCAAATCCAACATAGTGCTAGGGTGCCAATGTGCGGCGTAGGAGCTCACGAAGAACGATGTTTGGGTGCCAAGGTACTTGGTGTTATACTCGCATTAGGGCGCTGAGATAGGGCAAGGGTGCTACTACTCGCACACCAAGGTGTCGGGTTGTTGCGCTAAGGGTCCAAACTTTTCGGTTTTGACCACACATCTTGTTTCTTCATCTAAAGTTTCAATTGACTTCAAAGTTGGGCTTCAAGCTTCCATAGACCTATTCCAAGTCTAAAAAATGCTCAATTAAAATCCAATTATCCAATATCACAAAAAAAGTAAAATTGTTAAAAAGATATATGAATACAAATGAGAATCAAAACATGCATCAACAACTAATATACAACATTTTACTTAACGATCATGCAAAATACTAAACATATGTCCATAAAATGTAAGGAATATTCACAGTTATCAAGTGTACACAAAATTTCAGGTCAAAAGTTGAGTCTAGAAATTTCTTGAATACAAAGAAAATATCTTTTTGTTCCTTTATTTGGTTTGAGTTTCAACCAAGGGTCGTATGACTTGATCTTAGATGGACGTTTGGATTATTTCAAGGTCGTGTTGACTTGCTCTTGAAAAGAGTTTAAACCTCCTTTCTTCAGTTGATTTGGATCAAAATGTGGCTTTCTTTAGACACGACTTTTGAATTTTTCTCCACAGTTGAATTAGATCGGAAGACGGCTTTTTTTTCATAATTTCTTCAAGTTCTCTAGTTTCTATAAAAGATTTTTTATGTAGTATTTAAATGGCAATTCAGAAAATCTCAACTACACCACTACTTTCAATGGGATATTATTACATGTCCTAAAACTCTAGCAAATGCATGTAAACTTTTGTGTAGTATTTAAAGGGTAACTTAGGAAATCTCAACTACACCACTACCCTCTATGGAAGATTATTACTCGTCGAAAAGTCATGACTCTAAGGTTGAACTATCAAGTAGTGTTTAAAGATCTACCACAGTTCCTCAATTAGAGCTTTATCAAGATCCTCCTTTCTACTTAATTGAATTAGTTTAAATCAATCTGTTAGGATGATCCACCAGGCTTCCATAAGTTAATGATCCAATGCCTTATATTCTATCGAGTATGCCAACAATTTCACAATCTCAAAAGGCTTCATTATTTTGTTAATCCAATCATGAATATGATCTGAGAACTTGATTGCCAAGATTGAACCATTTTTGATAAATTCCATATCATTGTTAGTTAGATCAAAATTCTACTCCAAGATACCATGTTTACCATAAAAACTAGTATTTCCTATTAAAGTGTCTCTAAAGGATGCTTTTGGTTAACTTTGATTAGCCACACTTTCGTTCACTAGATCCTGTTAGAAATATACTACTACAAAATGAAAATAGTTATCACTGAATAAAAATCAATTAAGCGTAAAGAATACAAGAATTATTGTGTCGTGGAAGAACCATTGCCTTAAAAGTAAAGTTGTCCTGGTCAGTGTAATCGTGTAGTGAACGTCGCCCTCAAGGTTAACACAGTACTCCAATGTTCATACACCCGAATAAAGAAGGTGGAATACAATTGGTATTTTTCTTCTTACAAAGGATTCAGAAAAAAAAAGGCTCTAAAAGAAACTAACGAGCTGTGGGAGAAAAGATTGTTTCTTGTTGTTAAAAAATATGAAATACAACCTGATATTTATATTGTTTTTTGAAAGGGAAAAATGATAAAATAGCAATGTCAGTTTCTGACAATAGCAAAGGATTAATATTCTACAATAGTTAGAGGATTTTCCTCAACCGAAAAAATTTTGAAAAATGAAAAATTTATTTATTTGCATTACCAACATTCCCCACTATTGCAAAGGAATTGAAAATTTTGTAAACATGAGAAAAGCTAAAACGTGAAAAGAGCAACAACGAAATTAGTCACTTAAGCACTAGTATCTTGTGGATTTGAACTAGTACGCAGTAAGATGAGTGATTTTTCTCTTTAACAAGTGAACTAATCTTGAACTTGTTAAAATAGGGTTAACTCATGACACACGACTAATCTCCAATCAAATTGATGTTCCACGATAGATCAACAAGTTTTAGCTAATATACCTCTGGTTGCTAGTAAGTGCTCTAAAAAGACTACCTAATGTCCTTTATAGAAGGTGGCTAGTTCTTCACACTTATGTAGGTGATTTCATCAAGTCTATCTAAATGTAGACCACCTGAATTAGAACTATGAAATCATTAAGAGAATTTATTAAGCTTATCCTTTCAAATTTAAGTTTGGTGAATTCATCAAGTCCATCTCAATAGGACTGCCCAAACTTTGGGGTATGAACTCATTAAAATTAAGAAACTCAACCTCACATGTTGGTGAATTCATCAAGTCCGTCCTATTAGGACCACCCAAATTCTAGAATATTAATTTATTAAGAGTAAGAACTCAACCTTATGGATGTACCTCTTTCACCATAAGGATAGGTCAATTGTACACTATGAGCCTTTCCATGGTTTCATTTAACCACATTGAACTTAGAAAACAGAGTTGGGTATCCACCTTGAATTCTTCAACCACTAGCTTATGACCTATACCCTCGACAATTAAGGACCATTTTCCTACTTAACCCTTTGGTTAGTGGATCAACTAAGTTTCTTTTAGACCTCACATACTTTAAAGCAAGTACTCCATTCTCCCATAAAGAATCTTTCAAAATAGATTCCTAAGCCACTCGGCCTCTTGCTTGACCCAATCAAGAGTTATATTCCTTAATCACTGAAAGAAGTAAGGTAAATGATCATTTACTTTAACTTCACTCAAGACCATTAAGGAAAGCTCAACCTTGATAACTAGCATAGTAACTTGTGGACTGTGACACACTCTCCCACTTACAATGCTAATACCTTCATTGACATGAGGCCACACTTTTAGTAACTTTATTTCATCGATTTGACATTTTAGTCTCAAGTCCATCTTGGGCGTTCAAGGCCTAAAGTTATATCTATTCAACCAACATCGAACATAGAGTCGAACATGGTCTCATATCAACAACCGACGTAGTCTCGTCTATGCTCATTCCTCAATCGAACACTCGGACTAACGTAATAACACATAATCATCAATTTACAACCTTGAGGAACCATTAATGGTATGACCCTTTGTCAACTAAATATTACCATGCCTTTGATACTCAAAATTGCATCCATTTGGATGTGGCACCAACTGCACTCTTACGGAATCTCTCTGCTGCCCCTTGGGTACCAACACTAAAGTTCTCAACATGGAAAATTCACACACATTAGTCATCCATAGCTTAAACTCTATCGACCCCTCCATGGTCACCCCATTGGGTGTGGCCATCTTGACTAACCGCAACACATACAACACCATCATACTAGCTCGATCTCAATCTCAATAAACTTTCAAGATCATACACTCAAACTCTGGCACGCCTCTCATTTCTCCGCAAAACCTCATAAGTTACCTGAATAAGACATCCCCCTTATTCTCTTGTTCAAGCTCTCAAACTCGATGATATCCAGTCTACTCTAGCTCAAAACTCAATGACGCTTTAGACTACAAATCTCATGTATTAGTGGCGCATCGTAAATAAGGGCATCATAAGCCTTATTCAAAACATAAGGATCCAACAATCCACTCATGTCCTCCATCCAACTTAAATTCAAGAGTCTTCTGAACCATCTCGGCTCAAGCTCAAGTCTTAATTTTACCTCGTTCGACTCAATAGGTTTGCTAACTTTCACAACACAAAATAAAATATTATCTTATCATGCCACAATCTCAGGTGGTCCTTTGACCGCTCAATCTCACTATACTTTCCAAGCACATATTGAACGCAATGACCTACTGGCCAACATAGAAAAAGCTTGCAACCACTCCAACACTACTTAAGAGGACACTTCACTTGCTCCATGTAGATATCCTTCTTAGCAAGAGTAGACTGAGGCATCATGCCTTCATTTGGACTCGGCCCAACCTAGTGATCTCAAAGTATCAGCCATTTTCAGATCATCCATATCATTATCAGTTACTTCAAAATTATCATCAGTCTTATGTAAGCTCATATTGAATCAATGTATTATCTTTCTTACCATTATCCATGTTATTAATTATACCACATACCATATTATTGACAGTCTTCCAATCTTTCTCCTCCATATTGTAACAGTCCGATTTGGGTCTAGTCAGAACAGTGGTTTTGAGACTACAAATCCAACGTAGAAAAATTTATTTTTACTATATTTTTATCCTCTACAATTTTATTGAATCATTTCATGAAAATTTCGTTTAAAAATTTTGACGTTTGGGCACTCAATTTAGTCAAAAGGACTAAATTGTAAAAAGTGCAAAAGTTAAGTTCTACATGCTAGAGGTGTCAAATTGCTATGAAATTTTAAATTAGAGGTCCTTAAATGGTAATTAGATCATTGGTTAAGTTTTTGGACAAAAATGGGCATGGTTAGGTATGTTTCTAAAGTTTTTCATTAAGGTCATTTTAGTAATTTGGTAATTAAATGTATTAAAAAGCCAAATTAAAAGCCAATTTTTTTCCATCTTCCTCCCATGGCCGATATTCATAAGGGGAAACCATAGCTATGGTTTTCAAGCTTCTAAGCTCGATTGTAAGTCCGTTCTAGCCCCATTTTTAATGATTTTTATGTTTTTGAAATCCTTGTAACATGATCTATCTATTTCTACCACTAATTTAAGATATAATCAAAGTATAAAATTTTACCCATGATGTATATTTGTGTATTTTGATGTTTAATGGTAGAAAATTCATGTTAGTTGTTTGATAAACGACTTTTGCTAAGTAATTTTCGATGAAAATGCCTAAAAGGACATATTTGTAAAAAGTTGTGAAATGGGTGTTAAAATGTGAATAAAATAAAAAATGTGGGCTACTATAAGCATGTATAAGGTTCGGCTAGGCATGGGTGTTGAAGAAATTGAGTACATTTCATTTTACGAACCTAGGGACTAAATTGTAAAAATGTCAAACTTGGGAAAAAATGTAATTTTTGCCTCAATGTGATTTTTGGCTGATTTTACTAGTATAATGATTAAATAAGTTAAATATGATATTATAGATCAAGAAAAACGAGGTTCAGAATTAGAACAGGGGAAAAATGCGTATTTGACGGTTAGGTCCTTTTTGCCATTTTTTATGTTGAGGTAAGTTCGTATGCTTAATAAGCATTAAATTATATATGTATAAATGCTTAATTGATATAATTATGGTAAATTTTATATTAATGAAAGAAATTTGAATGCTATTGAGTACGATACTACAGAAATGACCGACAGAGATTTGATACAACGAAAGTCCTGGTTGAACCTTAGGAATAGAGAGGATACAAATGTCATGACATTAGGGTTACTAAGATTACGTGTAAGACCATATCTAGGATATGGCATCGATACGAGACTTCGTGTAAGACCATAGCTGGGCTATTGGCATTGATACGAGATTTCATGTAAGACCATATCTAGGATATAGCATTGGCATGGTACTGTTTGTACGAGATTCCTGAGTATCCTTTAGTATTCCAAGTGGTTCAACAGCAAATTCAACGGGTTGTCAAAGAAGAGAAAAAGTATGTAAGTATTACGAATTGGTACAGGTATGTACGTAAAGTCTATATGCATTGACTTCATGGAATTGTGAGTTCATGATTTGCACGAGAATGATTTTGTGAAAAACTTGTGATTTTTGGCCTATACTTGTGACGTATGAAATTTATGATAAATTTGGTTGAGAATCATATGATTGGCTTCAGGGCCAAATTGAGTTATGATATAGCATGTTTTATTCACACAAATTGTGATTTATCGGATATGAGAAAAAGGAATGATTGGCATAATTTCCTATTAAAATGACTATAGAAGTATGGGAAGATATGAGCTTTAACAATTGAAAGATGTTAAAATATATGCTTGAAAAGTGAATACTCATAATTAATGTGTATGTTTATTATGAGGTTTGAAATGATTGGTTGATTGTGGTAATCAATTATAATGGAGAGATTATGACTGTTAGGCTAAAGTCAAGACATGCTAAATTATGCTTGAAAATTGATATAGCAAACAATGTGACTAAATAATTTATAACTATGAGGTTTATAGCAATTTATACTATTTTGTTTTGTGTTTATATTGTAGACTTGGTAAAAGATTGGTAAGAGTTGCTTATTATGTTCATACGGACTTACTAAGCGATATAGCTTACCCCCTTCATTTTCATGTTTTATAGTACCGTCAAGCTAGCTCAAGTTTGAGATCATCGGAGATCCTGCCACACTATCAAGCTATCATTTTGGGTATTGATGAATTTGAGTATTTTGAGTTTATGGCATGTATAGGGATTTGGTCATTTATTTATATGCGTCATATGATTTTAGTCAATGTAATGGCTTATAATCGTCAAAGGCTTCTTTTACTATTTAGCCATGTAAGTTGGCTTATATTGGCTAGCATGGTTGTAAGCCTAAGTATATTCATATATGTGCCAATGTCTATGGTGATATGATCATGGTATGCTTAGTGAATGTGAAATGTTTAAAAATGGTATGAGAATGACATGTTATTGTCTTGGTTGTGATAATTTGGTTACTCTTCATGCTTGAGTTTGTGCCATGTGATGTTGAGTAGATATGTGCAAGTGAGGGTGGCAAAATGGCTTGGTAAATAGCCTTATTTTTGTTCACACTGGTAGACACACGGGCATGTGTCTACGCCGTGTTTGACACACGGTCAACATCATGGGCGTATGATCCGGCCGTGTGTCCCCTGCACTAAATTGTTGCAAAACAGAATGCTTAGTATTGAGCACATAGGTATGAGACACGGTCGTGTGTCTCAGCCGTGTGAAGGACACGGCCTCGAGACACGGGCGTGTGCCATAGCTATGTGACTTCAATTTGCTCTTGGGTGACAAAAAGATAGTTACACGGGTTAGGCACACGGGCGTGTCCCAAGCCACACGGGCGTGTGACCCCTGTTTTAGCAAAATTTTTCTAAATGTCGTAAATTTTCTAATGTTTTTGGTTTAGTCCCGAATCGCTTCCAAAACATGTTTTGGGCCTCGTAGGCTCGTTCTAGGGATGATATGATTGATTGTTAAAAATTTTGAATTTGATATCAAATTTTATGGCTCAAAAGTGTATGTTTACTTGTGTTTAAGTCTAGTAATGTTGCGTACCTTGTTCTGGTATCGAATACGAGTAAGAAGTGTTACATTTAGTGGTATCAGAGCTATAGTTTCGTTGATTCTCGGGCTAACCTAGCATGTATGAGAGTCTAGCTATACATACCATATATAATCTGTGATAGTGTAATATCTCCCGACTCTAATGAAATATTTTGTTGAGACAGAGATGCTTTCCAACCGAGCTACTTCCGAAAACACTGAAAGTAATACTAAGATATTTGAAAATGTGTTTGTGATAAGTTGAAACTTAGAACGGTATGAATAAGAGTTCATGATATGTACGTGATGATGTATAAAATGAAATAACCATAAGTTGAGAAGTATGGGTAAAATGTCATTGTTCTGGTTGAACGTTGTGTTTCGATGGGTTATGGTGATTTTATGAAACAAAATAAAAGTTTATATTGTGATAAGCTCATCCATGTTTTTTTCTCATTCATGTGATGTTATGTGCCTAACTTGTTTGATTAAGTGAATGTGATAAGTAAATTTACTCAAAAGTTATAGAATGTATGTATAAGTGCACTTGTTTGAATAATATACTCGGAAAGTTCGTGTAACATAAATATGTATGTTAATTTGCCTAAAGTGAATTATATAACTGTGATGATATTATGATGATGATAAATTTTAAGTCACATGTATGCATATATGAGAGTCAAGTTAGAGGCTTTACGACCTTACCCCCTTACCAATGTTGTATTTTATGACGAAATTTCACAAGATTTATGTTGAATGAGTTCACAAGTGAGAGGCTAAAGAGTTCAGTAGCGAAATAACTAATAATGTGGTCAAAGATGAAAATAGTTTGGCAAGTGAATACAGTTTTGGAAAAGATGCCAGGTTATTTTAAAGATCATTCAGATTTCGCAATGTCACGGTTAAAGAAAAGTTAATCTCGGCTAATTGACTCATTAGGTATGATGTCTAAAGTATGTATTTGCTGGAATTTCTTCTACATTAATTTTCGTTATTGAATGAAATAATATGGGATTAGTGATGACAGGATTAGTTAGAGAAATGATATTTGAATCGTAAAGATGTCTGAGTGTGACAGTTGTAATTGAATAGATTATGATGATCTCTCCTGGGTATTTTATATATTCATTTATCCTTAGAGATATATGTGATTGTTCATTTTCTGATGAAATTCTTATCATATGAGAATGCTAGCTGATTGTAATGTTAGATGAAAGCACAATTGGTCTAGTCGGTTGATGATCAGCATATCTTATCTCTCTCACTTTGGGGTTCTATTCTATTATGTTTAGAATAAAAGTTGATGGTGAAAATTTATGTGAGGCTAATCTTCTATTTCTACTGGATGTTTTTTTTTGTTTTATATATATATGGAAAATATATTATCTCTGTTACAATTGATTCCAGAACGTGTAAGCATTGTTTTTCTTCTAGTTTTCTTCGAGGAATCATCAAGATCTTTATTATTTCTTATGAGTTATGTTCTCGGACTTCCAATATGATATTCATATCTTGGATTTCTTTATATCGATTTTCTTATCATCATTATTTCGTAAATTATCAATCATGGCTAATCTTTAAAGTGTATTCTTTGGCTTGTGATAACTATGTCTATTATGGGTGTATTTCTAGTTTGGTCATAGGAACGTGGTGACTTTGGTATTAGGATTTCTCTAATTTCTGTGCAAGGAATTGATGTGACAGCCCTAACTTGACCCTAGTCAGAATGTGGTTTCAGGACCACAAAACTGAGTCATAAAAATTTATTTTAAATTTAATTGCATATATTTTATGTATGATAGTGTATGTGTGAAAAATTTAATGTTTTAATTTAATCTTAGGAATGTGAATTTTCTTGAAATGACTTAGTTGAGAAACTTGGAAAATATGATAGGAAAATTATAAGGATCAAATAACTACAAAGTGTAAAAGCTTGGGTTTGCATGTTAAAATGCCCATAATGCATGAAGTGGCTGGCCAAGTAATGATGTTCCTCCACTAAGTCTAATTAAATAAACTTTTATGTTAGCAAATGATTAAATAATCCAAATAAAAATGAATTAATAAGAAAATATGTGTAAAATAATTTATTTAGTAAAGTTATTAATATTATAAAGAAATAAGAAAAAGGTTTGCATGTCTTCATCCAAGATATTACTGAAAAAAAAAAGAAGAAAGAAAGAGCTTCAAACTTTGGGTTATATGTAAGCCTAATCTAAGGTATGTTGGAGTTGGTTTTCTTATAATTTTTGCATATTTTGAATTGATGTTAAGTAGTTTATCTAGCCCAAGTGATAATTTTTGAAATGGTTATAGATTTTGCAATCGGCCATTGATAGAATTTATGAAATCCTTGAGTTTGATAGTAGAAATTTAATTATAAGTGTTAGATGAATATATTTTGGGTTGAAATTTTATATGATTTTTAGCATTTAAGGATTAATTGTAAATTAATTAATTGTGTAACTAAATTTCAAAAAAAAAATTGGGAGGACTCTTGTGAACTAGAAGAGCATTCGACCTAAGTGTGTCTTGGAAAATAATAATAATAATAATTGCTTGATGTTTTAAATGTTTTGGACCGATTTGTTTAAAGCATAAAATGAGAGGGGCAATTGCATAAATTAACCAATTAAGTATTTCTTTAGTGTATTGAGTTAGTTAATTAATGAATTAAGTTTAAATTTCTTTTAACTAGCTCAAGATTGAAAGAGAGTTGATTTGGATCGGGGGAAGTCGAAGCTAGTTGAGTAATCGTTTTTATCAAAAGTTAATACTCAAGGTAAGTTTTTAAGCAATTAAGTCAAATTGAATTTATCATTAATGAGGTTTATGAATTTATTGAAAGTATATATATGTATATAAAGGCTATTATTATAGTTGAATGTGATATTTAGGTGAATGTCTTATAACCGAATGTGATAGATACATGGATTGATATAGTTGAATATGATATATTTATATATGTGAGTAATTAGCAAGGGGTGGTTACCGTATATACATACATATATATATATAGGTGTTTTATTGAAATATTGATTGGATTATGGAGAGTAATGTGGTCTTAGGTGATCAATAGCCGAATGGCTTAAAAGCCTAAGGTGAAAAAAAATCAAGTTTTAGCTGTGTGATTCTTGTGATATGAAATCATTAATGTTATGGGATATAACTAACTAGCCTTGTAATTAAATTAGTTAATTTATTTATTTTAGCTCAAGAACCTAAAGGAGGGGAATCAAGCAAGGGCAAAGCAAAGAACATCGAGTAGACGATTGGAACTGTTTCATCCAACACAAAGTAAGTCTAAAATCCATTAAGCTTGGTTATTATATACATAATTGGTATGCATATCGTGAAAGAATTTCTCTCGTTTACGTATTCTTTTGATTGAAAGGCATGTGACCGATTATACTTAGTTAATTAAATAAATCACTTTGTTAAAAACGAATTGACTTCATCACTATGTGTGCGAATTTGAATGGCACTATGTGTGCGAAATTGTATGGCACTATGTGTGCGGACTTGTATAGCACTATGTGTGCGGATTTAAATGTCAATACGTACGTGAATTACTAAGGCACTATGTGTGCGGGTTAACATGGCACTATGGGTGCGAATTTCCTTGTTTGAGCATTACGTGAACGAAATTAGTTGTTGATAAAAATAAGAGATTGGAGACATGAAAATTGAATCATAGGTACTTGGATGCATCTATTTCATCGTTGTTAAATATTGTATGAAGGAATTATGGTATTCGGTTATATGATACTTTGAGTTAAGGGTAAGACTTGACTAGTAGTTGAATTGATAATTTCTGTAATCTATGGACCTTTCTAGTTTCTAGATCGACATATTCAGTTAATTGTTTGCATTATATGGCTTACGACTTACTGAGTTGAAAACTCATTTGGTGTGCTTACTTGTCTCTTGTTTAGATTTCTTTTGATCCGCTTCATGCTCGGAACCATCCTCGGAGTCATCACACCTGTCTGCAATGTTTTGGTACCCTTCTTAGTAATCCTAAGTTAACATTATGGCATGTATAGGATAATAGTTTGGGAGATTTTGTTGTTTTGAAGCATTGTACATAAAGGCCATGAGAAAATGGCTTAATTGCTATGCTTAAGTTCGATGTTGGTTGAATATTAGTTTAAGTTTATATTGATTATTATGTCGAATACCATGGTTGATTATAAGTTATGTTATGTGCTTGTATTCGGAAATGATATGGATTAATAGGTTATGTTATGTTTGAATGAATGAAATTTGGTTTGATTATTGATGGTTTAAAAATGTTAACGAGATACGTGGATGTTCGAATATGAATTGATTTTGTTGGTATGGTTTGCATGGTAAATGTATGTATACTTAAAGTGATTTAATGTTTATGAAAGTTGTATAATGTATATGTTAGTACTTTAATTACAATTATAAAAATTGATTGCACATGTTATAATGTACAAATGCCGAATATAAGTTGATCAAATTGAGTGATTATGTGTATATGATTTGTGGGTTCTATTAATGTATAATTTCGGTATGCTTTTGTTCATGGCGTGGCAATGATATATATATAAGTGCATGACTTCTAGATATATATATATGTATATAATATTCTTTGCACATATGTTTTGGTTATAAAATAAAAATATGCTTAATTATGTGGCTTGTTAATTAATTGAAATCAGTAAGTTTGTATAGGTAATTGCACAGTCGAATAAGTAAAAGATTAATGTGATTTTTGTTTTAGTTTAAAATAGTACATTATGTGTAAAAAAAATTTTAAGCATTGAATAGTTTAATTAGTTACTTTAATGATATATATATATGAGTATGAACTGTGTTAACATGAGGATGTTTGGAATTGTACTTATGTTCAAGTAATACTCTGTAACCCTAATCTGGCGACCGATACGGGTTAGGGGTGTTACATTTTATTGGTATCAGAGCTATGGTTTAGTCGATCCTAGGACTATCGTTGCACGTGTGAGTCTAGCAATACTTGCCATAATGCTAGTATTTGATAGTGTGATGACTTCTGACGATTGGAATTGTTGTTTTGATTAGTAAATGGAATCCAATACAGTAAGAGCATTAGCGGATGATGTTGAGAGTGTAGCGCCTACTCTTGCGCAAGGAACAGCACCTGTCGAACCTCAACCATCTGTGAGTAATCAAGATGATGGGGCTAAACAAGCCTTCTTTACCATGATGAATGAGTGGGTTGCACAGTATGCCCGAACAAACCCGGCTGCTCAACAATTCCCAAATCTAAATGATTCCCCTCCGGTTCCTACAATACCAGCAACTACCGATCCTTTAAGGCTGAGTAAACCTCCTGTTGATTTGATTAGGAAACGCGGGGCCGAGGAATTCTGAGCCACCGTTTCTGATGACGCAGAAAGGGCTGAGTTTTGGCTTGATAATACCATCCATTTTTTTGATGAGCTATCTTGCACACCCGATGAGTGTCTAAAGTGTGCCATATCTTTAATACGAGATTCGGCCTACTATTGGTGGAGAACCCTGATTTCAGTTATTCTAAAGGAACGAGTTACTTGGGACTTCTTCCAGACGGAGTTTCGTAAAAAGTATATTAGTCAACCATTTATTGATCAAAAGCACAAAGAATTTTTAGAGCTTAAACAAGGCCGTTTGACGGTATCCGAATATGAGCGTGAGTTTGTAAGGCTCAGTCGATATGCTCGGGAGTATATAGCTGATGAAGTTGCCATGTGTAAAAGATTTGAGGAGGGATTGAATGAAGATTTAAAGCTACTGGTGTGTATTTTAGAACTAAAAGAATTCGTAACACTGGTTGAACGAGTTTGCAAGGCTGAAGAGCTTGGAAAGGAGAAAAAGAAAGCTGAAACTGAAGCTAGAGATTTTCGTAAAAGATTGACGGGTAAAACTTCTTTCTCGGCTGCAAAGAAGTTCAGAGACGATAATAACAGATCAAAGACGACTGCAGGAATTTCTATTAAGGAGCGACCATCAACGGACTCTCGAGCTATTTCGGTTGCTAGTGTTGGCAACAATCGGCAAGAAAAACCTGAATGTCCACAGTGTGGAAGATGACATGTAGGTGAATGTTGGGGTAAGTCGATTAACAGAGCCTGCTATAGATACGGTTCGCGGGACCATTTCATTCGGGATTGCACAGAACCTGACGAGAAAAATAAGATGCAAGGTGCGAGATCGAGTGGTACAGCGACTAGGGGTAGACCACCAAGTAATACAGGAAGCAGGGGTGGTAGTCAGAGAGGGACTTCTGATACGGCTGTTCGATTTGAGACTCGTGCTCCTGCCAGAGCTTATGCCATCCGCGTACGAGAGGAGGCATCCTCCCCTGATGTTATCACTGGTACTTTCACTCTCTTTGATACTAATGTGATTGCATTGATTGACCCTGGTTCTACTCATTCATATGTATGTGTTCTACTCATTCATATGTATGTGAGACTTTAGCATCCAGTAAGATTTTACCTATTGAGTCTACTAAGTTCGTAATTCGAGTGTCGAATCTCTTACGTCGATATGTGCTTGTTGACAAGGTGTGTAAGAAATGCCCCCTAATAATCCGAGTTTCCTGTTTCCTAGCCGATTTGATGCTTTTACCGTTTGATGAATTTGATGTTATTCTCGGTATGGATTGGTTGACTGTACATGATGCAATTGTAAATTGTAAAAGAAAGACCATTGATTTGAGATGTGCAAATAATGAGATAATCTGAGTTGAGTCTACTGACCTGAACGGATTGCCAACAATAATATCCTCGATGTTAGCTCATAAATATGTGAAAAAGGGGTGTGAAGCATACCTTGCGTACGTTCTGGATAGCAAGGAGTCAGAAAAGAAACTTGAATCAGTGCCAGTGGTTTGTGAGTATTCAGATGTTTTTCCTGAGGAATTACCAGGATTACCACCTGTTCGAGAGGTACAATTTGGCATCGAACTTGTACCTGGGACTACACCAATTTTGATAGCTCCGTACCGTATGGCACCAACGGAATTAAAAGAATTGAAAACCCAGTTGCAAGAGTTGACGGATAGAGGTTTCGCTCGATCGAGTTTCTCACCTTGGGGTGCACCAGTATTGTTTGTGAAAAAGAAAGACGGAACCATGAGAATGTGCATCGACTATCGTCAATTGAATAAAGTGACAATAAAGAACAAATATCCGTTACCGCGTATTGATGATTTGTTTGATCAGCTGAAGGGAGCCTCAGTGTTTTCAAAGATAGATTTGAGATCGGGTTATTATCAGCTGCGAGTCCGAGACTCAGATATACCTAAAACTGCTTTTAGAACGAGATACAGTCACTACGAGTTCTTAGTGATGCCGTTTGGGCTCACTAATGCCCCCACGGTATTTATGGACTTGATGAATCGGATCTTCAGACAATATTTGGATCGGTTTGTAGTTGTGTTTATGGACGACATTTTGGTCTATTCGCGTGACGAAATCGAACATGCCGAGCACCTGAGATTAGTGTTGCAAATTTTACGGGATAAGCAGTTATATGCTAAGTTCAGTAAATGTGAGTTCTGGTTGAGGGAAGTTAGCTTTTTGGGACATGTGGTATCTACATCGGGTATTCGAGTTGATCCGAGCAAAATTTCAGCCATACTCGATTGGAAACCTCCGAGAAATGTTACTGAAGTTCGGAGCTTTTTGGGACTTGCTGGTTTTTACAGACGGTTTGTAAAGGGTTTCTCGATGATAGCCTCACCAATGACGAAACTACTTCAGAAAGATGTTAAGTTTGAATGGTCAGGAAAATGTCAGAAAAGTTTCAATCAATTGAAAACTTATTTGACTGAAGCTCCAGTGCTAGTGCAGCCCGAATCTGATAAAGAGTTTGTCATTTATAGTGATGCGTCTTTACTTGGGCTGAGTTGTGTATTGATGCAAGAAGGTCGAGCTGTAGCTTACGCGTCGAGGCAATTAAAGCCGCATGAAAAAAACTATCCGACCCATGATCTCGAATTAGCTGCCATCATATTCGCCTTGAAAATATGGCGACACACTTGTTTGGAGAAAGGTGTCATGTATATTCGGATCACAAAAGCCTCAAATATTTGATGACTCAAAGAGATTTGAACCTGCGACAAAGACGTTGGCTTGAGTTGTTGAAAGATTATGAGCTTGTCATTGACTATCACCCGGGAAAGGCTAACGTGGTTGCCGATGCTTTAAGTCGCAAGTCACTGTTTACCTTATGAGCAATGAATGTACATCTGTCCTTTCATCTGATAATATGTTAGTAGCAGAATTGAAAGCCAAACCATTATGGATTCATCAAATACGTGAATTGCCGAAAGTCGACGATGAATTGGTTGCTAAACGAGCTGAATATGCTTCCAATTTGGAATCAGAGTTTCAAATAGACGACAAAGATTGTTTGAGGTTCAGAACTCGATTATGTGTTCCAAGAAATTCAGGACTTATTTCAATGATTTTGAGCAAGGCTCATAGTAGCCGAATGTCAATCCACCCGGGTAGTACAAAAATGTACAACGATCTGAAATGTCAGTTTTGGTGGCCTGGTATGAAACGAGACATTTCTGACTTTGTTTCGAAGTGTTTGATATGTCAACAAGTGAAAGCGGAACATCAAGTGCCTTCAGGGTTACTTCAGCCGATCATGATACCCGAATGGAAATGGGATTGAGTTATGATGGATTTTGTATCTGGGTTGCCATTGTCATCAAGCAGGAAAGATGCGATCTGGGTTGTTGTTGATAGACTGACAAATTCGGCTCATTTTATTCCCGTACGTACGGATTATTCACTGGACAAGCTAGCTGAATTGTATGTTTCTCAAATTGTAAGGTTACACGGGGTACCTATTTCTATTGTGTCGGATAGAGATCCGAGATTCAAATCGCGATTTTGGAAGAAATTGCAAGAAGCTTTGGGTACCAAGTTGCATTTTAGCACCGCTTTTTATCCCCAGACTGATGGTCAATCTGAGTGGATAATTCAGATACTCGAGGATATGTTGAGATGTTGCATCCTTGAGTTTGGTGGTACATGGGAACGATATTTGCCTTTGATTGAATTCGCTTACAACCATAGTTTTCAATCAAGCATTAAGATGGCACCTTACGAGGCTTTGTACAGTCGTAAATGACGTACACCGTTGTTTTGGACCGAGCTTAATGAAAGTAAAATCTTCAGAGTTGATCTAATTAAAGATGCTGAGCAGAAAGTGAAGGTAATCAGTGAAAGTCTGAAAACAGCTTCAGATCGTCAGAAATCATATGCGGATTTAAAAGGAAAAGACATTGAATATCAGGTCAGAGACAAAGTGTTTCTAAAAGTTTCACCTTGGAAAAAGGTGCTCAGATTTGGCCGTAAAGGCAAATTGAGTCTGAGGTTCATCGGGCCGTATGAAATATCCGAACGAATTGGGCCAATTGCATACAGATTAATTTTACCCCCTGAACTTGAAAAGATTCACAACGTTTTTCATGTCTCGATGCTTCGACGTTATAGATCCGATCCATTGTACATAATTAATCCATCTGAAATTGAGATTCAATTTGATTTGAGCTATGAAGAAGAACCGATCCGTATCTTAGCTCAGGAAGTGAAAGAATTACGAAATAAGAAGATTTCTTTAGTAAAAGTATTATGGATCAAACATGGAGTAGAGGAGGCTACTTGGGAGCTTGAAGACTCTATGAAAGAACGTTATCCGAATTTATTTGCTGGTAAGATTTTCGAGGACGAAAATTTTTAAGTGGGGAAGGGTTGTGACAGCCCTAACTTGACCCTAGTCGGAATGTGGTTTCGGGACCACAAAATAGAGTCATAAAAATTTATTTTAAATTTAATTGCATATATTTTATGTATAATAGTGTATGTGTGAAAATTTTAATGTTTTAATTTAGTCTTAGGAATGTG
Source organism: Gossypium hirsutum (assembly GCF_007990345.1). Classification (NCBI taxonomy): domain Eukaryota; kingdom Viridiplantae; phylum Streptophyta; class Magnoliopsida; order Malvales; family Malvaceae; genus Gossypium; species Gossypium hirsutum. The sequence continues at coordinate 55,405,519 of NC_053432.1, read as the reverse complement.
AATTTTCTTGAAAGGACTTAGTTGAGAAACTTGGAAAATATGATAGGAAAATTATAATGATCAAATAACTACAAAGTGTGAAAGCTTGGGTTTGCATGTCAAAATGCCCATAATGCATGAAGTGGCTGGCCAAGTAATGATGTTCCTCCACTAAGTCTAATTAAATAAACTTTTATGTTAGCAAATGATTAAATAATCCAAATAAAAATGAATTAATAAGAAAATATGTGTAAAATAATTTATTTAGTAAAGTTATTAATATTATAAAGAAATAAGAAAAAGGTTTGCATGTCTTCATCCAAGATATTACTGAAAAAAAAAGAAGAAAGAAAGAGCTTCAAACTTTGGGTTATATGTAAGCCTAATCTAAGGTATGTTGGAGTTGGTTTTCTTATAATTTTTGCATATTTTGAATTGATGTTAAGTAGTTTATCTAGCCCAAGTGATAATTTTTGAAATGGTTATAGATTTTGCAATCGGCCATTGATAGAATTTATGAAACCCTTGAGTTTGATAGTAGAAATTTAATTATAAGTGTTAGATGAATATATTTTGGGTTGAAATTTTATATGATTTTTAGCATTTAAGGATTAATTGTAAATTAATTAATTGTGTAACTAAATTTCAAAAAAAAAATTGGGAGGACTCTTGTGAACTAGAAGAGCATTCGGCCTAAGTGTGTCTTGGAAAATAATAATAATAAATATAATTGCTTGATGTTTTAAATGTTTTGGACCGATTTGTTTAAAGCATAAAATGAGAGGGGCAATTGCATAAATTAACCAATTAAGTATTTCTTTAGTGTATTGAGTTAGTTAATTAATTAAATAAGTTTAAATTTCTTTTAACTAGCTCAAGATCAAAAGAGAGTTGATTTGGATCGGGGGAAGTCGAAGCTAGTTGAGTAATCGTTTTTATCAAAAGTTAATACCCAAGGTAAGTTTTTAAGCAATTAAGTCAAATTGAATTTATCATTAATGAGGTTTATGAATTTATTGAAAGTATATATATGTATATAAAGGCTGTTATTATAGTTGAATGTGATATTTAGGTGAATGTCTTATAACCGAATGTGATAGATACATGGGTTGATATAGTTGAATATGATATATTTATATATGTGAGTAATTAGCAAGGGGTGGTTACCGTATATACATATATATATATAGGTGTTTTATTGAAATATTGATTGGATTATGGAGAGTAATGTGGTCTTAGGTAATCAATAGCCAAATGGCTTAAAAGCCTAAGGTGAAAAAGAAATAAAAAAAAATAAAAAATCAAGTTTTAGCTGTGTGATTCTTGTGACATGAAATCATTAATGTTATGGGATATAACTAACTAGCCATGTAATTAAATTAGTTAATTTATTTATTTTAGCTCAAGAACCCAAAGGAGGGGAATCAAGCAAGGGCAAAGCAAAGAACATCGAGTAGACGATTGGAACTATTTCATCCAACACAAAGTAAGTCTAAAATCCATTAAGCTTGGTTATTATATACATAATTGGTATGCATATCGTGAAAGAATTTCTCTCGTTTACGTATTCTTTTGATTGAAAGGCATGTGACCGATTATACTTAGTTAAATAAATAAATCACTTTGTTAAAAACGAATTGACTTCGGCACTATGTGTGCGAATTTGAATGGCACTATGTGTGCAAAATTGTATGGCACTATGTGTGCGGATTTAAATGTCAATACGTATGTGAATTACTAAGGCACTATGTGTGCGGGTTAACATGGCACTATGGGTGCGAATTTCCTTGTTTGAGCATTACGTGAGCGAAATTAGTTGTTGATAAAAATAAGAGATTGGAGACATGAAAATTGAATCATAGGTACTTGGATGCATCTATTTCATCGTTGTTAAATATTGTATGAAGGAATTATGGTATTCGGTTATATGATACTTTGAGTTAAGGGTAAGACTTGACTAGTAGTTGAATTGATAATTTCTGTAATCTATGGACCTTTCTAGTTTCTAGATCGACATATTCAGTTAATTGTTTGCATTATATGGCTTACGACTTACTGAGTTGAAAACTCATTTGGTGTGCTTACTTGTCTCTTGTTTAGATTTCTTTTGATCCGCTTCATGCTCAGAACCATCCTCGGAGTCATCACACCTGTCTGCAACGTTTTGGTACCCCTTCTTAGTAATCCTAAGTTAACATTATGGCATGTATAGGATAATAGTTTGGGAGATTTTGTTGTTTTGAAAGCATTGTACATAAAGGCCATGAGAAAATGGCTTAATTGCTATGCTTAAGTTCGATGTTGGTTGAATATTAGTTTAAGTTTATATTGATTATTATGTCGAATACCATGGTTGATTATAAGTTATGTTATGTGCTTGTATTCGGAAATGATATGGATTAATAGGTTATGTTATGTTTGAATGAATGAAATTTGGTTTGATTATTGATGGTTTAAAAATGTTAACGAGATACGTGGATGTTCGAATATGAATTGATTTTGTTGGTATGGTTTGCATGGTAAATGTATGTATACTTAAAGTGATTTAATGTTTATGAAAGTTGTATAATGTATATGTTAGTACTTTAATTACAATTATAAAAATTGATTGCACATGTTATAATGTACAAATGCCGAATATAAGTTGATCAAATTGAGTGATTATGTGTATATGATTTGTGGGTTCTATTAATGTATAATTTCGGTATGCTTTTGTTCATGGCGTGGCAATGATATATATAAGTGCATGACTTCTAGATATATATATGTATATAATATTCTTTGCACATATGTTTTGGTTATAAAATAAAAATATGCTTAATTATGTGGCTTGTTAATTAATCGAAATCAGTAAGTTTGTATAGGTAATTGCACAGTCGAATAAGTAAAAGATTAATGTGATTTTTGTTTTAGTTTAAAATAGTACATTATGTGTAAAAAAAATTTAAGCATTGAATAGTTTAATTAGTTACTTTAATTATATATATATGAGTATGAACTGTGTTAACATGAGGATGTTTGGAATTGTACTTATGTTCAAGTAATACTTTGTAACCCTAATCTGGCGATGGATACGGGTTAGGGGTGTTACAATTGACATTAGTAAAGGTATAGATAGTGGAAGCTCAATCTCAAATTGTATAATGGTTTTCTTTTCTCAAGTAAGTTTGATTAAGGTCAATGAGTTCATTCAGGATATTTTGTTTCCTTGAGCAAATGCAGTTGTAAAGATCTTTTATTAGCATGTTAAGGGAATTATAAAAGATTGTATGTTTGAGTCGTTTAACAGCATGAAGAAAGGAGTATTTTGATATGTTATTATTTGATAGTTGAAATCGACTCAGTTGATTTTATATGAGTGATTTGGTCAGTTGAAAAGTAATTTGAGTTATATGCATTTAAGTTTATCCTTAGGTAAGAAAATAAAATCTTGTACATTCATAGGTGAATAGACGGACAGTTTGAAGGAATAATTCATATTCTAGAAAGTATGATACAAAGATATACCTATTATATTTGTTCTAATCGAATGATGTTGTTATGAGTTATCTCATTTGTTAAAGTTTGAATGGTCTGTTGCATGTTAACAAAGTTGAAAACAGTTGAAAGTGTTATTAACCGAAACACTGACTCTGGGTTCTGTTTGAATCTAGTAAAGAATTCGTGATTTTTTTCAGTGATGCACTATCAAATAGATTGGAATGTGTTTTAATGTAAGAATGTAAAGTGACAGTTTATGCTTTCAGATGGTTAAAGTCTTATTAAAAAAATTGTTCGAAGAGTGAATTAGAGTCGGCTGCTAGTATGTCTGTGTTGAGAAATTGATGACATCGTTTGTTCGACGAAAAATGTCATGTGCTTCTTTATTCCAAGAGTACAAAGTATCTAATGTTACAGAAAAATCTAAAAATTAAGACAACGTTAATGGCTTGAACTATTGAATGATTGTGAATAGGTAACGATTAACCGTTGGGGAAGTTGATATAGTTGTAGATATTTGAATGGAAAGCCTTTTTCCATTTTGTGGGTGTTGGTTTCATGATTAATCTTATTTGATGGAAGTCTGAATTTAGCTAAATTAAAAAGCTAAAGTGATGTTTTCTTTGCAAGATTGAGAACCTTAGAAATGTGATAGTGAGTGGTAAACTAAATGAGTACAGTGTGAGACGACTTTTCATTTTGATTTCTATTATTTTTACTCTGAGATAGAATTCGTGCAATGAATTATCCAGAGCTTATGCAGAAAATGTTGTACAAAACCCAGTAGTAGCTCATTTTTTCATTCAGGGAGTAATAAATATGCAGTTATTTGAAGAAGATGTCTTGATGATTGGGAATATAATCTGAGTACGCAATTGCATCTTGCCAATAGTTCAAAGGTGATTGGAAAAAGATATACGGGGTAGAATTGATTTGTGATTCTGAGGAAAAAGGTGAAAGTGATTCATGAAAGTTGAAAGCAACTTCAGACTAACCTAAGTGGTATACAGATTTGAAAATTTAAGATATTGGATTCCAGATCAATGATAGAGTGCTTCTGGAAGTATTTCCCTCGAAGAGGACTCTTCGATAAGGTAGAAGAAACTACGAGAACATTACTTTAATCTCTTTTCTGGTAAGATTTTCGAGGACGAAAATCCCTAAAGGATGGAGAGTTGTAACATCCCTATTTTGGGTCTAGTCGGAACCGTGGTTTTGGGACCACAAATCTGACGTAAAAAAAATTATTTTATTATATTTTTATGGTCTCTAAATTTATGGAATGATTTAGTGAAAATTTCGTTCAAAAATTTTGACGTTTGGGCACTTAATTTAGTTAAAAGGACAAAACTATAAAAAGCGCAAAAGTTGAGTTCTACATGCTAGAGGTGTCTAATTGCTATGAAATTTTAAATTGGATGTCCTTAAATGGGAATTAGACTATTGGTTAAGTTGTTGGACAAAATTGGACATGGTTAGGTATGTTTCTAAAGTTTTTCATTAAGGACATTTTAGTAATTTGGTAATTAAATGAATTAAAAAGCCAAATTAAAAGCCAATTTTTGTTCATCTTCCTCCCATGGCCGATATTCACAAGGGGAAACCATGGCTAGGGTTTTTCAAGCTTCCAAGCTCGATTGTAAGTCCGTTTTAGCCCTGTTTTTAATGATTTTTATGTTTTTGAAATCCTTGTAACATGATCTATCTGTTTCTACCACCAATTTAAGACATAATCAAAGTCTAAAATTTTACCCATGATGGATATTTATGTATTTTGATGTTTAATGGTAGAAAATACATGTTAGTTGTTTGATAAACGACTTTTGCTAAGTGATTTTCGATGAAAATGCCTAAAAAGGACCTATTTGTAAAAAGTTATGAAATGGGTGTTAAAATGTGAATAAAAGAAAATTTTGGGCTACTATAAGCATGTATAAGGTTCGACTAGGCATGGGTGTTGAAGAAATTGAGTACATTTCATTTTACGAACCTAGGGACTAAATTATAAAAATATCAAACTTTAGGGGCAAAAATGTAATTTTTCTATATTGTGATTTTGGGCTGATTTGAATAGTATAATTATTAAATAAGTTAAATTTGATATTATAGATCAAGAAAAACGAGGTTCAGAATTAGAATAGGGGAAAAATGCGTATTTGACGGTTAGGTCCTTTTCGCCATTTTTTATGCCGAGGTAAGTTCGTATGTTTAATAAGCATTAAATTATATATGTATAAATGCTTAAGTGATATAATTGTGGTAAATTCTATATTATTGAAATGAAATGTGAATGCTATTGAGTACGATACTACAGAAATGATCGACAGAGATTCGATACAACGAAAGTCCCGATTGAACCTTAGGAATAGATAGGATACAAATGTCATGACATTAGGGTTACTAAGATTACGTGTAAGACCATATCTAGGATATGACACCGATACGAGACTTCCTATAAGACCATAGCTGGGCTATTGGCATTGATATGAGATTTTATGTAAGACCATAAATGGGATATGGCATTGGTATGGTACTGTGTACGAGATTCCCGAGTATCCTTTAGTATTCCAAGTGGTTCAATGGGAAATTCAATGGGCATGTCAAAGAAGAGAAAAAGTATGTAAGTATTACGAATTGGTACAAGTATGTACATAAAGTCTATATGCATTGACTTCATGAAATTGTGAGTTCATGACTTCCATGAGAATGATTTTGTGAAAACCTTTTGATTTTGAGCCTATACTTGTGACGTATGAAATTCATGATAAATTTGGTTGAGAATCATGTGATTTGGTTCAGTGCCAAATTGATTTATGATATAGCATGTTTTGTTCACACAAATTATGATTTGTCAGATATGAGAAAAATGAATGATTGGCATAATTGCCTACTAAAATGACTATGGAAGTATGGGAAGTTATGAGCTTTAACAATTGAAAGATGTTAAAATATATGCTTGAAAAGTGAATACTCATAATTAATGTGTATGTTTATTATGAGGTTTGAAATGATTGGTTGATTGTGGTAATCGATTATAATGGAGAGATTACTATTGTTAGGCTAAAGTTAAGACATGCTAAATTATGCTTGCAAATTGATATAGCAAAAAATGTGACTGAATAATTTATAACTATGAAGTTTATAGCAATTTATATTATTTTTTTGTGTTTATATTGTAGACTTGGTAAATTATTGGTAAGAGTTGCTTATTATGTTCGTACGGACTTACTAAGCTATATAGCTTACCCTCTTCCTTTCCCATGTTTTATAGTGCCGTCAAGCTAGCTCGGGTTGGAGATCGCCGGAGATCCTATCACACTATCAAGCTATCATTTTGAGTATGAATTCAAGTATTTTGAGTTTATGGCATGTATAGGGATTTGGTCATTTTGCTATACGCGTTATATGATTTTAGTCGATGTAATGACTTGTAATCGTCAAAGGCTTGCTTTGCTATTTTTCCATTTAAGTTGGCCTATATTGGCTAACATGGTTGTAAGCCTAAGTATATTCATATATGTGTCAATGTCTATGGTGATATGATCATGATATGCTTGGTGAATGTGAAATGTTCAAAAATGGTATGAGAATGACATGTTATTGTCTTGGTTGTGATTATTTGGTTGCTCTTCATGCTTGAGTTTGTGCCATGTGATGTTGAATAGATATGTGCAAGTGAGGGTGGAAAAATGGCTTGGTAAATAACCTTGTTTTTGTCTACATGGGTAGACACACGGGCGTGTGTCTAGGCCATGAGTGACACATGGTCAGCGCCATGGGCGTGTGATTCGGCCGTGTGTCCCTTGCACCTAAATTGTTGCAAAACAGAATGCTAAGTATTGAGCACATGAGTATGAGACACGGCCGTGTGTCTCAGCCGTGTGAAAGAAACGGCCTCGAGACACGGGCATGTGCCATGGCCATGTGACTTCAATTTGCTCTGGGGTGACAAACAGAAAGTTACACGGGTTAGGCGCACAGGCGTGTCGTAAGCCACACAGGCGTGTGACCCCTGTTTTAGCAAAATTTTTCTAAGTGTCGTAAATATTTTTTAGGTTATCGGTTTAGTCCCAAACCACTTCCAAAGCATGTTTTGGGCCTCGTAGGCTCGTTCTAGGGATGATATGATTGATTGTTAGAAAGTTTGAATTTGATGCCAAATTTTGTGGCTCAGAGTGTATGTTTGCTTGTGCTTAAGTCTGGTAATGCCTCGTACCCTGTTCCAGCGTCGAATAGGGTAAAGGGTGTTACACATATCATCTGGTTTCTTCTCATCAATAGCAATGTCTAGACCTTGCTGAAAGAAAGTATCTAAAACTTCACTTTGCCACATACCGAAATGACCCATGCCATCTAAGATCTCCACTACCAACCATTTATTTGCTAATGTTGGTCTTACACACATTGACGATGTTGGAGCTCTTGGATTTTCCACGTATCGACCATAGTCTTTAATATGCCCAATAAAATCTTTTCTAATGTGAAAGATCATTTCAACCCAGACCATAGAGCATTCTTCAAGTAACCTTTGAATAGGGTAAAAGAGAGTAAATTGTTGTACTAAAAAACCACACTAGGTTCAATTCCAAGGAAAGATTGGATGGGTCATAGGTAGTTCCGCTTAAAACCAAATCTCCTAGACAGTCTCCCTCCAATGTAATTTAGTAGCACAATATATCACTACAATTGTGCCCAACAAATTATTGAAAGAAAATAATAAAGAACGCCGGACTCTTATTCTTTTTTTTTCTTTCATTGTATGTTAGCGCAATTTCTCGAAAGTCAAAGATGTCATATCGTCCTGTATACACTAATCAACAGATTGAATTCGATGTATTTTTCCTACCCCATCATGATGAGCATTAGAGGACAATGGATTGCTATATGCTCGAATAATAGTAGGGGTCATATTTTGCGGGCAGCCAAAATCTGGTTTAAAATGTCAACTCGTTGTTCACAGTCGGTTATAAACTTGTTCATCATGATAAACATGTTTCAACAGTATTAGGGGATTTGCTTCTAAATAAAAATATACTACTGTAAAATGAAAACCATTAGCACTAATAGAAAAAAAAATCAATTGAGCGTAAATAATAAAAGAATCATTGTCTCATAGAAGAACCACTACCTTAGAAGCAAATTCGTCCTAATCCCTAAATTAACACAATACTTCAATATTTATACACCTGAATAAAAAAGGTAAAACAAAACTGATATTACTCTTCTCACAAAGGAATCAAAATGAAAAAATAAAAGCCTTGAAAGAAGCAAACAAGTTATGAGAAGAAAAATTGCTTCTTGCTGTTAAAAAATGTAGAGAATAATAATTAACCTTGTACTTATATTGTTTTGTAAAAAGATAAAATAATAAAATAACAGTATCAATTTCTATCTAAAAATAACATACGATTAATATTGTCAGAAAATTTACCCCTAACTACAAATATTCTAAAAGCCAAAATAATATTTATTTGCATTACCAAGGTCAACTACATCTCTATTTTCAACATTTTTCATTACATGTTCAATCCTACGGCAATGGGAGATCCAAGCTGTTGAATGCTAAGAGATGAGAGACGTGAGAGAGCTCTCCTGGAATACGTCCATGGAAGATTTGTAACATTACTAAAGGTTCGTTTCTTCTATAGAAAATAATACTCTAGAATGTCATATTTTTATGTGCTAATTGCATATTTATTTTGAGTATGATTCTACTAATTTGGGCTACTTATGGTCTTTTATCTTTTAGGGACTAAATTGAAGGAAAAAGTAAATTTAAGGGCAAAAAGCTTGAAATTAAAGATAAATTGGGCCAACATGTGACAGAGGGAAAAAGGTGGTGCCAAAAATGTAAACATGGAAGACCTAAGGACAAAAATACAAAAGAAGAGATTTTATAGCACAAGACTCTATTTTAATTTCAATTATATTAGGATAATTATTAAGGATTTTTATTTAGATTTAATTTTAGGATTTATTTTCATTTATCTTTAATTATCTTTATTTATTTGTAATTATCTTTTAGAATTTATTTAAGAATAGACAGGTTTTCTATTACTATAAATAGGGGATGGAATGGCACATATTTGACATCTCATTTTCCTGTAAACACTCCCTCTCCCAAAAACTCTGTCTTTTGTTCTCTCAATATTTTCTTCAATAAAAATCTCATTTTTATTATATTTATTTCTTTCCCAAAAATCATGAGCCACTAAACCAATCTAGCTGAAGGTTTTCAAAGTTCCCCAAAAAGGTTCATGATACTTAGAACCCGTGCTTAGCCTTCTCAACAAGGTATTCATCACTTCTCCGTATTACGGGGTAGACGCTTTCGTCCATGTCCTTTAATAGGTGATCCTTTTAACTTGTGCAAGGAACGTCCGCTTTGTACGTTTTGGGAAGATTGCACAGTCAGTTCGTTGGCTTTCTGCGTTAGAGGTTGGCAAATCCAAGAGACAAAACAGCGTGGTATTCACCGTTAGGAAGTGATGATCTAGCAGAAGATAGTCCCACAAAAGTGATTAATGGCTAGAGTCAGGCTCCGCCAAATTTTAAGTCTAAATCCTTGGAGCTGGTGGCCGTAGGCGTCCTCTTCCACTATAACTGGCTTATCCTGCTCGAGAAGGGTTACTTAAAATTCAAGAATTGAACCCAAGGTAGAACGAGACAACCGGAGGCTGGAATCTCGCCACGTAAGAAACTTTCTCTTCCCTAAACTTTGTTTATTTTTATATTCCTCATTTTAGTTTCCGTCATTTATTTAATTTCAAAATTTCAATTCATTTTAAATTCTGTTTTATTTTTCCAGATTGAAAATTTTAATTCTGTTTTTTTATTTTTCAGGAACGTAGGTTTTCTTGGTCAAGAAATTGTCCAGGATTTCAAGAAATGAGCATTCGTACAATCCGGTCCCTGAGGATTCGACCCTACTTCCCCTTTACTGTTATTTTTACTATTTTACAGGGAATAGGATATTTTTGGTGCTCTCAATGACCACATCAAATTTTGACGCCGTTGCCGGAGATCTGTAACGTACTAATCTTATTTTTTGTTTCTTATGACCATATCTGCTCCAGGTACTCTTGTGTTTGACTCAGAGATTGAAAAGACTGCGAGAGTTAATCGTAAGGAAACAAAGCTAAGGAAAAAGCAGTCAGCGGTGGTTGGGACTTAAAGTAATTCATCGCCAAAAATCAGAATTGACGACGAAGCAGAGTCTAGGGTTAACGAAAACCCTACTAAAACTGTTGAAGACGAAAAAGTAGAAGTCGATTCCCCAGAAGAAGTACTTAACGCTAGGGTTGACAAAAACCCTAATCTAGCACCTCACCCTATGGCTCAAATAATTTGGCAACTGGCCGAGGCTCCGGCAGAATAGCCGCCACTATGCACACGTATTCTACTATGGATACTGATTTTGAATTAAAGTCAGGCTTAATTCAGCTACTACCAACTTTTTGGGGGTTACAAAATGAAAATACCCACAAGCATTTGAAAGAATTCCATATGGTTTGTCTTAGTATGAAACCTCAAGGGATAACTGAGGATCAAATTAAATTGCGTGCTTTCCCTTTTTCCTTAGCAGATTCTGTTAGGGAATGATTATTTTATTTACCCCCTAGATCTGTAACGACTTGGGCTGATCTTTCTCATTTGTTTCTCAACAGGTTTTTTCCAGCGTCGCGTGCAGCCGAGTTAAGAAGAGAAATCGTGGGAAAAAGGCAAAAAGAAGCAGAGTCTCTGTATGACTATTGAGAGCGATTTAAAAAGTTGTGTGTAAGTTGCCCACAACATGGTATAACTGAACAGTCTTTGCTCCATTACTTTTATGAAGGCCTGAAACCCATGGAGATGAATATGGTAGAAACCTCTAGTGGAGGAGCGTTGGTCAACATGACTCCACAGCAAGCAAGAGACTTAATCTCCATGATGGGTGCAAATTCTCAACAATTTTGAGCTAATCCTGAACCCCCTAGGAGGGTTCACCAGCTAAGTAATTCAACCTTAGAGGATAAAGTTGATAGACTTACTAATATGATGAATTCTTTTATTGCAGAAAAATCAAAAACAGCCCGGTTATGTGGAATATGTGCTACCCCTGAACATACAACGGATGCGTGCCCTAGTCTGTATGATGATACTATGGCTCATTTGGATGCTGTGGGAAACTTCCCTGGACTACCACAAAGGCGATATGACCCCTACGCTAATACCTACAACCCAGGATGGAGGGATCATCCTAACTTGAGTTATGGGGCCAACCCATGGTATAATCAGCCATACCAAAATCAATTTCCACAACAGCTACGAGATTCAGGTACTTTTCTAGAAACTATTGTTAATAAATTAGCAGCTAATGTCATTGATTTACAACAGCAAACTCTTAATTTCCAAAAAGAAATGAAGGCATCTATAAGAGAGTTGACCATATCAATTGAGAAATTGAACTCTCAAGGGAAGCTTCTGTCACAAATAGAACCTAATCCAAGACAACACGCAAATGCAGTGACGTTGCAAAGTGGAAAGGTACTGGAACCAATTCCTGACAGAAATCTCGGCCAAGATTCTGCCCAAGAAAAGCCAGAGAATGATGAACAGGTCCAAGCGAAACCCCCATTGCCAAAAATTCTACCTCTATTCCCAGGACGATTAAATCAGTGCCGAAAGGGCAAAGAAGACAAGGAAATCCTCGAAACATTCAGAAATGTCAAGATCAATTTACCACTGTTGAATGCCATCAGACAAATTCCATGGTATGCCAAGTTCTTTAAAAAACTCTGCACCAACAAACAAAAATTAACAGGTAATGAAAATGTAAGTGTTGGTGAGAATGTATCTATAGTGTTACAGCAGAAAATGCCAGCGAAATGTAAAGATAGGGCCATGTTTGCAATATCATGCAAAATAGGCCATTTAGGAATTAAGAAGGCTATGTATGATTTAGGGGCCTTCATAAATGTAATGCCTTTTTTTATTTATGAATCACTTAACGTAGGTTTTTTGACAAAGACAGGTGTTATCATTCAGTTGGCAAACAAGTCCATTGTGCATCCCGAAGGAGTCCTCGAGGACGTATTAGTGAAAGTCATCGGACTTATCTTTCCTACAGATTTCTATGTGATAAAAATGAAGAAGGATAACGCTCCTCGGTCTTCAGACATCTTGTTGGGGAGACCTTTCCTTAGTACTGCAAATACTAAGATTGGCGTATGAAACGGAACCCTCACGATGGAGTTTGACGGGGAGATCGTGAATTTTAACATTTATAGCACTATTAGTTACCCAAGTGAAGTCTTGGACGTAAACCGCGTCGACATAATTGACTCATCAGTAGAAAAAACTTTTGAGTCATCTTATGGAGATAAATCCAAAATGATGTTTGATAATTTTTCTGTTAATAAATTATTGGCTCCTATGGATACTAAACTTCTACCTTCTGTTGTGCAGGCACAAGATCTGGAATTAAAACCACTTTCCGAGCATCTCAAATGCACATTTCTGGAAAATGATGGGACCATACATGGCTTAAAAGGGATTAACCCCTTGAGAGATAAAAACAAAACCAAAGAAAGAGGCACAAAGACGATTGAACCCAAATATGGTGGATGTAGCAGAAAAGGAGAATTTCCAAGCTCCTACAAATGAGAGAATTCAGTTGGAACAACTCCAATATTAGTTGCAGCGTCAAGCTATCGACGTTAAACAAGCACTTGTTGGGAGGCAACCCAACCTTTATTTTTTTTACTTTTCTTAATTTTATTATTTATTATTTTATTTCATTTTATTTTATTAGTATTTTTTTATTTTATTTTACTTTATTTTATTATTTATTATTTTAATTTTGGATATTAATAAATTTCTCTTCTTTTATCTATGTACACTAGTGCGAAAATAGGGAGAAAAAGAAGAAAAAACAACCCTTATCCTATCCCTATTCTAACTAGGAATAGCGCATCCCTGCCCCTAACTACCCACAACCTGCAACCAAACATCAACGCTTTAGCCAAACACTCCATCTATACACCTCCAAACCCTAAAAACTTATTCCATTTTTCACCCAAACCCCCATCAGTCGCCGCACCTTCCTCTACCCCATTCACTGCTAATTTCTCCAACACTATAGTGAGAACCCGAAGCCGAGCTGCCCTGGAACCATCATTCACCGTGAATAGCTGCCAGCGTCAATTCCTGGTGCCCAACACGTCAACTTAGCCGACGAACGCCTTCCCCTCATTCCTCTCCTCCACGCGACACCAAACCTTCTCCTACTTGGATCTTTGCATAAACGATAATGACGACATGGGGAGTGTTCTAAACTCTTTCTTTTCATCATATTTATTAATATTATTTTTCACATCGAGGACAATGTGTTTTAAGTAGGGGGAGGCGTTCCTCATTATTTCTGTCGTTTTATCTGCTGTGTTACTGTTGCTGCTGCCTTATGCTCGTTTCTGCCCATATTTATTTTTTAAAGAATATTCTAACTCTTTTCATTCCCAAGAATTTGACTATGCCTTGACCATTGTTTAACCTCCATGCATGATTCTTATCTACTGAGTTAATTATGATTTTGCTTGATAGATTTCATCTCCACTTTTTTATTTCTTTTAGTTAAAATAATTATGATTAATAAAGTTAACCCAAATTTACTTTTAGTAAATTTGATTAAGTCTAAATACAAAGAGGACACTTAATACAATTGCATGCTTAAAATATGTTCATGACTATTAAGGTGGTTACTAAAACTTATTTTTGACACTTGATTGTTTTTTCGAAATCCTCCAAAATTAAAATTTCTTTTGATAATAATAATGTTTCCGTGGTTATGAGTGCAGCTTAAGACGTGACTATTTGAGTAACTGGGGTAGGGTGCTTGGGTTGTCATCCTATTTCCCGTCAAAAGGTTGTGTGACGTGTTAGGTAAAACTCCGCTAACCGGTATTAATTTTTAAGAATGTGTTGGGCTGAGTAACCAGGGTGAGGTGCTTGGCTGTCATCTCTCTTCACGTCAAAAGGTTCGATATGTTCTTAAGAAAAATAAAAATTAAGAATGTGTTGGGCTGAGTAACTGGGGTGGGGTGCTTGGCTGTCATCTCTCTTCGCGTCAAAAGGTTCAATATTTTCCTAAGTGAAGGTAAATAAATAAAGTTGAAATTAAAGTAAAAAAGAAAGAAAAAGGGAAAAATAAATAAATAAATAGATATGCATTAATAAAACTTGGGGACTAAAGGGAGAAATAAATAAGGTGTCTTGATAGGTTTGGTAAATTACCTAATTTTCATGAAATAATCCAAGTCGATCTTAATTTTTTGTGTGTTAATTGAAACACTTTTTCAATTTTACTTAAATCAAGATAAGGGTTCTCTTTATTTTTCATATGCATTTTGACTAATTTTTATAAAACTTTGGAGTAGAATTTCTTTCATGGCAGGATCTAATTTTCACAGTGGACAGAAACCATACTTGAGGGCAAGCATGGGCTAAGTAGGGGGAATTTGATAATACTCTAGAATGCCATATTTTTATGTGCTAATTGCATATTTATTTTGAGTATGATTCTACTAATTTGGGTTATTTATGGTCTTTTATCTTTTAGGGACTAAATTGAAGGCAAAAGTAAATTTAAGGGCGAAAAGCATGAAATTAAAGATAAATTGGGCCAACATGCGACAGAGGGAAAAAGGTGGTGCCGAAAATGCAAACATGAAAGACCTAAGGAGAAAAATGCAAAAGAAGAGATTTAATAGCACAAGACTCTATTTTAATTTCAATTATACTATGATAATTATTAAGGATTTTTATTTAGATTTAATTTTAGGATTTATTTTCATTTATCTTTAATTATCTTTATTTATTTGTAATTATCTTTTAGAATTTAATTAGGAATAGACTAGGTTTTCTAGTACTATAAATAGGGGATGGAGTAGCACATATTTGACATCTCTTTTTCCTGTAAACACTCCCTCTCCCTAAACTTTGTCTTTTATTCTCGCCACATAAGAAACTTTCTCTTCCCTAAACTCTATTTATTTTTATATTCTTCATTTTAATTTCAGCCATTTATTTAATTTTATAATTTTAATTCTATTTTTATTTTTCCAGATCAAAATTCTTAATTTTTTTATTTTTATTTTTCAGGAACGCAGGTTTTCTTGGTCAAGAAATTGTTCAGGATTTTAATAAACGAACATTCGTACAATCCGGTCTCTGAGAATTCGACCCTAGTTCCCCTTTACTGTTATTTTTACTATTTTACAAGGAATAAAAATAAAATATTTTTTGTGCTCTCAACGACCTCATCAAGAAAATTGACAATAATGGAATGATGTTAAATGATGCTTAAAGGCTTTCCCAATCTAAATTTTGTCTCAATTTATCGTGTATTTATGATCAGACGAATCTAAATAGTATGGGATCTTTACACACAAGATTCTGAAAGTAGTTACTCACTAGGAGGTTTAAGTAAATTTGTTGCATATTTGGCATTGTAGTCTCACTCATGGCTGCTTGCTTGGACTTATCTCTTCCTTCGAGTGGCAATGCTTCAATTCTTTAACATCCTATCTGTAACATTCCAAGTAACTAAGGCAATTTTGAAGGCAACATAAAAATTACTCCAGACATGGATGTTTTTCATGAACTGAATGAAAAAGGATATATTAAAGTTAGAGTGCAAGAATCGACATTAAAGAGTAACCAAGTTTCCTGAGTAGCTTCATTGTCATGAATTACTCTAATTTTGTAACAAAATCCTAGTTTTAACCATTTTCTTTGCATTTAAAAAAAATTAATTAGTTAAATTTATCAAAAAAATATTTTAAATGAAATACAGATAAATTGATTCTAATAAAGACTTTTGAAAGTAAATTTTATCCAGTACTTTTGAATGTTAAAAATGACTTAAGATTGCAAGTTTAATTTATTTTTGAAATTTCTACCAAACTTTCAAATACCCAAAAAAAGAAAATTTAAGATAAAAAATTTACATACGATAAACGAAAGAACATTAATTTTACAGCTATGGAAGTGACTCTCCCTTTCCAAAAAGAGACAGAATTTAGTGCATTGAATATTATACACTTCTCCACGAACTACAACGTTGTTAAGAGCCCAAAGCCAATATGTTTTGAAGGGCCCTAATTTCTTTTACTTCAAACAGATCCACTTCTATCCTTTGACAGGTAAAAGCAACATAGGAAACTTTTATTTTGAACTCCAATTCTCCCTTAAAAGAGATTCAAAAAGAAAAAAAGAAACGAACCGATCTCCAGAAAAAACCAGATTCAAGTACCCAAATCATAATCAACAAATAACATAAGCTCATTGGCACACAACTACACGCACATTAAATGCCAAATCCAAAACTAAACATAAACCATAGAAATAAAGCTACCAAATACAAGATAAACACCACATCATGCAAATGCAGACTAGGCTATACATAGAGAAGTTGGAGCATAAACACCAACTCTAAGCCACTTTCCCATGCCTACCCATGTTCATTCTTGCACAATACTCGAACAAGCTCCCATCAAAACATCTTCGTACTGCTTCTTTCGACAACATACCGTCCTCATCCCGTGCCAGAACATATAGAACACCCCACTCGAACTTACCCGCAAGCCTACATTCGCTTTCAATGATCAACACAATACTAGTGAGTCAAAATCAAAAAAGAAAAAGGGTTTCGAAGGAACAAACCAGCCGAAGAGGTCGAATGCGTCTCGGTTCCCCTCAGTCATTTTCCAAAGTTCTCCTAATGTGAATTTGTCAGGTACCGTACGCGCGTATTTGCTAAACATGCTTTCGATGTTTGCAGGAGTAAACCTGCAATATAGAAGCGAACATATTATGACCAAAATTTTATCTGTTTCATTAATTTCGTATTTCGTTTGTCATAGAAAAATAGGGTATGTGATGACCAAAGGAATGCTCAATTACCTCCCTTCATTATCATAAATACCCGAGTCGCTACCATGCTTGGCTTTGTGTATGTTGTAGACGTATATTGGGAAGAACGGTGAAGGTAACCATCCCTGCAAAACAAATATTGACCATTTCATACTTCAACAGTAAATATATGAAAAAAATTTAAAAGAGGAGTACTATACTATTTCGGCCTTGGAGGCACCTCTACTAAAAAATTGGACAAAACATTACATTAAAAAAACAAATTTGTTCTTCTGTAAAAATTTACTGCTAAAATTATTCTTGTACATCAAACAAGATAAGTTAGTGTCACTTCTTGTAAGCCACATCAATTTCTGGTCACGTATGAATGAAATTTTAAAAATTCAAAGTACAAATATTAAATCAAAGAGCAAAATACAATTTAATGAACTAGGGCCCACTGTACTTTCACCTCAATGAAATTTTGATTTCAAGACTCAGAAGTTACTTTGATGTCAAATGGTGAAGTTAAGATCCACTCCATTACCATGGTCCATTACTATCTTCATAAGATGTAAGACACATGTACAACTCATGTAATTGTGAAAACCAAGTGAATTGTGATTAAAATATATGCATGACGAGAGGAGCCAAATTGGGTTAAGTATGAGAGTGAAATCCAACATGGTAGCAAAGGAAACTCACTGGAAGTGTAGGATAGCTCATAGATCCATTAATAAGAATGGTGAAAAAAAGAGAGGCAATCGGATTAAATCCCATGGCTCGACAACCTGTTCCAGGATCCAAATTGAAAAATCATTTTTAATTAGTCGTACAAACAGTATTTGAAAATTATAAGCATATATACACAAATTCGAGAAAGAATCGTACCGGCGTAAGTCTCCCAAGGATAAATGATTCCATTGTCGTCCTGGTCGAAATATGCCGCATGTTGTTGAAGAACACTCATTCCGTTATGGTAATGGCCCGGCGTTCCGTTCGGGTGATCGACATCCGGAGCCACCAAAGCTCTCGCCATATCTGATCTCAAACATAGGTGTCGTCATTCCTTCAAAAACTCATTATGAATTCAAGTATAATAATTTTTACTCAACTTAGAAATATTTCATTCATTAATTCAATGATAAGTGCTTGGGTTTTAGTTTGAGAATCGAAAATCTAAAAGAATTGAGACCAAAAGCTTACAAGGTTTAGGAAGTTTATCTTCCAAGTCATTTCGGACTCTCCTTCCACAAGTGACTGGTGCTAAAGGAGCCTCGGTTGCCATTGCATCATCTTCCATTGCTCTTAACTAGTTTGTTCTTTTTTCCTCAGTTTCCTCACTATTTTTTCCCTTGTTTTTTGGCTCTCTGAAACTTCTTCACTATAAATAATGGTAAAAAAAGCATCTATTTCTAATATGAATATAATAAAATTGCGTGGCAGCCATGCAAGGAAAGCTCACTGAGGCAAAGACATTTGCATGCCTCTCATGACATTTTCTTTCTTCTAGATTAACATTTGGCATTTTCCAAGAAAAGGCTGAATGGATAACAACGAAAATAAATTAAAATCAGAGAGAATTGGTTTAGTTTAACAAAATACAAATATTTATTTTCTAATATAATATTCAACGGGTTAAATCAATACCGAAACATAATTTTCGCACCTTGGCTTATTAATTAAGCAAGAAAAGTATCAAACTTGAAATGTATTTTTTTTAATTTGATCTAATGGGACTAGCTAAGTAATTAGCTTGTATATATTATCTGTATTTTTCATTTGTTTCAAATATTCATATTTCATATATTAACTTGAATGTATACATTAATATATTTTCTTTAAATTAGTTAATGCACATTTAAAAAATTAGAATTTATCATTACAAATTATATTTGAATCAAAACAAAATGTATATAAAACTTCACACATAATTTATACAAAATAAATCTCGGTTTTAAAATCAAAACCATGTTAATATATTTGTATGTTTTTCAAATATACACTTTAAAAAATATTTTTTAAATATATATAAAAGAAATAAGAAAATTTCAGTTGAAATATTCAAATAACTGTGCTATCATAGCGCAATATTTTATGTTTGGGCTTGTCCGTTTAGCCGGAATTTAAGGTATGAATTGTTGAGATGCGCAGTGGATAAATTTAGGACTATAAATTAAAATCGATATAGATTCAATCTTATGACTTCATTTTCTCCAAATTTTGAAGTGGAATACACCCTTGGCTATGTTTCATAAAATCATATTAAATTTTCGATTCAACATGTTAGCATCATCGTGATACCCTCTTATAAATATTTTTTTACTTTCCAAGTTTATCAACTTCAAAAATATCATATTCAAACCATACATTAATATAGATGCAAATTAGATTTTATCAAAGAAGCAATCATACAATAATGAATCCACTTCAAGCCTTCCTTTACTTTTTTAATACCCCTATTCCATGAGAAAGGGAGGAAGTAGACAATCTACAAAACCGACACTACTCTACTCAACTACGGTGTGAACCACTATTATAGTCACTCCCAACATCTTGTATAATTTAATTGTTACAAAAATTAACACTTTTTACAGAAACTTGGACAAAATGTAATGGCTCAATTAGCCTAGAATATCTTAGAAATGCAAGTTAACAAGGTCAACTATGAGAAGCGTGGCCAATGGTCAATGAGATTATATTTGTTTCTCCAACAATGAATGTGGTATCTCGCAATCGAATCTAATGACCAAATCGGGTGTGGGATGTCACACTCATAATCTATGAACTTAATTAAAATAGATTATATTTGTTGTCAACATAATTTAGAGCTTAGTGGGTCACACACTAAGGAATTTTGAAAATTAAAACGAGAAGGAATAAATTGAAAATCTTCAAAAGTTTCAAGGGTTGAGTAAGTTTAAGGGTTAATTTTTTCTTGTTTTCTCTCTTAGCCACTTACCACTTTTGAGTAAGATTTGCTTTCATAGTTTTGCTTGATTTCATCGTTTTAGTTTAAGAGAATGAAAACAAAAAGGTAGATCCTCGCAATCAAATAGCTAGCCTTATCTCGGTAAAGTGGACATGAACCTTACGAAAGTTTTGCTAAGCTTCAAGTGTAGATTACCGTTAGAAGTCAAACATTTGGACAACCGCAAGTTTCAACAATTGAGCTCAGGCTTCATTCGAAAACAAATTTTTAAAAGAAAAAAAAGGATGTTGGCTACCTTTATTCGAGGTATTGATTTTTTCCTTCTTATATTTTATTTCTTCTTAATGCAGTAATTACCACCAAACATATTCATGGTGGAATCAAAAATTTGCATGATTTAGGTTTTATTTGGTAGGATGGAAAGAAAATTAGAAACATGAAAAATTGAAATGGTAGAAAAATAAAAAGTTAGAAAATATATATATTTTTATAGGTGCGCTTGATAAGAAAAATAAAAAAATGAAAAGAAAAAGTAAGTTTTGTTCATCTAAGTAGAGTTGAAAATTAAAAGAAAAAAAGTAAAACATTTGAAAAATGTATATTTTTGAACTAATATACACATCTCTCTCATTTTCTCTTATCTCATCATTCCACTCTAAAGAATTGATTTTTTTATGTATTAGGATGGAAAATGATCATCTCTCATATTTTCTTTCCTCTCACTTTTTTTTTTCCTATCAAGCATACTCAAAATTTATTTTTCTTTCAACTTTTTCACTACATCCTTTCATTTTTTACTTTTCCACCCCACCGCACACCCTTAATCTTTTCATTTCCTTATTATATACTTTTGTTTATTTTTTAATCTTTCATATAATTATTCAAATTCCCACTCAACGAACAATGACAACAGCAGTAGCAATATTGATTGGGTTTTGGGGAGATGAATGGTGATTATGAGTAAGAAAAAATTAAAGAATTTTGTTCGACATGGTTGTTGGTATTATGGGGTTTCTTACTTGGCTTATGTTGTTCTTTTTAGGATGAAACTGAACCCGATGAAACAATGCAGAAGCATATTCGGTGTTCTTTCACTCTCAATAAATCAATTCGTTAATCATGACAAACTCAATAACGCAATATATCAACAATTGATGCAAATCAACTACAATATCACAAGCAAAAATAATAAAAATCGAGACACACAATTTTACGTGAAAAACTCTTTTAAAACAATAGGTAAAAAACATAGGACTTCAAAGTCCACAAAAAATTCCAGTACAATAAAAGTCATGCTAAAATATCACAACCAAGCCACCATAAATAGTATACAACTCAAACAAGGCTATTAACGAAATAACTCAAGCAAACTTTAAGAGAAAAGTCGAGAATATCATCAAAACAAGGTGACTTTGAAAGAAGAAAACCTGAAACTATAGTACCCTAAACAAAAACCGGATCGTACACATTAAAAATATTTGAGGCTACTAGCTACCATAGAAAAATCAGCTCCAACAGACATTAGATGGACCTCTGATCGAAGAGAATACGAAGGTTGGTCTATGTATAAAACATAGTTTTTTTTTCTTTCCCACTTTCCTCTTTTTCTTTGATTTTTTTCCGACACACCAAAAGAAAACAAACACCTTATTTTTAGCAACCCCCACAACATATATTTGTAGGGCACATATGGAAGTGGGCTCTTGTAACGACTCAGTTTCTAGTGGTATCGAAATTTTTGATTTTGGGATCCCATTTCTATAAATTAAGTCTATAAATATTAAATAAAGACATTTATGAAGTTTTTGTATAGATGAATTAAACTTTGGATGGTCAATTTGGTCGAAATTGTTGTTAATTAGGGCCTAAGTACTAAATTGGAAAGTCTGATCGCTGTAGATTTTTAATTAGGAAATTATTTGGGGACTTAAATTGTAATTAACCAAAGGTTCAAAACATCAATTAAACCATAGTTATAACAGCCTGTTTTTCAATGGTGTCGAAAACAATAGTTTCGGGACCACAAATTCGACAAGTAAGTTTGTATAATTAGTATTTAAATTACATGAGTCAGTAATAATTCTCTATTGAATTTTGATTTGATGAATTTTAACTAATTGAATTAATGGTTAGTATGAGTGCTTGTTCTGGAAGTCAAGTGGTTTCAGAAAATTAGGTATCAAGACCCCATTTTTGTAAACTGAACTCATGAATATTTTTATTAAATATTCATAGAGCCGTATTATAGGTGAATTGAAGTTTAGTCTGCTAATTTTGACGTTTGGTTGCTTAATTAAGATGAAAGGATTAAATTGTAAAAGAGCTAAAAGTTAATTGCTATAAATTTAAAATAGTAAATGGACCAAAACGGTGATTAAACCATGGTCAAAAAGTCCAAGCGGTGGTGGATATGATTAATCCACTAGCTTTTGGGTCATTTGCTCATTTAGTCCTAATTAATTTAAGGTTAAATTGAAATAAAGTTTAATTAACTAATAATTTAAAATAATTGAAAGAAATATATGGACATGATTTAGTAATTTTATAAGTTGTAATAAAAAGGGTAATTTAGTAAATAGTTAAAATTTTATAAGTTGCAACTAAACCCTCCTTAGATGGTAATTAAACCATATACTTATATTATGGACATATATAGACATGGTTTAGTGATTTTATAAGTTGTAATAAAAAGGATAATTTAGTAAATAGTTGAAATTTAGTTAAAATTAAAAAAATTAAATGATAATATAAACATTTTCTTTTCTTCTTCATGGAAGAAAACCTAAGTAGCCTTTTTTAGGGTTGGGAAAGCTTCGATCAAGCTTTAATCTCCTTTTGGTAAGTGAAATTTCGCCCATTTTTAGTAATTTTATGTTTTTGAGCTCGTATTAGCTTAGCTAACACAGTGACTAATTTGTGAAACTGTTAAACGTTGTGGATTATGCCACTAATGATTTTAAAGTGTTCTTGAAGTTTAATGGTAGATTATAAAACTTGATTGCCAAATATGACTATTTTGTAAAGGAGTTTTTGGTAATTTTGATGTTTAAGGACTAAAATGTGAAATAGAAAAATTACATGTCCTTGTTGTGTAATAACAATTAATATGGACTGTATTAGGGTCCCAAAAAATTCAGCTAAGCTTGAATTCAGTTGAAATTTGGTAAAATTGCAGGTTTTAGCTTTGGGACTAAATCATAAAAAATAAAATATTAGGGGTAATTTTGTAAAAATATCAAAAAAGACTTAATTGCATAAAATGAGTTGATTTTTATATTGGAATTAGTGAATTGAATGAAATTATTATTGTAGATCAAGAATGGGTTGAAAATTGAGGCATAGAAAAGTTGCAGAATAGTCTATGTACTTTGACATTATTGCAAACTAGTCTAATTTATTTTGGGGAAGTCGGAAGATCTGATCAACTCGAAGAATGACACTATATGAGGATCTTTTTGTAGACTTTGAATATAACCTTAGCTTATATGGCTTGTAATAGGCTAATGGTGAATGTTTTGGCAATAGTTTTAAATGCATATGTGGTAGTTTGATGTACTTGTATTGTTATTGTGCTAAGTAGCTATTTGAGGCATGTATATGTTTAATTCTAGTTAAAGCATGAGTGCTTGATTCTAATCAAGCATGAATTTGTAAGTTTTGTTATTAGGGTTGGTATGCATTTATGGCTTGAAAGTTTAGTTTGATAATGGATTTATTATGTGGTTGAAATGTGGTATCAATTATGGCACATTGGTTAGGCACATAGATTGGTTGTTTAACTTGATTTGAGTAGTTTAAAATGCATTCTAAAGTCTTTTGCATAAGTGTATAATTAAGTACTTAAGCATTTTTATATGAAATGAGCATGTTTTGGGATATCTTCGGGTACACACGGCCTGGGACACGGGCTATCACACGGTCGTGTGTCACACACGGGCAACCCATATGAGCGTGTGCCCCAAACGTGTTAGGTGCAATTCACATCAAAACAGTTTCAAGCACGGTCTGGCACAGGGCCTGCGACACGACGTGTGGCCCACCATCGAATTGAACATAGGCTAGCACACGGCTTATGACAGGGTCGTGTGGAATTGTTTCGAAAGGTACACGTTCTGTCACACAGTTAGCCACACAGCAGTACCCCTGCACGACATGGCCTGGGCTATGTCACACGGCCTAGTCACACGACTATGTGACCATTGTTTTGAAAATTTTTAGTTTTTCCCTAAACATACTGATTTCCTTTGAATTGGTCCCTGATTGTTCCTAAACTATTTTTAAGGCCACATAAACTCAATTTAAAGCCCATAAATGTATGTATTACTCCAATATGAATTACTTATGAAATTCTATTAATTAATTTGGTAAACTTGATGCTATCTATTATTGATTGTTCTAGATTTTATGGTAATATGTCGTAACCCTAATTTGATGACAGGTACGGGTTATGGGTGTTACATTTAGTTGTATCGAAGCTACGATTTAGTCGATTCTCAAACTGAATGTAGCGTATCTGAAGTCTAGAAATTACATGCCATATAAACCTGTGATAGTGTGATATTGATTGATCCGATCTAACCTCTGTTTTTCTTATAGATTTAAGAATGTTAATAGAATTTGGTCATACTGACCTTAATGATGAAAATGGTAAAATCCCGACTTCTAAACTAGAAGTAACTTATAGTTTACCAGTTTTACAAATGTTTGATAGTAAAATCAAAGTGTCTTTTTGATTTAATGAGTCAGTGGTTCATAGAACTGGTGTGAGCCAATTCAATGGCCCTACAACCTCTACCCCCTACTGTGCTACCTATGGCATCTTGGGTCCTCAACAGACTGAAATAGTTCGACGACTTTTGATTAAATAATCTGAAGGTATGGAACCGAAGAATTTAGCGATAAAACAGGTGATGACTCGACTAGGGTTGGGTACTAGTTTGAAAATGTCTAGGAATTTTTTTGATGATATGGCTTGTTTCATTGATGATTATCTCAAATGTGACATATCCTTGATATAAGGTAAGATTTATAATTGGTAGTCAACATTAACGGCGGTTGTATAAAGAGACTAGATTAACTGTAATTTCTTCAAATTTGAGTTTAGAAAGAAAAATGTCCTTGGATGTAATCTGGACAGGAAGTTGTACAGCTTAGTAAATATAATTGAGAAATTATGCCAGTGGATAATGTTAAACAATTGTCTACACCTCAGAAAGGTAAACACCCTGGTCAGGGAGATAACATTGGAATTAAATGTAGTGGGACCGATGTTAGATCTGAACTACTGCATCTGATATTATTTCTGGTACATTTTATCTTTGTAATATTTTTATTGTATATGCACTAGGTAATATTGTATCAACTTACTTATATATTTTCACTGCTTTAGTAACGAATAAAGATCTATTTCTTGAGTTAACTGAGTTTGATGTTCGAGTCATAATCCATCGAGTAGAGTGTAATAGTTAACTTAGTATATCGAAATTATCTGTTGAGAATCTATGGCTATGATTTTCCTATTGATATGATATTATTACCATTTCTTGAATTTGATATTAATTTGGGAATAAAATGGCTAAGGTTATACGATGCTAAAGTGAACTGTAGACTAAAGTAAATTCATCTATACTATTAGAATGGGGAAAGTATTATGGTTGAATTCGATTAATTCAGATAAAACTACCAAAATTATTTTAGTTATCTCCATACAAAAATTGACTTGTAAGCATTTCTGATATATATATGTTTACTTGATACTCAAGAAATGGAATCAAAGATTTATCATGTATCGATTGTCAACGAGTTTCTTGATTTGTTTCCTGAAGAATTTATGAGATTTCTTCTTAAATATGAAAGTTGAACAAATTCAGGATAAAGTATAAATATCTTTTATCTCATATAGACGACATGTTTGATCAGTTAAAAGACGTAATAGTGTTTTCAAAGATAAATATAGATGTAACACCCCAAACCCGACCTAGGCGCTATGGCTAAATCAGGAGATGTCACAAAGAATGGGTTTGATATCGAACTCTCCGCGTTAAAACCATTCCATTTTTAAAACTCTTATTTGCCTTTATCCATTGTCAAATGTTTATTCAACTAATTAATTAGCCACAATACGTGTTTTATAGCGGAAGCTTACGAAAACGTTGTACTTCAAGAAATTAGTTCATAAATTAAATACTAAAACGGAAATCCAAACCCAGAAGAAAATCAGCCAAAAAGTTCGGAAAGTCCAATTGTTACAAAAATCCAGAAATAATCTTTAAAATAAAAATCGTAAACATAACCAGTTTATGAACTCGTGGCCACCGAGAGGCTCTGTCGCACCGATCCGCCTAAGTCGGTGGATTACCTGACAAAACAGACAACAAATGTGAGTTTACAAAAACTCAGTGTGCAACCCAGTAGAATTAAGTATGCAAACATACAGAATTTTATGCACAGTCAGAACAGATATAGTTTCAGATTCAGATTCAGATTACAGAAGCAGATATGTATAAATCCTACCCCCATCCTCTACACACCATCTCCGACCATCCCATCACACCATGTGGGGTTAAAACCCACCCATCCCTACAGACCACATTGTGCCATTAAGACACATAACAGAATTATATACAGTCAAGCTGCCAGAAAATAGGTAATCAACGCCGAACAGTATATTTCCTCCTCATATACAAATCCCACCCCAATAACAGATACAGAAAATTAGATACAGATGTAACAAATTACACATGCTCAACATGCTTACATACAGATAGTAGTTATATGTAGAGTAGTACAGTTAAGTATACATGCAGCATCCTACTCAGATCCATCTATCAGAACATCTCAGCATACAAATAGGGGTTTAATAGCCCTTACCGACCCTACAATAGGCCCATAGTCGATCGGAGTGACCCGTGTGACCCTAAAGGAAATTTCAGAATTATGGGCCTACATGCCCGTGTGACCTACTTTTGTGGGCCCACACGCCCAGATTGGCCTTTGCCCATATGGCCCACACACCCAACTTGGCCTAGCCCGTATGGCCCACACGGCCACATTCACGTCACCACACGTCGTGTGCTGTGCATGGCCATTCCTTCGACGACCACACGGTCGTGTCTCACACACGATCTACCACAAGCCCGTGTGGCGTCGACAGTGGTCATTTTCGACTTTTTTCGAAACTTAATTTTTCATGTTTTGAGTACACACCTGGCATTAATTCAATACAAAAATAATCCCGATCCCTCTAGAACCTAAAAAAAGAATACCCACAATTAAATTAGCCAACAATTCACAAACTCTTAGAAACTAAACCGAAAGGTGCGCACACACTTACCACCAACACACCCATTCACTCGTACAGATTCGACCGTTGAAAAGAGACTGTTGTTTCCCCTACTTCTCCTGTACAAAGATACCACAAAGTTTCAACCTTCGGAAAACAACTCTAAAAGGAAACAATCCAAAGTCTACTTACTGATTACATGAAACTAAAGATTTGAAACTCCCAAAACAAGGATTAGTGGCAAAACCAAATATCAAAGGAAACAGTTTAACTTTGATAGAGAGTAGTTAAAAAAAATAAGAGTAATGGGGATTTTGTTTGGAGGAAGAAGAACGTCAAAACACAGAGAGAATTTTGGGGAAAAAAATAAATTAAAATGTAACGCCCTAAAAAATTTAAATTTTTATTTTTGTGAATGTGGGACATAAATGTGTATCTACTTCAGTGGTTAAGTGTTCTAGGTGGGTGTGAGAGGTCCCAAGTTCAAGCCATGAATTGGAAAATTTTGGTAATTTTATGAATAAAGCTCTATCTTTGGTCAATAGGCTTTTATTTAATTGTTGATAAGCTTATATCAGAATGGGCCTGCTGGTCTGGTGGTTAAGTAGTGTGTTGGCTTGTTGATGGTCCTATGTTCGAATCCCTGCGTTAGCAAGGGTGATTATTTTTTCTTGGTTTGGTGGCTGAGAGTTTTGAGTTGTATTGGAAATCTAAGTAGTGGGAGTTTGATGGAGAGAATTTAGGAGTGAATTAGGGAATGTTGGGGAATATCCAAAAATTTTATTTTATTTCTATTTTTTTATTTTCAAAATCTCGAGTCTTTCCTCTGTCTTTTGACGTCAATTTTACCTTCTCCCCTGCCGAAATTTTGCTTCCTCTTACTCTTCCAATTTCTGACGCCAACTTCTCTGCCATCTTTTCTTTTTGCTTCATTTTTCCTTCTCTCCATAGTTGAATTTTGAAACTTTCTTCCTCACCCTTATGGTTTCTTTTCTTCTTTCTTTACTTTTCTGGAGTTCACGCACTAAGTTCATCAATAATAGTAAGTGATTTTAGTACTTTGTAACTTCAATTTTTAAGATATTAATTGAAGGCCTGTGAATACTATTTTGACAGACGAGAATCGGGGGTAAGGAGCTATTCTAGTGCCGAATTGTATTGGAGAGCATCCTTGGTTTTCAAGGTAAGTTTTTGTCTCGTTTAAGCTTTAACGTTATTTTAGTTAAATCTTATTTGGGGTTTCCTTTTTGCCAAAAAGTCTGTTCTCTTCTTTTCTTTTTTCTTTGTCTCTGCCGATTCTTTGCCCTCTTGCTGTTGAATTTTCTACTAAATTTTCCTTCACCCTTTTCCTTCTTCTAATTCTTTTCTCTTAATTCCGTGGTGCTTCATAAACTACACGCATTTGGTAAGTTTAGTTTTTGGTTAAACTTAATTATGTTTTGGATAAGCGTTAAGAAGGGTTCACTTAGTGTTTAGGGGTTTTTTGAGGGGCTGAATATTGTTCATCAGCGTTTTAAGGGCATAGAATCTCTAATATTCAATTGAAGGTAAAGGTTTTCGCTTACATGATGAATATTCTATTTCGGGTTTTGGTAGTTCGGTTGTTTAAGTGATTAACTAAGTGAAAATACTGGTATATTATAGGTTCAAAATTGTTTGGAGTTGTTTTTTGCATCAAAAATGATATAGGTGTGTACCCAAAACATAGAAAATAAGATTCAAAGAAAAGTCAAAAAAGTGGACTGTCGATGCCATATGGGCGTGTGGTCACCCGTGTGGTAGGCCGTGTGCGACAATATGGCCGTGTGTTCAATGAAGCCAGGCCATGCACACATGACACGACCGTGTGATGGCCAGTCAGTCCGTGTGTGACACACGGGCTGGCCAATTTGGGCCGTGTGGGCCACATGAACGTGTGAGCCCATTTTTACTGAAATGATTGTTAAGGTTGTGCGGGTCACCCAAGTCAAATGTAAGCCTTCCATAGGGTCGGTAAGCACTATTTAGACCCTTAACTGTGTGAAATTGATTGTGTAAATTATGTGCTAAGCATGTTATATATATAAGCATATATACTAAACTGTATGTGTATCTGATAGACCTATGATGGCATGACATCTCATTGTATGTTGCATTGCATTAGGTTGGGTTGATTATGTTTGGAGGAAGTGTACTAAAAGGCTTTTAAGCCTTATATACTTACAGCTCAGTTGCAAATTACTGTTTTGTGTCGCATTCGGTACTATCTGGAGTGTAGGGATGGGGGGTTGATTTAATCCCTATATAGAGTGTAGGGTTGGATGGAGATGGTGTGTAGAGGCTAGTTGGGTAGGACTTTGTTACTGAAAACTACATGACTGATACTGATACTGATGCTGAGATGGGTTAAGGCCCAAACTGTACTGATACTGAAAGGGGCTTAGGCCCAAGACTGTTTGACTATGCACTGTAATTACTGATTGTTTATTGTTTTCTGCAGGATTACACACTGAGTTTACGAAAACTCACCCTATCTGTTTAACGTGCACAGGTAATCCCCAAACCTAGATAGATCAGTACGGCGGAAGACTTAATGGTGACCACAGTGGTGGACATCATGGTTTTAATTTATGATTATTGGTTTTATTTTTAGTCAATTTTTACTGGTTAAATTTTTGGGTTGTAATTGGACTTTTGGACTTTGGTTTGGTTTTGGGATTTAATTGTCTTTACCTTGTGAATTACAACTGCCAGTAGTAGGAAACCTCGGTTTAAAAAAAAACAAATGATTTTCGAAAACGCATGATTGTTTAAACTGTTTTAAAGCTTCTGCAGCGATTAATGTTTTGAAACTATCTACTAAATGAGTAACACGACTTTGGAACTAATAAGATATTAAGATAAGTAATTGAATGGAAATGGTTTTATAGTGACGGCACAGTTTTCAAACACCCTATCATGTGACATCGCTAGATCCGGCCATAACGTCTAGGCCGTGTTAGGGGTGTTACATAACACTTATTAGATATCCTTTAACTGCCCACCAACACCTTAATCTCAACCACTTCAAAATCCCAACTCCACCGAAATACTTGCCCATGCCCGAGCCAAAAATAACACCCACACCTGCACAAAGATTCGAACTCAGGACCTCTAACATACTGATCCCTTACCACTCGAACCAGCAGGCTCATTCTGATATGCATTTGCAGATAATTTAATATAAGCCCAATGAAAAAGAATAAGGCTTGATCCACAAATAAAAAAATTAACAAAGGTGAGACTTGTACCCAAGACCTCTCACACACACCCAAAACACTTAACCACTAAAGCAGATATACAGTTATGTCAAATACTCACAGAAACAGAAATAAGAAAGTAAGGGCATTACAATAGATCTAGTTGTTATTAGCTACTAGTAAAGATTATGGCATATTGGAAATTTTTTTTGAGCTCAATGTGGCCAATATGAATTTTGGTAATGTTGCCTAGATTAATTAATGTCTTTGTTAATTTAAGAATTTGATGAATCGATTTTTCAGCTTCATCTGAACATATATTTTCTTGTAATGTGAAAGTTAGTAAATGTGGGTTTGTCTCAGCGAGATTATTTTTCTTTATTATGTAAATTCGGACAAATGGGGTTCGTATAGATTCAAGTAACTCTCTTTTATTATTATTTGGAAACTCTGAAAATGTCTCTGAAAGTTCTGACCAACTGAAAGTCTTACTGATTGAAGTTTTGTATTGACCCAACTTGAATTCGGGAAGGAATATGTTGATTCTGGTAATGGTTCTGTATTAGTTGAAATGAAAATTTGGGGATTGCAAGATGATGACCTAAAAGTTGATATCTAAGTGATAGCAAATCCATGGTGATTTGTCTATAGGATTTACAGTGGATACTGATGGTATGATGTAATTTTACAATGGATTGTGTGTTCTAAATAATCTAAAGTTAAAACGAGATATTTTATCTGAGGCTCGTAGCAGCACATATTCTATTCTTTTGAAATATCAAGTACCGTTGGAATTATTACAGCCCATCATAATTCCTGAGTGAAAATGGGAGCAAGTCACGATGAATTTTGTATCTGGATTTCTTGTATCACCAGGGAAGAAATATTTGATCTGGGTTATAGTTGATAGATTGACAAGGTGAACTCATTTATTCTAGTCAGAACTGATTATCTGCTTGAGAAGTAGCCGAGTCATACATGTCAAAAATTGTTAGATCACATGGAGTGTCATTATTTATTATTTGTGATACCAATCCGAGATTTACTTCTGGATTTCGAGGTAACAATTATGAGATTAAAATTTCCTAAATGGGGAGAGTTGTAATAGCTCGTTTTTCAGTGGTGTCAGAAATAATGGTTTCAGGACCACAAATCCGACGAGTAAGTTCGTATAATTAGTATTTAGATTATATGAGTCAATAATAAATTTATATTGAATTTTGATTTAATGAATTTTAACTAATTTAATTAATGGTTAGTATGAGTGGTTGTTCCAGAAGTCAAGTGGTTTCAGAAAATTAGGTATCGGGACCCTATTTTGTAAACCGATCTCGTGAGTTTTTTATTAAATCTTTACAAAGTCGTATTATAGGTGAATTGAAGTTTAGTCCGGTAGTTTTAACGATTGCTTGCTTAATTAAGGTAAAAGGATTAAATTGTAAAAGAGGTAACAGTTAATCACTATAAATTTAAAATAGTAAAGGGACCAAAACGATGATTAAACCATAGTCAAAAAGTCCAAGCAATGGTGGATATGATTAATCCACTAGGTTTGGGTCATTTCCTCATTTATTCCTAATTAATTTAGGGTTAAATTGAAATAAAGTTTAATTAACTAATAATTTAAAATAATTAAAGGACTAATTGTGCAATTAAACCCTATTTAGATGGTAATTAAACCATATACTTATATTATAGACATATATGGACATGATTTAGTAATTTTATAAGTTGTAATAAAAAAGGTAATTTAATAAATAGTTAAATTTTAAGTTAAAATTAAAGAAATTAAATGATAACATGAACATTTTCTTTTCTTCTTCGTGGAAGAAAACTCAAATAGCTATTTTTAGGGTTGGGAAAGCTTCGTTCAAGTTTAATCTCCTTTTTGTAAGTCAAATTTCACCCGTTTTTAGTAATTTTTATTTTTTTGAGCTCATATTAGCTTGATTTAGCTAACCCGATGACTAGTTATTTTAGTGTGTTCTTGAAGTTCAATGGTAGATTATTAAACTTGATTGCCAAATATGACTATTTTGTAAAGTAGTTTTTGGTAATTTTGATGTTTAAGGACTAAAATGTGAAATAGTAAAATTACATGTACTTATGTAATAACAATAACTATGGACTGTATAAGGGTCCCAAAAAATTAAGCTAAGCTTGAATTCAGCTGAAAATTGGTAAAATTACAAGTTTGAGCTTAGGGACTAAATTGTAAATAAATGAAATATTGGGAATAATTTTGTAAAAATGTCAAAAAGGACTTAATTGCATAAAATGATTTGATTTTTCTATTGGAATTAGTGAATTGAACGAAATTATTATTCCAAATTAAGAACGAGTTGAAAATTGAGGCATAGAGAAGTGACAAAATAATCTTCGTACTTTGATGTTGTTGCAGATTAGTCTGATTCGTTTTGGGGAAGTTGGGAGATCGGATCAACTCGAAGAATCACACTATCTGAGGATCTTTTGGTAGACTTTGAGTATAACCTTGGCTTATATGGCATGTAATAGGCTAATGGTGAATGTTTTGGTGATAGTTTTAAACGCATATGTGGTAGTTTGATGTACTTGTATTGTTGTTGTGCTAAGTAGCTATTTGAGGCATGTATGTTTAATTATAGTTAAGGCATGAGTGATTGATACTAATCAAGCATGAATTGGTAAGTTATTTTTATTAGGGTTGGTATGCATTTATGGCTTGAAACTTTAGCTTGATAATGGATTAATTATGTGATTGAAATGTGGTATTAATGATGGCACATTGGTTAGGCACATAGGTTGGTTGTTTAACTTGATTTGAGTAGTTTAAAATGCATCCTAAAGTCTTGTGAACATGTGCGTAAGTGTATAATTAAGTACTTAAGCATTTGTATATGAAATGAGCATGTTTTGGGATATCTTCGGGCAAGCTGTCACACGGTCGTGTGTCACACACGGGCAATCGACATGGGCATGTGCCCTGAACGTGTTAGGTGCAGTTTCCACATTAAAATTGTTTCAAGCACGGTCTGGCACACGGCCTGCAACATGGCTTTATGACCTAACATCAAATTGAACATGGGCTAGCATACGACTTGCAACACGGTAGTATGGAATGGTTTCGAAAGGTACACGATATGTCACCCGATTAGGAACACGGTCATGCCCTATACCATACGACCTGGGCTATGTCACACGGCCAGGTTACACAGCCATGTGACTTCTGTTTTGAAAATTTTTCAGTTTTTCCCTGAACTTGCTAATTTGTTTCGAATTGGTCCCTAATTGTTACTAAACTATTTTTAAAGCAACGTAAACTCAATTTAAGGCCCATAAATGTATGTGTTACTCCAATATGAATTATTTCTGAAATTCTATTAATTAATTTGGTAAACTTATTTCTATCTGTTATTTATTGTTCTAGATTGTAGGGTAATATGCCATAACCCTAATTCGGTGATGGGTATGGGTTATGGGGTTACAATATTTAAGTGTATTTAGTGGGCGTAAGATTAATTGGCCATTAACTTAAACAAATTAAGGTTTCTTTGATTAAATTAAGATTAATTAACTTAGGTTACAAATTAATCTCACTATAAAAGTGAGATTTCGACTAGGAAGAGAGATAAAATCATTTATCCAATTGAATATAAGAAAAGAACAAGAATAAAAATGCCATTAAAGGGTTTCCAAGCTTTTAGCTTCAATTTCAAGTAAGTCACTAGTCATTTTTCTTTAATTTTTATAGATTTTTTATTATCTTGGAAGTCTGATTAAGCTAACCCAATGATTAAATTGATCAATTAGTCAAATTTTGATGAGATTATATTGTTGAGAATTGAATGTTTTAGGTGTTAAATAAATAAAAATTAAGCTTAGTTTAAGAAAATGACTAAATTGTAATGCCTAATTGTTAGTTTCGTACTTTAGGTATCAAATTGACTAAAATGGAAAATTGACATTGTGAAAATAAAATAAAATAAAATAAAAAATACACAGATTTTTATGTGGAAACCCTTACAGGAAAAAACCACGGGTAGAGGAGAAGAAAATTTACTATGTCGAATTCGAACCGTTACAAGAGGAATAGACTATGTCTATTTATAGGCTTGTAAAGCCATATTCTAGTAAGACTGAAACACCTTATTCTAATCAATATCAAATAGATGGAATTTAATAAGGTTTAAAAAACCTTATTCTAAAATAAAATAAAAGAAGTGTAATTCTATATGGATTCTTCTTTTATTTTATTTTACCACTGTATTTTATTTAAATAAAGATTCGAGTCACTTAATTCTAACAATCTCCACCTTGACACGAATTCTCAATCAACAAGTTTTTCATCGCGAACTCTCAACGAACAAGTTCTCCATCTCTTCCATAAAACCCCTTAAGGGTTTAACTTCAACAATGAACACCAACCAAGTTTGAGCAATGCTCAAACTTGGTTATAGGAAGTGACTTGGTCATCATATCTGCAGGATTTTCATGAGTACTAATTTTGCTCACAACAATATCGCCACGAGCAATAATATCATGAACAAAATGATACCAAACATCAATGTGTTTTGTTCTCTCAAGAAACATTTGATCTTTTGTAAGAAATATGGCACTCTGACTTTCACAAAATACTGTGTTGATTTGAAGGTCTTCATTGAGTTCACTAAAGAGTCCCTTCAACCAAATAGCTTCTTTACAAGCCTCAGTAATCGCCATGTACTCAGCTTCAATGGTAGACAAAGCGACTGTAGTTTGCAAAGTGTCTTTCCAACTGATTGCACAACCTCCAATTGTAAAGACATAACCTATGAAAGATCTTCTTCTACCAAGGTCTCAAGCAAAATCAGCATCAACATACCCAATGAATCCATCTTCAATTATTCCAAACTGTAAGCAAACATCATTAGTACCTCGTAAGTATCTTAAAATCCACTGAACTGCTTTTCAGTGTTCTTTACCAAGATTCGCCATATATTTGCTAACTGCACTGACTGCATATGATAAATCTAGATGTGAACAAACCATAGGATACATGAGAGATCCCACTGTACTAGAGTATGGAACATGTGACATGTACTCAATCTATCATCTGATTGTGGAGACAAAGTCGATGAAACTAAAGGAGTACAAATAGGCTTAGCACTCTGTATATTGAACCTGCAAGGAACTTTCTCAATGTACCCCTTCTGACTTAGGTACAATTTACTTGTTTTTCTATCTTTGAGAATCTCCATACCAAGTATCTTTTTTGCTGGTCCTAAATCTTTCATCTCAAATTCTTCACTTAGTTGGGCTTTGACCTTTCTTATCTCTCCTTTATCTTTTGCTGCTAGTAACATGTCATCAACATAAAGAAGTAGATACACAAAAGAACCATCACTGTTTTTCTTAAAGTAAACACAACTGTCAAAACTACTTCTTTTGAAATCATGAGAAGTCATAAAGGAATCAAACCTTTTGTACCATTGTCTTGGTGACTGTTTCAAACCGTAAAGGGACTTTTTCAGCAAGCAAACATAGTCCTCTTTTTCTGAGACTGTAAAACCCTCTGGTTGTTGCATGTAAATATCCTCCTCAAGTTCTCCATGCAAAAATGTAGTTTTTACATCTAACTTCTCAAGCTCTAAATCATGCATGGCCATAATACCAAGTAAAGCTCGAACCGAACTATGCTTAACAACTAGGGAGAATACATCTGTAAAGTCCACTCCTGGAATTTGACTATAACCCTTTGCAACAAGTCTTGCTTTATATCTGGGTTCTTCAACTCCTGGAGTCCCTTCTTTCTTTTTAAACACCCATTTACAACGAACAGTCTTTTTACCTTTAGGAAGTTTCACAAGATCTCATGTTCTGTTTTTGTAGAATGATTCCATCTCCTCTTGCATAGCCAACATCCACTTTTCTGAGTCTTTACAGCTAATCGCCTCAGAATAATTAGATGGCTCTTGATTCGCGTCTATCTCTTTATCCACATTTAAAGCATAAGCAACTAGATCAGCCTCAGCATACTTCTTTGGAGGTTTAATTTCTCTTCTAGTTCTGTTTTTGGCGATAGAGTATTGTGGTGAAGAAGTAACTCTATTCTCAATTTTTGTACTGGCTTGAGGAGTCGGCTCTGTATTAATCTGATGCTCCACCTACTTTTAATTTTCTTTATTGGAAGAGACTTTTAGAGGTAAGTTAGGTAGCATAGCAGTTTCATCAAAAACAACATCTCTGCTAATCACAACTTTTCTATTTTCAGGACACCATAACTTTTACCCTTTTACAACAGTTTAATAACCAAGAAAAACACATTTAATTGATCTCGGTTCCAATTTTCCATTATCAACATGAGCATACGCAGGACACCCAAAGATCTTTAAATCAGAATAATTAGTAGGATTACCAAACCATACCTCTTGTGGAGTCTTTTTCTCAATGGCAACGGATGGGGATCGGTTGATCAAAAAACATGTAGTAGAGGCTGCTTCGGCCCAAAATGACTTTAGTAAGTTGGCATTTGACAACATACATCGAACCTTCTCCATGATCGTTCTATTTATTCGTTCTGCAATACCATTTTGCTGTGGAGTATGGCGAATTGTCAAGTGTCTCACAATCCCTTTTGACTTGCACAATCTATTAAACTCATCAGAACAGAACTCTAAGCCATTGTCTGTACGAAGGTATTAAATTCATTTTCCCATCTGTTTTTCAATCATAATTTTCCAAGACTTAAAGGCGGAAAACACATCGCTTTTTTGCTTCAAGAAGAACACCCTAACTTTTCTGGAAAAATCATTAATAAAGGTTAGCATATAATTAGCTCCACCTCGTGAAGACACTCTAGATGGCCCCCATAGATCAGAATGAATATACTCCAACGTTCCCTTCGTGTTATGGATTCCTCTGGTGAATCAAACTCTCTTTTGCTTTCGAAAAACACAGTACTCACAGAAATTCAGTTTACAAATTCTTTGCCCATCAAGAAGTCCTCTTTTGCTCAATTCTGCCATGTCATTCTCACTCATATGCCCTAGGCGCATATGCCAAAGTTTAGTAATATCATCATCTGACAAGGAAGAGACAGCTGCATCATCGGTAACAGTAGAACCCTGTAAAACATATAACTTGGCAGTCTTTCTCTGCCCTTTCATCACAACAAGGGAACCTTTGGAAATCTTTAAAACCCCACTTTCAGCTCTGTATCTGTACCCTTTTGAATTAAGAGTACTCAATGAAATTAAATTTCTTTTCAATTCTGGACCATGTCGTACGTCACTAAGTGTTCTGGCAACTCCATCAAACATCTTAACTTTAATTGTTCCAACACTTGCGATTTTACACGAAGCATTATTTCCCATCAAAACAACACCTTCAGACACTATTTCATAAGTTGTAAACCAATCTCAATTGGGACTCATGTGGGAGGTGCAGCCTAAATCAAGTATGCACTCCTTGCTCACTTTAGAATTGTTGACTGAAGCGACTAGAAGTTCACCATCGCTGTAGTCTTCTACAACATCAGCTTCACCGAAATTTTCTAGTTGTTTTCCCTTTTGATTCGTAGCCTCCCTTTTAATCTTATTCTGTAGCTTATAGCACTCAGATTTAATGTGTCCTTTTTTCTTGCAGAAGTTACAAGTTTTACCTCTATTTGAAAACTTTGATCTACCTTTGAATTTATTGCGAGGATTCTGTTCTTGTGTCCTTCCACGATTATCATCAGCATTCCGATCTTGTCTCCCATAAACAATGAGACCCTCTCCCTGAGAGTCGGGTTTAACCACAATATGTTTCATCTTATCATACGAGGTCAAAGAATCATAAACCT
Source organism: Gossypium hirsutum (assembly GCF_007990345.1). Lineage (NCBI taxonomy): Eukaryota > Viridiplantae > Streptophyta > Magnoliopsida > Malvales > Malvaceae > Gossypium > Gossypium hirsutum. The sequence goes on along the minus strand of NC_053432.1, from coordinate 55,366,934 downwards.
CATCAACTGTGAGAGACTCGCGGCTATATAAAATCGTGTCTCTAAAGGTTGAATAAAACAGGGGCAATGAACAAAGTAGAATCAACCCTAGATCTTCCTTATCATACTGAACCTCCATGGCCTCCAAGTTTGAGAGAATTTCTTTAAACACTGTTAAGTGTTCGTGTACAGACGCGCATTCCTCCAAATGATGAGCATAAAGACACTGCTTCATATGCAACTTGCTTGTTAGAGTTTTCGACATACATATTTGTTCTAGCTTCTTCCATAATGCAGCGGCGGTCTTCTCTTTCATCACATCCTGCAAAATTTCGTTGGACAAATGCAGATGTAATTGTGTTAATGCCTTTTGATCCTTACGATTCTTCTCTTCATCTGTTAATGTCGAAGGCATCTTATCTATCCCTAGCAGGGCATCCTCCAAATCCATCTGCGCAAGAACTGCTTGCATCTTATTCTACCACAATGCAAATCTGGTGTTGTGATCCAATAGCAGAATTTCATACTTCAAAGACACCATTACCGTCGTCGATATGAACAACCCGGAAGCTCGGACACCAATTTGTGAAAATAAAATAAAATAAAATAAAAAACACACAGATTTTACGTGAAAACCCTTTCGGGAAAAAACCACGAGCAGAGGAAAAGAAAATTTACTATGTCGAATTCGAATCGTTACAAGAGGAATAGACTATGTCTATTTATAGGCTTGTAAAGCCAAATTCTAGTAAGACTGAAACACTTTATTCTAATCAATATCAAATAGATGGAATTTAATAAGGTTTAAAAAACCCTATTAAAATAAAAGAAGTGTAATTCTATATGGATTCTTCTTTTATTTTATTTTACCACTGTATTTTATTTAAATAAGGATCCGAATCACTTAATTCTAACAGACGTGAAATTGCTATATGAATAAGAAATAGGAGCTCCTTAATGAGTAATTGTGAAATCGAATTTCAATCCGAAACTTTCGATTGAAAGTTATGTTTGTCCCAGATTTAGGGACTAAATTGAATAAAGTGTAAAATATGCTTGATTTTGTGTTGATTTTGATTTGAATGGATTTTGATAATATTATCTATTTTATGATTTTATTTAGCTAACGTTGACATGGAATGTAACAACCCTTACCCAACCCGATCGCTGAGTCTGATTTTCGGGATGCTACAATCATTTTCGGAACAAATACGAACAATTAATATTCAAATTAAAGATAAATCATACAATCATAGTCAATTCAGTTCATAATCACCAAATACGACCTTTCACAGGTCTTATACGAGCTTACATATGCTCTATACTCAACCCAGAATTGAACAAGGATTAATTTGCAACATTTTCAAAATTTCAGATAAGCATATCATAAATAATCCTTAAAATATTCAATCAGGTCATAGACATTTAGATATTATGATATACAATTAAATTCGACTCTTAGTTGAGCTTATGAAAGCTCTTTTGTTGGCCCGAGATTAAATAAGATCAAATTGCAAAGTTTTGAAAATTCAGAGCTGATGTCATGACGTCACCCCCTCCATGTCGTGACATATCCAAATATTTGGTCAGGTTGCGACATTCGGACACTCAACATCGGGATGTCACAATCTGTTGGCCGACGTTGTGAGGCATCTCTTTCTCTTCCTACGTTAGGAGGTTGATTATCTAACGGATTCACACAAGTGTAGTAGATTCAGTTTCTTCAAATTCTCGACTTCCAGTATACATTTCCTGTTCAACATTATCCATTCTTTCATCTGACATTTTATCTATAAAACAAAATCAAATAAATATATTAGCATCCAAAAACCCGACTCAGTTTCGACTTAAATGTGGCATGTACTTCTAGACTCATTTACGAGCTTGATTTAGTCCGAGAATCGGCTAAACCTTAGCTCTGATACCAATAATTGTAACACCCCCTAACCTCGAACCGTCGCCGGAACAGAGTTACGAGGCATTACCGGATGTATCAGACAACTTATGAATAGTTCACAAATAAAATAACATTCATAGCATAATTTAATTACTAAATCCCTATATCGAACTCTCAAAGTCTAAAACATACATTTAAGTGAAACGAAATTCGTTTAAATACTCCAAATTTTTATTTTTATTATTTTTTATTATTTTTATTTTTTTATAAATTTCGACAGCATTTCTGCTTATTTTTACATAAAACCCCTGCAATTAAAACCATATCTATTTCAAACATAACCAATTCAACCAATTTATTTCACACATTCATTTTCTATTCTATTTACTTTCTAAACAACTTAATCAATATAATATTAATTTAAATTTATCATTGTGCTAATTAAATTGAAATGAATAAACTTTTTCATTATAATTCTTAAACTTGCAATACTAATATTTTAAACTATTTATATTCAAAACATAATAACCTTTATACACGTCATAAGTACATACCACATTATCAAAAGAAAATATACATCACCAAAAGTTTTCTAAAGTCGGGTCTGGCTTTGGATGCTGGTTCAGTACTTGACTTCTACAACCTGTGCACGGAAACAACTGTACGCTGAGTATGCATATACTCAGTGGTATCACTATAATTCAGTTTATAATTAAATACAGTAAATCACACACATACTTTTACATTACAATTATCATCACTTAATGAACAAGTCAATCTTTCATGTTATCATTCAATTATATATATATATACCATTCTTATTTCTTTATTTCAATTCTCAACTTTCACATAGGACATATCATTCAAATTTAGTTTTATCAGTAGATCTATTTCATTTATCCCTATTAACTTGACTCAGACTCGGCGGATACACGGATTCCAACCAACACACCAGTACGGCACAATGTGCCATAACGGTACACAATATCTAATAAGTAATCAGTAACGGTAGCAGTAATAGTAACGGTAACAGTAACAGTAACAGTATTCAACACACAAAGTGCTGAATCTATAACAGTAACGGTAACAGTATTCGACACACAAAGTGTCGAATCGGTAACAGTAACAGTAACAGTAACAATAGTCGGCACATAAGTGCCTGATCAGTAAGCCAGCAAAAACCCATACTCTTCCATATCCTATGGCATGCCAACTATATCCGACTACCCCGACTAGTTAATAGGGTATTTAAATCATTTTTCAGTATAATTTCCATTTCGATTCAATATTAATTATAATTTATTATTTTGATCAATTTTCACAGTAGTACAGTAATTCACTTCATTAGAAATTTTACAGTTCAATACAATATACGTAACATTATTTATTAATTTCATAGTTCAATTCGGTATTCAAAACAATATTCAGAATCCAATAATTCAGTTCAGTATCAATCTCAATTTTAATACCCAATCACAAATTTTATTATTTCATTAAATACTTACCTTAAAATACTTACCACATATTCATATTAAATTAAACACATATTAATTATAAAGCTTGAGTTATAGTGATACAAACCAAAATTCTCTTCGGATTTAATCCTCGACGATCTTTCCTTTTCCTTTTCCTTTTTAGGCCGATGCTTCAGGCTCGATATTAGCTACGAACAATTAAAATAATTTCACAATTATTAGCATAACACAATTTAAATGCTGAAATTTTTATCCAACTTTTACTTTAATTCCACTTTAATCCCAACTAAACCTATATATTTTTCTTTCTCAATTCATACCTTTTTACTACTCAATTTCTTACCAAACTCACATCTAACTAAATTTTTATCATATTTTCATAATTTCAAATTTATTTCAATTTAATCCCTAAAACTCAAAACTTATAGCTTCCTTTACAATTCAATCATTTATTCAATTCTAATCAAAATTTCTATCAAATAATCCCCCAATTCCATCATTTGTTCAACATAAACCCTACTCAAAAATCTATTAACTTTCAAATTTTCAACTTAAATTCAAGAGTATTTCACTCTAAGATTCCAAAAACATCAAATTTATAAGAAAAGGACTTGATTAAACTTACTAATTAAACTTCAAGCTTTAAAACCTTAATTTTCCCTTTCTTCTTTCTTTCCTTTTTCTTTCCTATTCTGTTTCGAAATGTTCTCTGTTTCTTCTTTACTTTATTTTATTTCATTTCTTTTATTCTTTTATTTTATTAACTTTATAATAATAACAACAACAACAATAATAATAATAAATATTTTATTTAATAACAAATATATATAATACAATTGGACACACATATATTTTACACTTGCCTATTATCATCACCATCCAATTGTCCTTATTTTATTTAGTTTATATAATTTAATATTTTAATATGATAAAAATCTTTTTACTTAAATAAAAAGTAATTAAATAAATATATTACAAATGTATAAATATATGAATTACACTTGTATAATTTAATCACCATACATTTGTCTTTATTTTAATTTATTTTTAATAATAATAATAATCATAATTTAATAATATAAATTATAATTTAATAGAATAATAATAAATAATAAATATCTATATACTTAAATAAAAAAGTAATTAATAATTAAATTATATATATTTACATAATTAAAATCTAAAAATATCTTAGATTTTAACATGTTTGCCGTCTCAACTTATGCTAAATGGCTTAATTGTCATTTTAGCCCTTTTTACTTTCTTTTAATTTATAATTAGACTTTCACTCTTTATTCAATTTAATTCTTTTTGCTAATTACTCTAAATTAAGCTAAATTTACTTAATTAAAACCTAATTAGACACACCACTAGGCTCATAAATATTTTTAATAATTATTTTCGAACTTATTTCACTAAGACGGAGGCCCGATAACACACTTTTCCGGTACCCACGGATTTTGGGTCGTTACACGTTGCTACTGGGAGAGTTGCTCGTCATTTGATAACACACTAAGACGAACTCTATTTTTGGTACATTTTAGGTCATTTGATACCTATTTCAAGCTACCAATGTCGCTGATCTATTTGGAGCATAATTTTACCCTTATTTCTGCACAAAACCAACCAAAGTACCATCCAAAACAATCATTTAACCATTTCTATGTTCAATCAATCAAATATGCCCCACATATTTGGCACCACACCTACCAATTTAGCCTATTCATTCTTCATCTATACCACCATGCTTTTGTTCATGCTAAACCATCATTTGACAAATATTTTTACATTCAAAATGGTCATTCAAAATTCCAAACATGTTATCAACCAAACACATATACATATAGGCAATAATTTTATCAAAGATCAACCATTAACCATGATTCAATCCAAACTATCATTTCCAATTAAACTCATATTTTAAACACCTATGTACATCCTACATAATCTAGATTTAAAGAAACAAATGTCTATCAAATGATGATAGGATAGTATAAACATTGTGGTGATCTAATCGACACATTCCGTAAAACTAATGATCTACAAGGGAAAAGGAGACAACATCTAAGCATTTAAAATGCTTAGTAAGTCCATATGAAATTTACTTAACTTACCCTGACATGACAACAATTTAGTAATTGAAATCATTGATAAAAACATAGCAATCCTTTGGTATCCTACACTTCATGTGCATTCAACTAATATCTTAAATAAGTTAGTTCAATCACATGTCATAAGTTTATAACACATTCATACAATGATATAACATTCTATCATAAAACATGTACCACTAAATCAAATCCCACTTGTAACATATATATATATTCATTCCGAGCATTACATTTCCATTTAGTACCTTTTTCATTTCTGTCGTTTGCCTAGAGAACTAAAGTAAATTGAACTCGGATACACGAGAATGATTTACTTCCACAAACTGTAGAGTTGGTTTTCTTATACAAGCTTTATTCAATGTTGCTCCTCAAGTTGTTGAGAATCAGCAGCATGTGTTGGATCTCAGCCATAGATAAATAATTATTTTATTTTCTCACACGAGCTATGATATTTGAATTTTCTCACACAAGTTGTGATATTTGGGTTGCTCACTTAAGTTGTAGGTCAAGTTTACCTTTACAACTTTATTCAATACTACTCACTCGAGTTGTCAAGAATCCGCAACACATGTTGGATTTTAGCCATCGATACAAAATTCCCTAAATAACACCTAGATTATTTTATAAACCCTAATGGCATGTCATTCATATCCTAATTGTTTACTAAGTTCACACGAGCACCATTACCATTTCTATATCATTTCAAACCCTAAAATCGTAACCATGTAATGCCATCATATTCATAACATCCATCCATATACATTTCAATTCCATTCAATGCATCATATCTATTTGTGGTAATAATATCATTCATTTTTTACGATTTAGTCCTTTAGATGTCAGTTTCATCAAAATTACATAACAGTTTAAACTAATAAGTAAACAATATAATACAAACATATCATGAATTAAATAAGTAAGTCTTATATGTACTTACCTAGCAAAAACAACAACTAATAAGGTGTCAGAGACTAATCCGTAATTTTACATTTTCCTTGATTATTCTCCGATTTATTCAATTCCCGACCTATAATAATTTGTTTCAATTTATCAATTCTAGACCTCTTATAATAGCCTATTATAAGCATGTATAAATTTAATTTCATTTTTTAGATGTCCCCTAATTTTTTTCATTTTATTCAATTTAGTCCCTAAAATCGAAATAGCTATAACTTTCAATTTTCAGTCTTAATTTCAAAAAAAAAATTTCAATTACATCCTTCTATAGATCTCTAATAACTATATTCACAAAAATTTCACACCTAATTCAAAATTACATCATTTTAGTCCCTGAGTTCAAAACTAACATTTTTTACTTTATAAACTAGTTCTTTTTCAAATCTAAGCTTGAATTTTAACAATTCAGTACCAAAAACTTCAAGATTCAATAATGGAAGCTTTTGTAAACTTTAACAGGTTTACAAATTTATACCTGAGTTAGCTAAATCAAGTTCCCAAGACCTCAATAACATACAAGTTATAAGAAACGGACTTGAAAACTTACCAAAAATGAAGGACCTAATGTTGAAAGCATAAAACCCTTATTAAGTTGAACATGAAATAGCCATTTTTTTCTTTTTATTTTTCACTTATATTCTTATTATTTAATTAAGCCTAATTAAAAAATGTTAATGACAATTAACTAATTTGGTGGATGAAAGTTGTCATCCACCACCATTTTCTAAATTAAAAAAAGCTGCAATGCTCAATTGATTCTTTAATTAACTAAAATTCCATAGTGATAAACTTTTACTACTTTTACGATTTAGGCTTTCTACCTTAATTAATCACTAATTTGACAAAAAATACCTATCCAAATTTTAGTTCACCTAAATAGTAACTCCGTAAATATTTACGGAGCTCAGTTTAAGGAAATAAGGTCCTGTTACCTCATTTTCCAACACCACTAACTTTTGGGTCGCTACACTTGTACCTTAACTAACTATTCAATTAACAAATTTGTCAACCCAAAATTCAATATAATATTATAATTAACTCTTAAATATTAATTAATAATATCTACAGACTCAAGCATCAAAAAACAGGGTTCCAAAACCTCTATTTTTGGCACCACTAAAAATTAGGCTGTTACACGGAACTGTCGAGAGGGAAAGGAAAATTGAAAATCGACGATGAATAGCTCAGAAATTCGGTTTGTATTTTTATGATTTGGAAACCATTTATTTTCTGCCTGTTCATGTCATTTTTCATTATATGGAGTTTAATGTGAGTTATTGATGATTAATTCAGTTGAATTGATGTAATTAAGATTGATTACCAAGACAATGACTAAATTGAATAGATTAGAAATTTCATGATATGATTAATATTTGATAATTTGTATGAAATTGAGTTGAAGCATGTTGTGTTATATGATAAATTGATGATTTGATGATAAATTGAGAATAAAAGAATATGAATTGATTTAAATGTAATGAATTGAAAATTGATTTCCCTATTAGCTATTCGGACTGAGTCAAATATAGTTGGCATGTCATGACATTAGATTATTGATTGAAAATCATTGTTGCTAGGCAACCCGAGATGATAGATTAATCAAATTTAGAAAGCCACAATTGTCGAGCAATTCGGGGTGGTATTATGTACATCTATACCGTAATCATTGTCAAGCACCCCAGAGTGACAGATTCGTGTATCCATTATGAGTCGATGTTAGGTTACTAGGGTTAAAAGCATATGAACTAGCTAAATGGTATATGAGATAAATAGAGATTGAATTATGATATACAAAAACATTTGAAATGGATTAAGACGAGCCCTAGGGTTAATCAGACAATAATGATCTTATAAACTCGGAAATGATTTTTTTTGCATGTATATGTAAATGAATTGTCTAATAAGAGAGGTATAAGCATGACTGTGTGCAATTGAAAATGTTTGAAATTAATTGGCATGAGATTAGGTTAGAAATTGAATATGTGCATTTTGCATAAGCTTGTTATATTGTCTTGAATCATAGACTTACCACTGAGCATATTAACTTAGCGTATGGCTTGTTTTCTCTGTGCACAAGTAAAGTAGATTTTGAAAGTTTGAGCAGTTGATCCAGCATCCAGTAATCAAGCCTTGACTCAATAAAGTTTTTACATATCCTATTTTGTTTTAAGTTTGGCATGTACCTAATTTGAGTTAATGTTGGTATGCTTCTAAGTTCATATATCCTTTAGAGGTAGGACTTAAAGGTGTAAATTTGGTCAAATAATTACAATATGTTCATAAACCCTATGTATATATGGTCTTTATGGTATGTTATGCACTAAATGTTAATGGCCATAGTAAATTTAGGTATGAATGAATATGTTTTGAATGAAATTACTCTAGATGGTTAGCTTATATTTGATGATGCATTAGTATAATATTGAATAAGGTATTAGAGTGCATGAATTGTTGCTAGAAAATCGCAGATGTTGGTTGATTATGAATTGTTTAAAATTAGAGATTGATTGGAGAAGTTGCAAGTTAATGTCATTAGAAATTGCAGAAACAGTATGTGACATCTTAACATTGAATGAGTGTCATTGCAATGAGATTAGGCTACTCAAAATTAAGTATGATTAGTCAAAAAAAGCCCTAAAACAGTATGTTGTGTCATGATGAGGAACCTCTATCATCGCGACGTCAACTTGAACTTTTGAAAATCTTATAGTTTAGTTCTGATTCGATCTCGGGTTAACATTAGAGCTTTCACAAGCTTATAGAAGACTCGAAAATGAATACAAATAGTTTTATATACTTTTTTATTAATATTTTAACGTCTAAGGTTGTAAATCAAATGGTAATTTGATCATTGTTTCTTTGACAACGAATGTGGCACCTTATAGCTCGGATCCAACAATTGAGTTGAGTATGGGGTGTTTCAAATCCAACATAGTAAGACCACCCACTGTCGAAAAAATCTCCCCCTCCCACTATGTGGGGATGTTCATCATATCAGTGATAAGAAAACAAGCTTCAAACTTCCTTCTATGTAAAGCCTTGGTCAACATATCCGCATCATTATCATTAATGTGAAATTTCTCAAGCTCTAACAATTTAGCCTCAAGAACTTCTTGTATCCAATGATACCTCACATCAGTATGTTTAGGCCGAGCTTGAAAAGTCGAATTCTTACCAAGATGAGTATCACTTTGGTTGTCATAAAACAAGACATATTTCTCTTGAGTAAAGTTGAGTTCTTGCATAATTTTCTTTGTAACACCCCAAACCTGACCGAGTAGGTTTGACCCGAATTTGGTGAGCTACATTAGCTACCAAAGTGACTTTCTGTTAATTCCCAACCTAACTTCCAACACACCACAAATATGTGACATATAAAGCACTAATTTATAACACAACAATGGAATAATATCATACATGGAATGTAAAACATGCGAGCTTATCAAACAAATAGATGTAGGGTTTACATGTCGTCTAAAAAATTAAACTTAACTGTTCACATGAAAGAAATAAACAAAGTATTTTAGCACATTCAAACATAAATTCAAGTACTTAGAAGTAAGTATTAAGGTTCACACAACACATAGGTTCGCAATATAACAACAATTCGCATAACTCCTAACTTCACACTTAAACAAAACATCATGGGTTCGCATGCAAATGGCTTCGCAACAAAATAATTTACTCATGCAAAGGTTCTCACAATTTGATAGGATTCACTAGATAGAAATTTTAATGCAACTAAGGTTCACATGCATGTTGAGGTCGCAAGCAGATAAGTCATTCACACAAGGGTCGCAGAACAATAATACTTCACAATAAAAATGGCTCATATTTAATATTAAGACATACTTTAGCAATATTGAAAAGACACAACATGGTACAAATGCATGGAGAAATAAAGAAACATCAAACTTTATTCATGCAGAGAAGAAATTAATAACATAGGTTTAGTTGTAAGGTTCACAGAATGAAAATAAACTTAAACTTTCAAAGAAATTGTTTCAATAACATAATCAAATTAGGATAAATCTAAACCCACATAAATAAAACTCCATCACCTTTTTCCCAAGTTCGCCAACATCTATTTAGGGGTGAGCCTTGCCACTTCCATCCGTAACCTACTTACCCTACGAATTAAGAGAGGAGTGGGCAAGTTCATTGCAAACTCAGTGAATAATCAAGAATCAACAGAGTATGATTAAAATATGAATTTTAAAACAGAAAGAATACTTAGTCTAAAAAATTGTATAGCGTGTTGGGTTCACATTGAAGGTACGAGACCTAGTTCGTAGATCCTATTTGTCAGAAAACATAAGTTTGTCAAAGTAGTTTCGCATGTATTTACTGAAAATCATACTTAAAAACTTAGCTTGTTCTTGTTTGAAAATGAAACTTATATAGCATGAAACATACTCACATACTTGTCTTATCATAATGGCTGAGGAACATCAAATATGTTCTCGTAATTGTCTTAACATACTTATCTTATCAGAATCTGTTGGATATGGAGATATCTTTATAACACCTCAGAATGACTCAAAAAGTCCTTAACATGTTCCATAAGTATAGCATAAATCTAAACACTCTCCTGTATTGTAACACCCCTATCCCGTATCCGTCGCCGGAATAGGTAAAGGGGCATTACCGGACTTGAAACTCATATCAGAACAGTAAAAAAATTTTTCATTTTCTTGAAGTAAAGATCATTCAATTGGATAATTGCTAGACACAACCAGGGATAAAATTTAAAAAAAACTTATAAAAGTAAACATTCATAAGATGTCATATTCGCATAGCTTATATACATTAACCAAAATATCCTCCCACTACTAGTCTATTCTATACATGCCATAAGATAATCCAAAACATAGCAGTACCAAACAGTGGATAGTGATAGTGTGACTAGTTGCTGACGATCCCCGAGCCTGTAGCTTCCAAATGAGATCTATAAAACAGAGGAAACAAAGTAAACGGAGTAAGCATTACAATGCTTAGTAAGTTTTAAGCAGTGTCAACAGATAACAATCAAATTATAACATAGTTGTTCGTATTTTTATTTCACTCTTCCTTCGGGCATACCATCCCTTTACCGAATATGCACATCTCATCCTATATAATAGGCAGATAAATTCTCACTTGATAGTGATCTCTTATAAACATAGGTACATTACATATTCTCACCTAACTTTCCACATTGACCAAATGCACAATAATCATAGAACAGTCTTATTGCTTTACTCACATGTACACCACATAACGACCTTGTGATTTAGTCCAAATCAAGCTTAAATATAATCTCAAAATACATACCTGACCAACTTAACGCATTGAACGTATTTATTACCAACTGTTACTGTGAAGTCGTATAATCTTATGCTTTACTCGAATCTTCAGCGAAACCTTTAGCTCGAATAGTCCCCACTCGTAGTTAGCGGGTCTCACCTGGACAAAATCCCCACACGTAGTCATCGGGTCTTACCCGGAATATATTTCCAAGTTTCATGTACATTTAATCACATGTTACAACATTCACATCGACTGTCATATTTGTAATTCACTTGCCTCATCAAATATCTAATAATACACACCTTTCACATTTGGTCATTCGGCCACAATATACACACATCTCCTACATATTTCACATTAGCCATTCGGCTTTACCAAATATACATATCTCATACATATTTCACACTAGCCATTCGGCTTTACCACATATACATATCTCATACATATTTCACACTAGCCATTTGGCTTTACCACATATACATATCTCATACATATTTCACACTAGCCATTCGGCTTTACCACATATACATATCTCATATATATTTCACCTTAGCCATATGGCTTTACCACATATATATATCTCATACATATTTCACACTAGCCATTCGGCTTTACCACATATACATATCTCATACATATTTCACACTAGCCATTCGGCTTTACCACATATACATATCTCATACATATTTCACCTTAGCCATACGGATTTACCACATATACATATATTTGTCTTGTACATCAATTTCAGCAATAGCTTATAAGCAACTCAAATAGTTTCATCAATGTTTACAACAAAATCACATATTCACTACAAGTTGTTTTTTCTGAGCAATAGTCACTAAATTATTTATAACTGGAGCTACAAAACTCAAAATCAATTGCCGTTAATTTTCCCTGAATATAGACTCATATATCTTCCATCCATAAAATTTTCAAAATTTTAGGTTTGGCCAATCAATACCAGATTTTTCTTAAAGTTTCCCCTGTTTCACTATTTGACTAATCTGACCAGTCTTCACTATGAATCAAATTTCTCATTGTACAGAATTCAAAATATGTTCTATTTGATTTAATTTGAAACTAGACTCATTAAGGAGTCTAAGCATATAAATTTTATCTTGTAACCATTTTTGTACAAATTATAGTGATTTTCTAAAAATAGGACAGGGGATTTCGGAGTCATTCTGACACTGTCTCACACAACTTTAAATATCTCTTTATAGGAAATTTCTTTGCTTACACGGTCTCTTTTATAAGAAACTAGACTAATTAAGCTTTGATTACATATTTTATTCAGCCTATAATTCCACACCAAAAATTTATAGTGATTTTCTAAAATCACGTTACGGCTGCTGTCCTAAGCAAATTATTACAATTTGCTCTTAAATTTCCAAGTCCAAACACTTATGAACTTACCATTTGAGTTTAAGACATATCATGGCCACATCATATCTTATTAAATCAACTCATTATGTCCTATTATGATTGAATTTACTCAACGTTTAATCACTTAAAACTTACCTCGGAAGTGGACGACGACTAGATATCCACGGTTATTCGTTTACTTTCTCTTTTCCCCTATCCGACTTTGATCCTCTTTGCTCTTAAGCTTAAGTAAAACAATAGATTTGCTTAAGTACTTAACTAATATTATTCACTTAACAATCACATTTGGCAATCACATATCATTTAATCTACATCTAAAACAATAGATTTCAATATGTATCATATTTAATAAAACATGCCATGATTCGATTTCATGCTTATTTAATTTATATCTAATTCACATTCTAAATAAAAGTTTATCAAGCTTCCATCTTCATTTAACTATGTACCATTTAGAACTATCAATACTTTACACCCTTTAACAAATTATAATCAATTGCCAAATGCATCTTTGACAATTTAAACCACACAACTCAAATTCTTACAATTTAAGCTTAGAAATTTCTATTCATGTAAATTTTAGCAACATGGAGTCCATTAAACACTCCAAAATTCCATTTGAACAACAAGTGTTCAACCTTCTAGCATAATTTCAATCTGGACAGCAAGCATTATTTAACATTCAGGCTGTTTTATTAGACCATCCTAATAGCTTAATTAACACCAATTTATAGCCCCTTGAACAATGAATTAAACCCATTCGATTAGCAACAAAAACTAATATTTAACAACCATTGTTTTCTTTTATTTCAAACATGCAGCAGACCAATTCCTCCACATATTACAGCACATTCAAATCAGCATTTACATGCTGGAACAATTTGTTTTCAAGCTGGAGTTTCCAGCAGTCATTTATGCATTTAATTGTCACATTGTTACGTCACTACTAACAACTGAAACTTAGTAAGAATAACATAATATTTTAGCTATTAGACTCAATTTATCAACCCCTAATCGGCATGAAAATAGAACCATTAATTTGTTCAAATTTTGGACAGCATAACGAAGGCACAAAATTGGACAGTAGTAATTTTTACAACTAATCAAAGAGCTTTTCTTTTCTACAACCCGCATCCATGCCTTCCAACCACAATCCATCATCATTTTTCTTTACAACAAAGTTAAAGATAGAGGGGAGCTTAGAAAACTTACCAACTTAGGATACAACTCTTAAACAAGCTAAATCCTTAGTTTCCTTCAACATGCAAACTGTCTCCATTTTTCTTTTTTTTGCAGCCCTCTTCCTCTTCTTCGATGGATTACCGAGTTACTTGAAATTTCAGCTACCTAACTAGCTAAAATCATAGTTTTTCCTCCTTCTAGCCATCTTCTAAGCCAAAAATTAAAGCAACCAAACTTTCTTCTTCCTCCCTCAAGTCACGGCAATGGAGGAGCAACCTAGCTAATTTTTTTGTTTCTCCCCTACTAACCACTATTATTTTATTACCCATGTTCTTTATTTTATTATTTCTAACATAAAACACTAACATAAAATGTTTATAATACATTTCATCCCATAGCATGGCCGGCCACTACTTGTCATAGGTGGAAATTTGACATGCAAACCCATTATTTTCATAACATGCACTAATAGATCCTTATAGATTAACCCATCACATTTCAAAGTGTCACACATAAGTCCTATTAATAAAATTCACTTTCAATTAACAAAATTCAAACATGAAATTTTCACACATGCATATATACATATAATAAGCATCAAGTATGACGGTTAATTATTTTTATGACTCGGTTTTGTGGTCCCGAAACCACTTTCCGACTAGGGTCACATTAGGGGTGTCACATGTATGCCAACATGTCCCATTAAATGGTGTATAGCTCGAAATTCCCTTATCTCTCCACATGTCCCAAGACCTTAACTCCAAAAATAATAGAATTTATAGGTGAGTACTTACAATCCTTTGTTATACCAATATATAACCAAAATAAGGGCTCGCAAAAGAGCTCGCAAAGAAACTTATCACATAGAGCTCGCATAAAGAGCTCACAAAACATAGCTTATAAAACTATATTTTAAAAAATGCTTTAAAATATACGCTCACATAAGAGCACACGTAAATCATATTTTTAAAACATAGCTTGAAAACATAATTTGGAAATGTATCTTGAAAATAGAATATTAGAACTTTAAAAATAGAGTTTAGTTTCAAAAACCAAATTCTTGGAAAACATAACATTTCACACACCAGTTACGAACCCTGAGCATTCATACTAAAAAAAATGATAGTTAGCACACTTATGGCAATTCTTAACCACTCACTAATAAAGCTGAGAATTTAAATGAGTTTTGCTTTGCCTTTATCCTTTCTGGTAAATGGTCTGATTGGTTTGCAACATACATAAACACATAAATTACTAAAAAAGACAAAACTTACGAAATTCACACATGCAAGCGAACCTAGATTTTTGGACATTCAACCCTAACAGGACAGAGGCTTACCTTAGTTTCTATGAACTTGGTTCAAAACAAAGACTTGACAACAGAATATCGATGAGAGAATTTTCATGGAATAAGGGTTGTACTTATAGGCAGTAAGTGACTTAATGATCCTAGGATACCCAACTTAGGAAGCCTTATTCGATTTAGAAGAAGATTACGTGCACGAAAAGTATTCCTTGATACACCATATCTTTATTTCCTAATTTTTAGTCTGACTCGACTTTGACTGGTGAACCCTCAGTTCGCAACTCAATTGGTGAACATAACTTGCAATGAAACTGGCGAACCCTCTTACCGCATCTTTTGGTGTATATTGCTTCACCTGATTTCTGGCAACTCCTTACTGATACTATCTTAACAAACCCTTTGTTGAATTCCATTTGGCAAATCCCTAATTCGTAACTTAACTAGCGAACCCCAGTTTGTCGAAACAATGACGAACCCTCATTTTTTAGACCAAACGGGTTGTTACATTCTTGCACAAAAATTTGAAGCATGCATCAAATACAAGTTCAAACTCTTTTTCCCTAAAGCCACTACTGAGGAGCCTCTAGCCAATTTCCACTGGCCCTTTTTGAAAGTGTTATAGAAACCATCATCATCAAGCTTTCCTACAGAAATCAAATTCAAATGAATATCCAGTGCATGCCTAACATTTTTCCATCATTAGTGACCAAGCTAATACCTCCCATGTTGCAACCTGTACCAAGCCATCATTACCCATCTTTAGTACCCTAAAATCACCAAAAGTATAAAATGCGAAGAACTCCTTCTGTGATGTGACATGAAGTGAAGCATCAGTGTTGATCTCATGCTAGGTTGCTCAAGTTCTCATCACAAAGGACTAATAGATCATTAGTAGTAGTGGCAATAACACATTCATATTTCACATTATGCCTTTCCCTTTTATTTATTACCACCACCTGTATTCTCTCTTTTCCACTTGTAGCAATACTTCTTGATATGGTCTTTCTTACTACAATGATGACACCCAAGATTCCTATATCTTAATTTAGACTTACTTCAGCTTTTATCTCTACCCTTTTTACCTTTCTCTTTACTTCACCCCCTTCTTTTAATAACTAGAACCTCAGATTATGATGAGGAGCTTTAAGAAATTATTCTCACCTCTTCGTTCAATACACTACTTTTAGTAATTTCCAAGGTCATAGTTCCCTTTAGAGCAACATTAATGAGCGAAACTTGAAATGTTTCCCAAGAATCAGGTAAAGTAGCGAGCAACCAAAGCCCCGTAATCTCACCATCAACTTTAATTCCCATAACAAGTGGTTAAGTCAACAAACCTTGAAACTCACTTAAGTGGTCAGCTATAGAAGTCCTTTCCTTATAACTCAACATTGTCATTCTCTTAAGCATGTATAACTTATTATTGTCGAACTTCAAAACATTCAAGTTTTCAAGCTTGTTCCATAATGAGCCTTCTTTTTTAACTTGATCAATGTGGTTATAGACACTCTTCAACAAATTTTCGAATAAAACTACACACCTGCTGAAGCTTAAATTTCCACTCCTCATCCATTTCTGAGTTGGGTTTTTGGATAACAACGACAGGAAGATGCAAAAACTTCACAAACAAAAGATCTTTCATTTTGTCCTGCCAAAGTTGATAATTTGTGCCATTCAACATAATTATCTTACTAGTGCTAATTTTCATGATACCAAACACAAGAACCAAGCTCCTGATACTAGTTTGTTAGGACAAACCCAAACCCGACGAAATAACGTGAAAGCACAATTACTGTTCTTTCACTCTCAATAAATTTATTTGGTATATGGAAAACCCAATAACATAACATATCAACAATCAATGCAAATCAACCATAACACCATAAGCAAAAATAATAAGACTGAGACATGCAATTTTACGTTGAAAACCCCTTGAATGCAAAGGTTAAAAACCAAAAATTCCACTATAATCATAATCTTGCTACAAGATCACAACCAAGCTACCATAAAGAGTATACAACTTAAACAATGCTATTTACAAATAATCTCAAGCAAACTTTAAGAGAAAAGTTGAGAATATCACCAAAAAGAGACTAACTCTGAAAGCTGAAAACTTAAAGCTACAATACCCCAAACAAAAATCGGACCTTACACATCAAAACTCTTCAATTCTACTAGCTACTATAAAAAAATTAGCTCCAACAGATACCGAATGGACCTTTGATCGAAGAGAACATGAAAGGTAGTCTGTGTATAAAAAAAACAATGTTTTTTCTTTCCCGCTTTTCTTTTTTCTTTGATTTTTTCCTGCACATCAAAAAGAAAACTAACTCTTTTTTTTAGCAACCCCCGCAACACATATGTGTAGGGCACACGAAAAGGGGCTCCCACATAATGGGACCACGGCCCAATAATTCTCTTAATTGTTGTAACCTTTGCTTTTGTAATTCAAGAGGAAATACATTAGGTAAGAATATTGTTGACTTGTGAGTTTTCTTATTTTATTTATTATTTGTTAAAAAAGTACATTGATTAAGTTTTAATAGAGTTTTAATTAATGTTGATTTATGTATTGAGTTTAAATTATATTAGGATAATCCTAAAAAGTTATTTTTTTAGGCCTTCAATAAATATGTGTTACTTCATTTTTTTTAAAAGAATTTCTAATTAATATCACACACTTTCTAATACGAGATCAATTATCCCTAATAGTATTTTAACATTAATTATTGTTGACTAATTAAATAAAATTAATGTAGAAAATTAAATAAAATTAAGAAATAGTTATAGCAATGTAAGGTTTATTGTTTTTTTTTCAACTAGATTTATGATTTATGGTATGGTGGGTTAGAATTTTAAAATTTATGATTTTAAGGAAAAAGTTATATTAGAGTTTAGGGTCTAAAGAGATCTAGAATTTAAGGTTCTAGGGTATAAGATTTTAGGGCGTAAGATTTAGGCTTTGGTCAGTAGAGTGAAGAGAAAATCAGAAAGATGAAAAATTGAGGGGATAGAAAGATATAAATTTTCTTTCCATAGGTGTGCTTGGTAAGAAAAACACATTGCTTGGTTGGAATGAAAAATTAAAGGAAAGAAAATAAAACATTTGGAAAATGTATAATTTTGAACTAATAACCACATCTCTCTCATTTTTTTTACTCTCATAATTTCAATTTAGAAAAATTGATTTTTATGCTTTGGGATAAAAATGATCGTCTTTTCTAATTTGTTCTCTTACTTTTATTCCTATCAAGTATACTCAAAATTTATTTAATTTTTTTTTACTTTATCATTCTTTATTTCTATCTCTCTATTTTTTTATCCAACCAAGTACACCTTTAAGGTTTTAGAATTTTATTAAAAGATAGATTAATTTTAAAGTTAAAATAGTAATGAAAATTTATTTGATAATGCGACACCTAATTATTAGATACTTAAAAAGTGATTTTTTTAAAGAATTTTTTTATACAATATTGGGGTGGGATTTTTAACACAGGAGATTTAAGTAACAACTTTTTTTTAAGATACTTTTTTTTATGAAGTCATGTAGATATAGTAACAACTCTTTTTTTTTAGGACTTAATTAATTTTTATAAAAAAAATTCTATACCATTTTAAACAAATAAGTAGAAAAATAAAGGAAAAATTATACCCAACATCATTAAACTATTAATAAGTTTACGCTTTTATTACTCAACTTCAAATAGTAACAAAATAATCGCTAAATTATTTGAAAGTTTTCATTTTGTAGTTGAATTATTTGAAAGTTTCTATTTAAGTCACTAGGCTATTAAGTTTATTTTTTAAAAGTCCGATTAATGAGCTACAAGTGACGATTTGACGATCAATACGGTAGATCAATATCCATCGATGAGTAAAGAAACAAAACTTAGATCCAAGTCAATCTAACAGTCAGTGTCGAAAATCAAAGAAAAAAGTTATTCA
Organism: Gossypium hirsutum; assembly: GCF_007990345.1. Lineage (NCBI taxonomy): Eukaryota > Viridiplantae > Streptophyta > Magnoliopsida > Malvales > Malvaceae > Gossypium > Gossypium hirsutum. The sequence continues at coordinate 55,347,407 of NC_053432.1, read as the reverse complement.
GATTTTAGTTCATAGATTCGTGACGTTCAAAGCTGCTTCATGAAAAAACTGAACTATAAAAGAGAAGGGAAATGATAATTTCGATTTGTGTAAGTAATACGAACAACAGGATTTTAACATTACAATAATTTAAATAAAAATTTTTGAATTATTTAATAATCATTTTATAATTTTTTAAAATTAAATAACCAAAATGTAAACTTACTAATATTTTAATAGTATTTTAATAATAAGTTCGGTCTCGTTTACCCAAAATAAGTAACAATCAAACTCCAACTTTCTAATCCATAAACCCTCGCACTCTTATTCACTTGTACTACAACAATCTCTCAAAATGGCACAGATTATATCACGCGCCGCCTCACCTTCTCCTTCCTCCCCTCCAAGCGCCTCTACTCCACCACCTCCATCACCCACCCTCCTCCCGTACCTTCTCTCTTCTTCTCCCGTCGCCCTCTTTTCCCTGTTTCTCACGCCGTCCGATTTCTACCTGTCCACCATACTCGCTTCACCTCCATCCGGTGCTGCGTCAACCGCTCCGGAAACTCGGCTTATTCCCCTCTGAACTCGGGGTCAAACTTCATTGACCGACCGCCCACTGAAATGGCCCCGGTTTTTCCTGGGTGTGATTACGAGCATTGGCTTATTGTTATGGATAAGCCCGGTGGCGAAGGAGCTACTAAGCAGGAAATGATTGATTGCTATATTAAAACCCTTGCCAAAGTTGTTGGCAGGTAATTTTTTTCAATCTTTTGGTGGATTTTTGGGTGTTTGGATGCTGAGAAAATGTGGGGGAAAGTGGGGGCCTAAGATTGGAAAGTAAATAATCTCCTGGGGTTTTTTTTATTGATTCTTTAGTAGGATTGATTGTGTAATATAGTTTCATTTCAGGATTTAAACTTCTTTGACATTGAATGCATTATTTTGTTTTTGTTTTTGTTTTTGAAGATAACCATCTTTGAGTTATTTGTTATTACCCTGTGTTAGTGAGGAAGAAGCTAAGAAGAAAATTTACAACGTTTCCTGTGAGAGGTATTTCGGATTCGGCTGCGAAATTGATGAAGAAACGTCGAATAAGCTAGAAGGTATCGATTTTGGGTGATCCTTGAATCAGTGGATTGATTTTTTATCGAAGTTAATGTTCTATAATAATTAAATTTGTGTTCTTTTCTTGTTAACAGGATTGCCTGGTGTTCTCTTCGTTCTTCCGGATTCATATGTTGATCCCGAATACAAGGACTATGGGGGTAAGCCTTTCAGGGAATAAATAGTTTCACCAAAATTCGAAATAATATTCGCATAAATTACTTGATTAACTGTGGACATGTGCATTGATTTAAGCATTTGACAATGTCCATGTTGATCTTATAGGTATATAAGCATTTTCTCGAGTTTGATGGTTAAGTGTTAGTCCTTCTTTCAGTTCAAGATTGTATGGATAGTTACATAATTTTGGTTAAATGATTGTAGGAATAATGAATAAAGCCGATTTTTCTTGGTACGATCTGACCTATTATCAGAAATCAATCCCAAGACCAATGGATCATTTAGTTTTCTGATAATATTAGATTTCACTAGGTTAGTTCTTAGGAAATCTTGATTTTGACTATTTGTCCTTCAACAAAAGAAGCATAGACCACTTTGGCAGGAAAAATTTTGTTGTCTTGGTCCTAATTTGAACCCTAAACAAGTATGAGTTAGTTGAATACTTGTGTTAGAAATTCTCGGATTTGGTTTTCAATTTCCATAAAGGATATAATTGACAAATCGAAGTTGCATATTATCCTTTTCCTTTAATGGCATGCATGTCTCCTTATTTGAAACATAAACAATCTGTTTAAGAGCTCGTAAACCATTTCTCAGTCCATCTTGGCGAAGCTACTAGCCTTTAGCTGGCAATGTGTAGCTTTGAATGCTAATGGACTCACATTGAAGTCCTCTTTGTACTCTTCTTTGCTTGAATTTTCAGCATTGCAGATTTCTTGAATAAGATACATAAAATTTTGCTTTTTCCCTAGTTCTACGGTTTTCATGATAATCTTTGTTAATAGATCAGTTTGTCTTTCTCAGAAAGGCAATAATCGAATAAATGAGACATGGACTTTTTATCTATGGTACTTTTTGAGTTTAATCTTCTGCAGTTGTTATTCTTGTACCGCATCTGGTTCATTTTGCTTCACATTGTAAATCCCATAGATCTATGATTTATGTTGGGTTAAAACATTTGCAGTTGAGTTGTTTGTTAATGGCGAGATTTTTCAAAGGTCACCTGAATGACAAAGGAGGGTTGAACCACAGCCCCAGAGAGCCCAAGACAGACCAAGGTACAATGATCGTACTCGTTATGTTCGTCACCGAGAAAACATGAGGTAAATAAAAAACAATGAATGTGTAGAAATCTTGAAAACATTAAGCTTTCTGATGTGTTCTTGGACATATTGAAGCTCATTATTACTATGAGCATTATGTTTGGTGTTTTCAAGCTGTTCTTGGACACAATTGATTTATGATTTTGAGGTGTTCATGGCTTAACCCAGATTCGAATTGGATTTATGTATTAGAATTAGTGTATGATCTAAAAGTATTTGTAGCGACGTGAAATTTTTGCTTGGCCGTTAATTGAGGTGATTTATTGAAAATTTAAAAATCGACTTTCGATTTTATTAAAAAGGGAGTCGCCATCGATCATTTTTTCTAGGTGTGATCAGACACCTAATAAATCCTCTTTTTTAAAAGAAAATTTATTTTTTAAACAAAAAGAAGGCCGAGTTTAGGTCTACGTCAAAAGCCAGAGAAAAATAGGGTTCGGGAGTTGATTACGTACGAGGAACGTATTAGCACCCTCGCGACGGTCAAAATTGGTATCTCGTTAAACATGTGTTGTCTTAATTTTCAAAATTGCGAGCTCAATATAACATTTAATCGTGATCCGATTAAAACACGAGAAATTTCAAGTTTTTTTGGTTTCTTTTGAGGACATTTCGTTTTTAACACGAGTCAATTGATATTCACCCAACATGACGATGAAATCGACGATTTAATGTTAAATCGATACGTTGCCTTGTTGAAATTAATTTAAAAACATGAATGAAAATATTTCTAAATAAAAAATAAAAGTAAAAGAAAACTAATATTGATGTTGAAATAAGATGTGAACTAATATGTGGAATTTGAAAAAGACAAATAATAATAAAAAGTTAAGAATATACGAAGCAAATAATATATAAGACATTAACAATGTATATGTGATAATAATAGTATAAAACAATAATAATGCATATGGTATTAAACATGATAATAATAGTAATAATGCAAATATGAAATAGTAGTGAACATATATATATAAAACATATAATACTAGATTTAAAATATATATATACAATATATATTAAAAATAGTAATAATATAAAAATAACTAATAATAACTATATATAAATATATACATATATGTATTAAAATATATATATTAAAGATATATACATATATAATAAAACATATACTAATATTAATAATAATAATATTAAAAGTAATTAATTCAATAATAAAGTAATGAAAATAAACAAAAAGGACTAAAATCGAATTAAAAACAGAGTTTGGGGGGAAATCTGAAATAAAAAAGAAGAGAAAATGACCTATTTCAACGCGTACAAATAGTGGAGGGACTAAAAACGAAATAAATCCCTTCAACCAAAACGCGCAGCAGCATTGAGGACCAAATTGGAAAGCGCAACAAATTATAGGGTCAAATTAAAATACAAAGAAAAATTGATTGTAAAAGCTTGAAAAAGAGGAAGGGCTAAATGCGCAAATAGCCCTTCCATAATAAAAACACGCGGATCCTAGCGGGTCAAGGTCGAATCGGGTCGGGCAGAGTGAAACGGCACCGTTTTGGGGCTTATGGGTGTCGACCAAAACAACGTCGTTTTGTAACGTCTATATAAATTAAATTTTTTGTTTTGAAATCATTTGTTATCTGTTTCTAAAAAAAAAAAAATTTCTTCCTTGTTTTCTCTGCAGGCTAAATTTCTTCCTTGTTTTCTCTGCAGGTCCAGGTTCCGGCGAGGTCCCTGGCCGGTCACCACCATTCTCTGCCGCCGCCAGCCACCGTACACAGTGGCCGAAAAGGTAAAAATTTCTCTCTTTTTTTGGTTATTTATTTCCCTTTTGTTTATCTATATATAAATGTAAAAAAATGAGAAAATATAAAAAAAGGATTCGAAATATACAAAAGGAAATGAAAATCACCTATTTTCTTCCGATTTGGCTTTTGTATTTTTCTATTTTGATGCTTTTGAATCACTACTTTTGCTTTAAACTTCTAGTGTCTTATATTGAATGAAAATTTTGCCGAATCTCTATTATTCTCTTTGAAACCTGTCCCCCTTACAAAATGTTTAGATTTGGCTTTTATAGCCTTTACAAGTTCTTTTTCTACTATTTTCTGTCTTTTCTTTTTATTGTCTTGCAGGTGCAACTTGTTGGAGTTCGGTGGCTGACATGGGCGGTGCTGAGGTGACTGGTGGTGCAGGCAGTCAGTGGGTAGTTGGCCGAAAGTTAGGGGGTTCGGCATCGCAAGCTAGGGGCTAGGGTTTTTGTTTTTTCTGTTTTGGGTTTAGTATTGGGCCACCTGGGTTTGGTTTAATTTAGGGATTAGGCTTGGGTTAAAATATGTTAGTTGGGCTAATTGGTATTGGGTTTGCTATATTGGGTCTTAGGTAGTTAAGATTTTGGGTTTGCTGTAAATGGGATTGGGTTTAAGGGCCCGAATAATTTGGGCTTCTACAGTACCCCTCTTTGCTCATTGCTGTGCAACGAGAATAGAGCAAAGACTTTCAAGGAAGACCAAATTTACCCTGTCTTATAGAGTCTTGACTTCCTTTGGGTACTTCTTGCTCAGGTAGTCTCTTTCCAGTCCACCGCATCTTGTAACTTTGGTTCAATCCACTGCAAATTTAGAGATATGCCTTGTAGCTTCAATCTACTCCAATGTAACTTCAAGGATATGAGATTTATGGCTTCGATCTTCTCTACAACTTCAGGAAGATAAGATCTACAACTTCAATCCGCTCTTCTACCGTTTCAGTGAGATAAGGTTTGTGATCTTTTCTTCTGCGACTTCAGAAAGGTAAGATCTGATATCCTCGATCAGCTCCACTGCAACTTCAGGAAGATAAGACTTGCAACTTCAACCTGTTCCACTTCAACTTCAAGGAGGCAAAATATGGTGTTTTCAATCAGCTTCAATCTTTATTCTTTATTGAGAAACAAACATCGAAAATAGATCCGCCTGCGAACTTAGTGTGTGACCTAGGACTCAACTCACCTCTCGCAATATGAGTTGATTTTTTTTAAAAACTGAAATTGGAAATACCTCGGCGTGTGACCTGAGGCTCAACTCACCTCTCGCAATATGAGTTGATTTTTGAAACACATAAATTGAAAAGCAAAAATTGAAAATACCTCAGTGTGTCCGGAGGCTTAACTCACCTCTCGCAGTATGAGTTGATTTTTTGAAAAGCAGAAATTGAAAAGCAGAAATTGAAAATACCTCAGCGTGTCCCGAGGCTCAACTCACCTCTCGCAATATGAGTTGTTTTTTTTTTGAAAAACAGAAATTGAAAAACAGAAATTTAAAACAGAATTTGAAAAGACCTTGGCATGTGGCCCGAGACTCAACTCACCTCTAGCAGTATGAGTTGATTTTTGAAAAACAGAAATTAAAAATACCTCAGCGTGTCCTGAGGCTCAACTCACCTCTCGCAATATGAGTTGATTTTTTTTTTAAAAAGACATAAATTGAAAAAACAGAAATTGAAAATACCTCAGCGTGTCCTGAGGCTCAACTCACCTCTCGCAATATGAGTTGATTTTTTTGAAACATAAATTGAAAAACAGAAATTGAAAATACCTCAACATGTAACCCGAGGCTCAACTCACCTCTCGCAATATGAGTTGATTTTTTTTAAAAACAGAATTTGAAAATACCTCGGCATGTGACCCGAGGCTCAACTCACCTCTCACAATATGAGTTGATTTTTTTGAAAAACAGAATTTGAAAATACCTCGGCATGTGACCTGAGGCTTAACTCACCTCTCGCAATATGAGTTGATTTTTTTGAAAAACAGAATTTGAAAATACCTCGGCATGTGACCTGAGGCTCAACTCACCTCTCGCAACATGAGTTGATTTTTTTGAAAAATAGAATTTGAAATACCTCGGCATGTAACCCGAGGCTCAACTCATCTCTCACAATATGAGTTGATTTTTGAAAAACAGAAATTAAAACATCAGAGTACCAAAACATGTCATCTGGTGGAACTCAGGTGTCTTTTCCTTGATTCAATACAACTATCATCACATCCTCTTGCTCTACTGGAGTACCTATATATGTCATGCATGATGTTATCATGATATGCACATGTTTGTCTTAAATGCCTTTATGCCTACATGATTATGCTATGCGCTTTAGGCTTGTTTGTCATATATCCCTTTTTGTTATGATTTTTGTAATGATCTGCATTCATTGCTTTGATTCTTGACTTTCTCTTCAGGCTTTGTACCCGTTTTCAAGCTTTACGAGTAATCTGCATTTCTCAGATATCACTCTTTTGTCCCCTGTTGAAATTTGTCCTTGCTTTGAGACTCTTGTACTTATCAAATTCTCATCCGGGTAATGCTCAACATTTCTTTTGTCTAAAGTATGTCATTTTACTGTTTATCATTTAAATAAACCACATAATGAGATGCATGAAAATGGTCAGGTAGGTACAAAAGAGGTACTTCTTATTTATTTATTTCAAAGGTAACAAACAAAAAAGTTAACCAAGGATAGTAAAAAAAGTGTCATAAAGAAAAGGGAATCGCATTCAGTAAATACAAATGCTCTAGATATTCAACGCATGATCTCTTCCACGTTACTTAACCAAGAATCTTTTCGAGCATGGCTTATTACGTAGAAGATTTCTTGCTTTCAGAAATGCTTCAAATATTGTAGTCTCGCTGTTTGACCCACCGTTCAAAACGCCTTGCTTTTTAAGCCCAGTGTTTGCTTCATTAGAACACCCTTTCGGGTTTTCATCCTAATCTTTTGTGTTAATCAAGACGTCCTTTTCGGGTTTTCACCTTGATCTTTTTTTTAGGCATAATATTTCTTCACAGCATCTGAATTCACTGGATTAGGTAACTCCTTCCCATCCATCTCAGTGAGAATCAAAGCTCCACCCGAGAATGCCTTCTGTACAACGTATGGTCCTTCCCAATTTGGTGCCCATTTTCCTCGAAAGTCTTTTTTTATTGGAAGAATCTTTCTCAGCACGAGTTATCCTTCGTGGAATTCTCTTGGCCGTACTTTCTTGTCATGGGCCGCGATCATTTTCCTCTAGTACATCTGTCCGTGACAAATTGCCTTTAAACTTTTTTCTTCGATGAGGTTTAACTGGTCATATCAAGTTCGAACCCATTCTGCTTCCTCTAATTCGACTCCATTAAGACTCGTAGAGAAGGGATCTCAACTTCGATGGGTAACATAACTTCCATTCCATAGACCAGAGAGAAAGGAGTTACTCCCGTAGATGTCCTCACAGATGTGCGATATGCATACAAAGAAAATGGTAGCTTCCCGTGCCAGTCTTTATATGTCTCGGTCATTTTCCCAATAATCTTCTTAATATTCTTGTTGGCCGATTCAACAGCTCCGTTCATTTTCGGGCGATAAGGTGATGAGTTATGATGCTTTATTTGAAATTGCTCACACACTTCCTTCATCATCTTGTTGTTCAGATTCAAAGCGTTATCTAAAATGATTCTTTCAGGCAACCCATATCAACAAATGATTTCCTTTTTCAAAACCCTGCAAACTGCAGTCTTCGTCACATTGGCAAACGAAACAGCTTCTATCCATTTTGTGAAGTAATCAATAACCACAAAAATGAACTGGTGTCCATTAGAAGTTTTTGGGGAAATTGGCCCTATAAAATCCATGCCCCACATAGAAAAATGCCACAGAAAAGTCATGACATGAAGGGGCGAAGGGGCTGCATGAATTTTATCACCGTAAATTTGACATTTGTGGCACTTTCGTGCATAACTAATACAGTCACTTTCCATCGTTAGCCAGTAGTAACCGAGTCTCATAATCTTCCTGGCCATAGTGAAACCATTTGCATGCGTCCCACAAATTCCTTCATGAATATCTTCAAGTATTTTTCTAGCTTCAACATCATCCACACATCTCAAGAGCACTTGATATTTTCATCTTTTGTACAGGATGTCCCCATCAAGAACAAATCTCGCTGTCATTCTTCTAATTGTTCTTTTGTCGTTCTCATTTGCTTGTTCGGGATACCTTTGATTCTTGATATATTCTAAGATATCATGGAACCATGGTCGTCCGTTTGCCTCTTTTTCAATGCTAAAACAGTGTGTAGGGACCTCGTTTATGCTCATTTGGAGAGGCATTATTTCTGTTTCTCTATTTGCTTTGAACATTGAAGCCAAAGTGGCTAGGGCATCAGCCAATTGGTTTTCTTCTCGTGGGAGGTAATTAAAAGTTACTCCTTTAAATTCTTTGATTAGTTCCGCCACTAGATCACTGTATTTAACCAATTTCGAATCCCTCACTTCCCAATCTCCACGGATTTGGTGAATCACCAGCGCTGAGTCTCCGTACACTTCTAGAATTTCGACATTTCGTTCAATAGCTGCACGAAGTCCCATGATACAAGCCTCATACTCCGCTATGTTATTGGTACAGAAGAAATTCAGCTTGGCATTAAACGGATAATGGTTCCCTTCTAGTGATATCAAAACTGCTCCAATCCCATGCCCCAAGGTATTCGATGCGCCATCAAAGCTCATTTTCCATGACTTTTCTTTTGATGACTCGCACTCTTTTTCTGTAATGCACATCAAGTCTTCATCCGAGAAATCAAACCTCAATGGCTCGTATTCCTCCGTTGTTCGAGTTGCTAAGAAATTAGCTATTGCACTCCCTTCTATCGACTTTTGGATCACATAGACAATGTCGTATTCTGATAGTAGGATCTGCCATCGTGCCATTCTTCCTGAGAGTGCAGGTGATTCCATCACGTACTTTATTGGGTCCAACTTTGAAATTAACCATGTCGTATGATACAGCATATATTGCCTGTGCCTCCGAACTACCCAAACCAAAGTGCAACAGAATTTTTCAATTGACGAGTACTTTGCTTCATACTCTGTGAACTTTTTGCTGAGATAGTAAATTACCTTTTCTCTTTTCCTTGACTCATCATGTTGCCCCAGTATGCAACCCATTGCATTTTTGAACACAGTCAGATACAATATTAACGGTCTTCCTAGAGTTGGCGGTACTAGCATCGGGGGACTAGACAAATACTGTTTTATCTTGTCAAAAGCCACTTGGCACTCTTCGTTCCATTCTCACGGATTATGTTTTCGAAGGAGTCGAAAAATTGGGTCACACTGGTTGGTAAGTTGAGCAATGAACCGAGCGATGTAGTTCAACCTCCCTAAAAATCCTCTGACTTCTTTTTGCGTGCGCGGAGGTGGTAGTTCTTGTATGGCTTTTATCTTATCTGGATCAACTTCAATGCCTCTCTCACTGACGATAAAGCCTAGCAATTTTCCCGAGGTAGCCCTAAACGTACATTTGGCTGGATTAAGCTTCAGCTGGAACTTTTTTAGTCTTTTGAACAAATTTCTGAGGTTCCCAACATGCTCTCTTTCCCCATTGGATTTGGCGATCATATCATCGACGTAGACTTCTATTTCTTTGTGCATCATGTCATGAAACAATAGCACCATGGCCCTCTAATATGTTGCCCCAGCGTTCTTTAATCCGAACGGCATCACCTTATAACAGAATGTTCCCCACATAGTTACGAAAGTAGTTTTCTCCATATCCTTAGGAGCCATTTTTATCTGATTATAACCCGAAAATCCATTCATGAACGAAAACAATGAATGTTTGGTTGTATTATCCACCAATGTATCGATGTATGGCAAAGGAAAATTATCTTTAGGACTCGCTCGATTCAAATCGCGATAATCCAAACACATTCGTACCTTGCCATCTTCCTTCGGTATTGGGACTATGTTAGCTACCCATTGTAGGTACTTGGAGACTTGTAGGAAGCCAACATCGAATTTTTTCTTGACTTCTTCTTTTATCTTTAACAGCATATCAGGTATCATTCGTCTTAGCTTCTGTTGAATGGGTTTGCATTCTGGTTTCAATAGGAGTCTATGGACCACTACATTCTCATCCAATCCTGGCATGTCCTGATACGACCATGCAAATACATCTTTGTACTCATGAAGCAAAGCGATCAAATCATGTTTGGTGTTATCTGAAATGGAGGTCCCAATCTTCACTTCTTGCCTCTTTTCCTTATTTTCCAAGTTTACTATCTCAACAGATTCTTAATGAGGTAGAATTTGTTTATCTTCTTATTCTACCATTCTTAGTAAGTTAGGAGACGAGACATAGTCTTCAACATTTTTCTCAGCTTCAAACTCTCCTAAACAAATAGCTTTCTCGAAATCAATTTCAAGATTTGTAACGGATTTGTTCATATCATTGATATCTGAGCACCTGAAAGTTGAATGAAAAAGAAAACTATAAAGGAGCATCAAAGTATTGGGACCAACAAGCATAATAGCTTGATGTGCGATATATGCAATGACAGGCTGTGAGAAGAGGGAAAAAGTATGAATTTAATGAGAATGAAAAGACTATGACAAAATACATCTCCATTAATGTTCATTTAAATAATAAAGAGCAAATCATAAGCTCTTACAAAGGAATCCCTACCATTACTTAGGGACACACAAAAAGAAGAGTGTTAACATTGAGCATTACTCTGGAGAAGACTTAGAAACTATAAGGAGACCCACAGCGGTCCAATTGTTCAAAACGAATCCAGGAGGACAAGGGCGTATCATTGAAACATCTTTAATTAGATCATCTCCTTTGTCAATGACATTTATACTGACATTCTGAAGACCCCTTTTAATTAATAACAGCGTGCTTCATGGATTATCTTACCCGGGGTATATCATTCCTGCAGATGTAAATGTTTTTGACAAAGGAGGGTACGTTATGGGCTCCCATTCTAATTCTCGGTCTAAGACTCTTGCAATTCACCTTTCTTGATCTTTCTGCAACTGTTTTCTTCTTTGTCGCATATCTGGTTTGAACCTTAAACCATATCGAGCCTTATGGGGCACTGATTTTAGAGATCTAACTATCCCTTGCTGATATCTTCCCAAACCTTTCCTTGCTTGAGCTCCCTTTCCCACAGTCAGCTCAACTCCCATCTTGGTATTCCTTGATAGCTTAGGCATGGGAATTTTATTTCCTTCAGCAATGAATGTAGCATTGATGAATTCGAAGGAACAGAAGGAACATTCTACTGCATCATTGCTTACTTCGAGATAGTGATCAAGAGACCATCCATAATAAACTTCACTTTTTGATGGAGAGATAAAGGAACTGCCCCAGTGGAGTGGATCCAAGGCCTTCCTAAAAGGTAATTATATGAAGGCGTGATGTCCATGACATGAAACTCGATGTCATATATATAGGGGCCCACTTCTAGAGGAATTTTGATTTTTCCCATGACTTCTCGTCTTGTCCCATCGAATGCTCTTACTGTAGAGTGACAAGGCCTCAGATAAGATATATCAATTGGAATTCTAGAAAGCGTGACCAAAAGCATGGCATTGAGTGTCGACCTGTTATCAATGAGCACATTCGGTATTATATAACCCTTGCAACGGGTTGTGATATGTAATACTTTTACGGAGGCCCTACCATTTGGCGGTATTTCGTCATCACTGAAAGAAATAAAATTATCCGCGTTTAGGTTATTCACCCACCTATCAAGCTTTTCGACAGATATATTGCTTGCCACTTAAGCTTGATTTAACACTTTCAGCAAAGCATTCCGATGTGGTTCTAAATTCAGCAGTAGGGATAATACCGATATTCGTGCCGATTGTTTGCTTAACTGTTCCACGACATTATATTCACCATGTTTGATGAACTTCAAGAATTCATGTGTTTCTTTTTCATCCACAGGCCTTTTAACTCCTTGTTCAGATAGAGTCCCAAGTTCGACCTCGGTCTCATGCATCGGTGTCTTTCCTTTCTGCTTCAAATCATTAATCTTCTTCATTGGTTCAACCACTTTAGAATAACACCTCCCGCTGCGGGTGAAGTGTCCTACTTCGCCAACATTTCCAGTTGTAACTTTGGATTTTTCACCTTCAGTTATGATAATGTTGACATCATATTTCCATGGTACTGCCTTGCTATCTTTGTAAGGAAAATGAGATGGTACTTTAATTATCATCTTTGGTTTCACTTGTTCCTTTTTTGTATTGTAATAAATCACCAATGGTCGATCGGCACTATAAGGGAGACCTGATATTGATTATCAGAAGCGCATACTTCTTCTTCATCCACCTCTTTTATTTTGTTAAAGATCTCAACTTCCTTGTTGTCCATCATGTTTTGAAGTAGTTTTTTGAATCATTCACAAGACTGAATGTCATGCTCTTCGATCCCATGAAAACCTCAAAAACACTGACTTTTTGTATTTCCTTCTTCGAAAATTCTGTTGGGGTGACAGAACAGCCCATTTTTAACCAGTACCTCCCAAAATTTTTGCAGCGGCATCTTTATTTCAGAAACACAACTTTTGGCACGCCACCTGTCTTCTTTTATCACCGCGCTCACGTTCCCTTCAGTGTAGTTAGGGAGCGGGTTTCCAGCCGTATTGCTAGCACCATCAAATTGTAAAATGCCTGCATCAATAAGACCTTGAACCCTTCTCTTAAAGGCCAAATAATTTTCTGTAGAATGCCCTTGGTTTTCAGCATGGTACATGCAACTAGCATTAGGATCGTACCATTTTGGGTATGGAGGCTTCAGTGGTGCCATATAATGTGGGGATATTAATTGTTTTTCCAATAGTTTTGGGTACAGCTCTCCGTATGACACGGGAATTAGGGTGAACTGGAGTTTTTCAAGATTGGATCTTGTCGGTCTTTGTTCATTTTTGGGTTGACTTTAAGCAGGCATGGTATTTGGTGGGAATATGGTAAATGGTCTTTGGTTATATGTGGCGTAGACGGGCTAAGGAGGAGGTGCTTGATAGTAAGGGCTTTGGGGTGGATAATAAAAGTTTGTAGGTGGGCGATATTGAGGTCCTAGCTGGACTGGGTAAGGATTAAAAGTGTGGTGGCTCTCAGTTCCCACCATATGGGCTTCTGCCTCTTTTTTCTTTACAGGTGTTGCCTTTTTTGAGCTCTCGAAACCTTCCGTCCTTCCACTTTTGATGGCATTTTCTATAAGTTCCTTGGATATTACAATATCTGCGAAGTCTTTCGTGGCACTTCCTACCAACTTATCATAAAACGGTGCTTTCAAAGTGTTGATAAAGAGGACTGTTATTTCAGTTTTAGTCAATGGAGGTTCTACTTGAGCCGAGATATCCCTCTACCTTTGCGCATATTGCCTAAAAGTCTCCGTCGACTTCTTTTCCATCATCTGCAGAGTTAGTCGATCAGGCACCATGTCGGATACATGCTTGTATTGTTCGCAAAATGCTAATGCCAAGTCTTTCCATGATTGGATCCTTTCTCTACTAAGTTGATTATACCATCTAAGGGCTGATCCGACCAAGCTGTCCTGGAAATAGTGTATTAACAATTTATCTTCATTCACATAACCAGTCATCTTCTGGCAAAACATGACAAGATGCACCTTTGGACATTTCGTTCCATCATTTTTTTCAAAATCTGGCACTTTAAATTTTAGAGGCAGAACCATATCAAGCACCAAACTAAGCTTTTTGGCACTTAGTGCAGAGAAGGTTTTAGTACTTTCTATCGCCTTGAGCCTTTCTTCCAAGCTCCTATACTTATCCTGGGCATCATGATCATCCATTTTCAACCTGGCTATTTCTACCAGATCATCCAAATCTGGAACATTGGGATCAGCAGATTAGCTCTGGGGTTCGATACGAATATACCTTGCCCTAGATGAGCAGAGGGTACGGGTCGTTGCTCCAAGCTTGCAAGTTCTCCTCAAGGACATTATCTTTGCATTACATGTGCATGAGGTGAGGTGAATCCTGCGGGATAGAGCGGATCCTGATCATGATTAGTTCTTGGCTGAGGCTCCATAGTGTCAGGGCTTTGCATAGGTCCTTTTCCTTTGACCAAAGTTGTCATCATCTCCATCATTTTGGCCATTTGATCCCTTTGCTCGAGCGATTCCTCTCGAGATCTTAACATCAAATCTCTTGCTTCCTATTGTGACTTGGTCAACTACTCTTGCAATTCTCTTTGGGTCCTTTCTATCCTTTCAATTCTCTCATTGAACTCGGCTTCCATAATTCTAGCTTTTCGGCCCGTCCTATAAGAATGGCGTGATTCCAGACTTGTAGTGTCGCAACTGCGGATTATACGGTTTTAGCCTCAGTGAATGATTATGGTGATATGTACATGCAATGAACAGATGAATGGATAAATGACAAATGAATGTTAGTCATGAATGAATGTGCAAGAATTTGGTGTTGATTCCAAGATGGCCCCTACTTAGGCATTTCATTAATCAAAAGAGTCTATTACAAAACGTTTCGCTATCTTTGATTCAACAGTTACATAAATTTTCTAGCCACATTGCCTTGTTTCTTTACTCATTCTAAGAATTATGATATGCTTGATCTTTGACTCGGAGGGAATTGGCAACTGAGAGCTTCGGCTTCATCTGATGGTTGCACGACTTGTGTAGCCGCCTTGCGAATTTCATTGATCAAAAAGCTGAGTTGCATTTCCTTTTCTTAGAGAGCTCTTTCGTAGGCGTGAGTGTCTCTGTCGTACTAACTATTCTTTTCTTCTAGAGCTTTTAGAAGAGTATCTAACTGTTGTTGACAAGATTGCAGCATATTTTCTAGATCTCGTATTTTCCTTCTTAACTCTTGACGTTTGGACTGACTAGTCACAAATTCTGCAGTCATAGTTTCATACTCAGCATTTTTCTTTCTTAACTTTATTATAGCACGCGTAGCTTTTTCCTTTTCTTTCTTTGCTTTTTCTTTCTTTGCTTTCTCTTTCCAGAATTCCATCCCACCTTTGATGTTACTAATTTCTTCCTTCCATTCTACTGACGACTTGCCCAAACCACTATTTTTTATAGTGTTTCTTAATTTCTTATTTTCTAAATGAAGGTCCCTTAAGTCGTTTCTCACGATCTCAGCTTCTTTTTGAACTTTCATGGTTTTGGATTCTTCAATTTGAACCTCGATCTTTAGCTGGTAGTTTTCCTCTTGAAGAGAACTAATATCCCGTAACAGCTTGACCTTTTCACGTTCGAATTCATGTCTCGCTACTTCTAGCTCGGATGGCATTTCTTCTGAGAAAGGATTCTAGAAAGTGTAATTCGTCGATGAGACTTGTTGACTATTCACTCGTCGTTTTCTCCATATGTCATAATCTTGAGTGATAGTATCAGCATAGAGAACTAACTCCATTAGGTGAATTTCTTTCCAAGCCTTTGCAGTATCCCGGACTCTTTTCTTGTAACTTTCACCTGTAAAGGCAAACTCTGACTGTGCCAACCCTCCGGTGGCGGGTATGAACTATCGTGAAGCAAACTGCCTTTAAACCATTAATGGAGCATATCCAACCCCTCCCTATAATCCGAGTAAAGGCACCTAATCTTGGCTTCCTCATTTATATATCAGAACTGAAGGAGGGATCCATGGTGCTCTCCAGGTTATCTCTTCAGTGCGAAGGTTTTGAAAAATCGAAACCCAGTACTGCTCGGTGACATCTTTCGGCCAATCTTTCTCAAAGTAAGCCTTTAATGGGGCGAATGTTTTTGAGAATATGTGGAAAGGTGTGCGTTCTACTTTCCAGAAATGGCTCAGAATCCAGACATTAAGTAACTGCGTGTATCCGATAAAAGGTCCTTCCCCTTTTCTCCTACAACTATTCAGAAATCTAAATGTCTCGGCCAAGACAGTTGGGACGGGGTTGATCCCTTGCCTCAACCTTTCGAAGAAATCCACTACCGCGATTTCTATATGCCCCAAAACCTTTAGGAAGACAATCAATTCGTAAATGGTTAAAGCAAATAGATCCATTCTCTTTGCAATATCTGGATGGTTTTGAACTAAATCTCGCAGAGAAAACCACGGGATACAACTAATTTCATTCTTCTTCTTTATCTGTTTTTCAGCCTATATATCGGTCATTCCGGTCAACCTCACTAGCTTTTTCTTGAAGGTCATTGGCTTAGGCTCTTTCACGTATATCTTGTTGAATTGTACATTGTCAACACGAAGCAAAGCAGGATATTCTTCTATGTTCGGAGTCATATCTTCATGATTGAAAGTGAAACATTGGTACGCTGGGTCCCAGAATCGAACCATGGCTTGAATCAGCTGTTCGTCTACATTAACTGTGATCAAGTGAACTATATCCTCGTACTTTTTAGTGAAGATGCCCCTAGTCTTTGAGTCCCACTATTTCCAAATCTGAGTCAAATCTTCGAGGTTATTTTGACGAGCATTCGAAGTGACCTGCTCGGGAAGATTGGAGATCCATCCTTCCGTTAAACTGTTCCCTTTTGCTTTCTGAGTTTTCAAAGACCAATTTCGAACCACGACATTTTTCTTGGTTACTTGTATAATTGACTCCTCCATCAGAAACCCGTTTTTGACAACCAATCTCTAATCAACACATTTCTAATAAGATGCCTATGATATACGATACAAAGATAAAAACAAAGACAAATGCCTTGGTTAGTACAACAAATATGAACAGAGGAAAATTACGGAAAATCCAAATAAAAAGTGTAAATGTGAAACAAATAAAAGGTAAGAGGTGTTTCTCCTATATACTTATCTTGGTGACTATTATACGGACGAAGGTTCAGCAAGGCTCTAGTTAGGTGGCTCGTATGGTTCACTATATGCGGTTTCGGTTCTAGACAGGTACTCAAATTGTTCGTACTATCGTCTACTAAAACTAGTACGAAGCCTCGGTCTTAGCCCATCATAAGCTCACGAGTTCAATTCGAGGGATTACATTCACTTATGCCTATGCGGAGGGACAAGTTAACTCACGAAAGCATAAGTCATATGTAACCCGGAAGTATTCACTAGCCTATGCGGAGGGACGAGTTAACTCACAAAGGCATAGCGTTTACTTCCACTTAAGCGGACGGAGCTCAGGTAGAGGGTTCATGTTATGCAAAAATGCAAGTGCTCGGTGTGTGGGGAGAAACTCATAAACCTTTACGTTTTATTTAAAAACTAAACTACAAAAAACTAAAACCATAAAAACTTAGAGCTGAAAATCAACAAGATAAAACAAGTTAGAAGAATATTTACAACATGATGCAAATGCATGGTTTTCAAAAACAAAATTTTCAGGATCACGAATAAATACTAATTTGAACAAGGAATTTTGAAAATTTTGACAACACGCGTTTAATTCTAGACTCGACTCTCAAAAAAAATGTCCCTAGTGGAGTCGCCAGCTGTAGCGACGTGAAATTTTTGCTTGGCCGCTAATTGAGGCGATTTATTGAAAATTTGAAAACCGACTTTCGATTTTATTAAAAAAGGGAGTCACCACCGATCCTTTTTCCTAGGTGTGATCGGACACCTAATAAATCCTCTTTTTTAAAATAAAAATTATTTTTTAAACAAAAAGAAGGCCGAGTTTAGGTCTACGTCAAAAGCCAGAGAAAAATAGGGTTCGAGAGTCGGTTACGCACGAGGAAGGTATTAGCACCCTCGCGACGCCCAAAATTGGTATCTCGTTAAACATGTGTTGTCTTAATTTTCAAAATTGCGAGCTCAATATAACATTTAATCGTGATCCGGTTAAAACACGAGAAATTTCAAGTTTTTTTGGTTTCTTTTGAGAAGGATGTTTCGTTTTTAACACGAGCCGATTGATATTCACCCAACATAGTGATGAAATCGACGACTTAATGTTAAATCGGTACGTTGCCTTACTTGTTGAAATTAATTTAAAAACATGAATGAAAATATTTCTAGATAAAAAATAAAAGTAAAAGAAAACTAATATTGATGTTGAAATAAGATGTGAACTAATATGCTAAATTCGAAACAGACAAATAATAATAATAAGTTAAGAATATACGAAGCAAATAATATATAAGACATTAAAAATGTATATATGATAATAATAGTATAAAACAATAATAATGCATATGGTATTAAACATGATAATAATAGTAATAATACAAATATGAAATAGTAGTGAACATATATATATATATATAAAACATATAATACTAGATTTAAAAAATATATATATACAATATATATTAAAAATAGTAATAATATATAAATAACTAATAATAACGATATATAAATATATACATATATGTATTAAAATATATATATTAAAGATATATACATATATAATAAAACATATACTAATATTAATAATAATAATATCAAAAGTAATTAATTCAATAATAAAGTAATGAAAATAAACAAAAAGGACTAAAATCGAATTAAAAACAGAGTTTGGGGGGAAATCTGAAATAAAAAAAAAGAGAAAATGACCTATTTCAACGCGCACAAATAGTGGAGGGACTAAAAACGAAATAAACCCCTCCAACCAAAACGCACAGCAGCATTGAAGACCAAATTGGAAAGCGCAACAAATTATAGGGCCAAATTAAAATACAAAGAAAAATTGATTGTAAAAGCTTGAAAAAGAGGAAGGGCTAAATGCGCAAATAGCCCTTCCGTAATAAAAACACGCGGATCCTAGTGGGTCAAAGTCGAATCGGGTCGGGCAGAGTGAAACAGCGCCGTTTTGGGGCTTATGGGTGCCGACCAAAACGACGTCGTTTTGTAACGTCTATATAAGTTAAAATTTTTGTTTTGAAATCATTTGTTATCTGTTTCTAAAAAAAAACTAAATTTCTTCCTTGTTTTCTCTGCAGGTCCAGGTTCCGACGAGGTCCCTGGCCGGTCGCCACCATTCTCCGCCGCCGCCAGCCACTATGTACAGTGGCCGGAAAGGTAAAAATTTCTCTTTTTTTTGGTTATTTATTTCCCTTTTGTTTATCTATATGTAAATGTAAAAAAATGAGAAAATATAAAAAAAAGGATTCGAAATATACAAAAGGAAATGAAAATCACCTATTTTCTTCCGATTTGGCTTTTGTATTTTTCTATTTTGATGCTTTTGAATCACTGCTTTGCTTTAAACTTCTAGTGTCTTATATTGAATGAAAATTTTGCCGAATCTCTATTATTCTCTTTGAAACCTGTCCCCCCCTTTTAGAAAATGTTTAGATTTGGCTTTTATAGCCTTTACAAGTTCTTTTTCTACTATTTTCTTTCCTTTCTCTTTATTGTCTTGCAGGTGCAACTTGTTGGAGTTCGGTGGTTGACATGGGCGGTGCTGAGGTGACCGGTGGTGCAGGCAGTCAGTGGGTAGCTGGCCGAAAGTCAGGGGGTTCGGCGCCGCAAGCTAGGGGTTAGGGCTTTTGTTTTTTTTGTTTTGGGTTTGGTATTGGGCCACCTGGGTTTGGTTTAATTTAGGGATTAGGCTTGGGTTAAAATGGGTTAGTCGGGCTAATTGGTATTGGGTTTGCTGTATTGAGTCTTGGGTAGTTAAGATTTTGGGTTTGCTGTAAATGGGATTGGGTTTAAGGGCCCGGGCAATTTGGGATTCTACAGTATTCATGGCCCAATCTGGGTTCAGGTTGGATTTATGGATGATGTCAATATCATACAATCTCACTCAAGTTTGGCTGACTCAAAATTGACTTTATTATTTTCTCTCTAGAAAAACTTATGGCTAAAGTTGCCCCCTAATAGTCTCTATGCACATCTTATTATAAAATTTTTAAAAAATTAAAAAAATTTAAGTTGCGTTGGGTTTTAGGAAACATCGACCGTTTTCTTTTTTTTTTAAATAAAAACATTAAAGAAATATGTTTTACTAAAATTTTAAAAAAGTTTTAAAAAAATATGTTTATAATTTTAAGAATGGGTTTGAAAAGCTAAAAATTAAATTTAGATATAATTATTTATAATTACACATTTCTGACAATCAATATAAATATTGAGTCCCTTTGAATTGAGTGCTCTTTAAATTTCATTCTCTAATTCCTGGGAAAATTATGAGATATTGAGTAATTGTGCAAATAATTGCGAACAATTAATCTCAAATCCATCACCTTATAGCCTTTTAAGCATGCTTGTAAATTATTTATATTTCAAAAGTTATTTTTATATAATAATAATAATTAATTTTAAGATATATATTATTTTTAAAATATAATTATATGTTATGTTTATATATTTAAATTTTTTATTGATAAGAGAAAAAAATTATGTATTTTGACCTACTCAATAATTAACTAAATTATATAATATATATGGTTTATTTCTACTAAATTTAATTAAAGTATATAGTATTTCTTATTTTTATATTTAATCAAGAACCAACCGACGATAACAAAGAGTTTATGTTTAATGTTAAAGAGTGAATAACCTAATAAATTTAGAATGCTAGACAAACTAGATGAAATTACATAAGATGTTTATTTTTGTTGTTAATTTTACTAGTAATCGTATTATTGAATACTTTCTTGGACTAACATATTATATAAGATGATTTAATGTTAGATTTTGTTATTTGTTTAGAGAAATTTCTTCTCAAATTAAATTAATGTGTTTAATTTAATTCATGTGACAACTAAATATAATACCATCAAATGTATTTGGATTCAGTTCGTTTCAACTATAGGGTGTAACTCTGTAGGCTCTTGTAATGTTGGTAGTAATACTAGAACATTTCTAACATTACAATCAATGATTGGCATCTAGCAATACATCATTATCACCCCAATTAGAAGAGGTCGTGATTTGACATAACCATTCTGTGATAGTCTTTTCATGTATTATATCCTTTTATCATTAATATCTAGATTGGACACAAATCATGAAATAGTCACACTTGTATAGTCCAATATCATATTTCTTGATTTTTTGAGCAAACTATAATAAACAAATAAGTTTGATATCCCATATCAATTTATTCGAGCATGGTCATGCATTTCTAATCTCACCCCATCAAGAGGTCTAAGATATTGCTCCCATTATGTAGGAGAGATAAATCCTATCTTGATCAACCATATCCCACTACATGAATTGTGGCATATCCAACATAAGTCTTTATAGTAAAACCTGTTATGGTAGACATTTTGACTGTATCAAAATATACGACTCACGATGTTAGGACAATGATGATCTCAAGTCTGAGGATCATATACATTGTTATCACTATGAGTAATATTGTGACTATTACATAATAATCTAATAAACATACTCATAGCAAGTTAGTTCAATATGTTGTTCTCTAACACATACTAATGTATTGATTTTGATATCCCTATGTCCATGACAATTCTTTGTCATCAATCAACTACACATTAGTCTCAATGCATTATTATTGTCTAAGCCCACAATAATACTTGACTAAGGACCTTTTTAAGAATAATCATATTTTCTTAGGACTTTATTACAATTCAATTTATTTGTATACACAGAAAAAGAAACTGAAATAATAATGATAATGTCTTATATTAATAAATAAGGTAAAATGAGAATATGATTACAATCATCACATGATTGGTTTTGGGGCATACTCTAATAGGGGGATAATGCATTAAGTTGTTCACAAGGGCCAACTTGATCCTCTTCCTCAAGGATCCCAGATGAGGAACCTAGGAGAGTAGCTGACTCCAACTACCGTCCATGTACGATTAATACTAGATCTGACACACCGTCCATCTTACCTCTTATATGTTCTTGCTAGCCCATCTTTGTCTCGGTAGAGTCTTTTAGTGGCATGTTTTGATCCTTTTCTCCATTACTTAGAAAAGTGAGTCATTGATTCAAGTACAAGATACTATCATTATTGTTTGGACAATTAGACACCCAATTTGTAATCACAATGACCTAATTGTTAGAGCAAAGCTCTACCAATTAAGGTATATCCCCCAAGCCAAGTAGAGCATACATGAAGGAGTTAGATGTTTTTTCTATTCTTTTCTTTGGCGCAGTTGGGCCATCCTGGACTTGAACCAGAGATCTCGCCTGTGTGAAGTAAATCATCACACCTACGGTCCAACCAATTGGGAGAGAATCAATAGATTCCTTTTCGAAAGCGATTCATCCTTCCCAAACACAGCATACAACTCTTCGTTGTACTACACTCTCCAAGTGTATTTGTTCCCCCTTCTTCGTTACTATGGCAAGTATTTGTGAAATAAGAAATAACTCCTATGGGAAGAAAAAAAAAGACGTTGCAAGACCCTCTTGGCCCAAACCTAAACACTCTAAAATTCTCGCATTCCCTAATAATTTTTATAAGAGTTAGGTTTACGGTAAAAGGTGAAAATTAAAATTAAATTAAACTAGACAATCATCGATGTTGAGCTTCATTGAACGTATTTATTAACGATAGGTTTTCCAAATGGTTAAAATATTAATTAAAGAAGAACTTTATACCAATGGGTGTCAAGATTTGTTTCTATTTATTAGGTTTAACTCTACATATTACACGCAACTCAACTTACATGGATGTCGAGATCTTCGTATGTTAATTACAATTGAAATACTCAAATGTCATCATTGAATGTAGATACATTGATTTGTTTTACATGCACAATAATTACTCTAATTCTAATATAGTAGTGAAAGCTTGAAAACAAAATATAATTAAAGGAACTTGTATTGTCTCAACATGGACACGTGAAAAACGTCGTGAATACGATCCAACTTTGGGGGTAACTCTAGTTGATATGTCACTGGTCCAACTCTCTTGACGATGCGATAGGGTCCAATGAACCTCAAACTCAATTTTCCCTTGCGGCCAAACCTCAACACTTTCTTCCAAGACAAAACCTTAAGGAAGACTCGATCACCAAAACTGAACTCTATATCCTTCCTCTTCAAGTTAGAATAAGACTTCTATCGATCTGATGTCGCTCTTAAATGATCCCGGATAATCTTCACAGTATTCACAGTATTATCAAAGTTAATCCTAAACATTTTAACTTTTTAAAAAAAAAATTCACGATAAGTAAAGAAACTTTAAACTTAGTTATTTATAAAAATATATTTAAAAACAACTTCTAAGCTTTTACAATATATTTCTAAAATTTTATCAATTAAAAATTTAGACCATCAACAATCTAACTATAACATTTTCTTTTTTGCTGCAAATAAGATGATCTCCTAAACCCCGATGACGCTGCCAAGGAACTTGAAGCCGTTGCTGGACTGGTGGACGTATCAGTTGATCTCGATAAGCTGCAAGGGGGATGGAAACTAATATACTGTAGTGCATTCTCATCTCGGACTCTGGAAGCCATCCAGGACCTCAGACCTGAAGATTACTCCTCATAACACTTGGCCACGCAATTGTTACATTGTTATGGTTGTTTATTTGGGGCTCTTAAATAAAAATGGCTATTGATAGCGGGTACTCAGATATTTATGAACATTGATTTTTTTTTCTGACTAATTCTTTGGGATTTGTATGTGGAGCTTATAACCTAAAAATTCAAAAAAATGCTTCAATTGAACAAAGATTTTGACAATATAGTGGAACTTGAATTGGGAGCTCCTTGGCCTTTGCCTCCACTTGTCACCGCCACCTTAGCCCACAAATTTGAAATCCTAGGTTAGTTATTTCTCCTATTTTGAGTTCATCTACGCCACTCAAATTTGGGTTGGTGTCGAAAATGGATATATACTATTTTATATTTTTATTTTTCTGTTTTATACCCATGTTCAACATATGGATTTGACCTCAAGTCAAACTTGTACATATGAAAAAAAAAACTTATAAGAGAAAATTGAACATACCACCTTGGCGGAAAAGCATGTGCACGTAACAACCACACAGAAGTCCAGGTAATGGTGAGTGCTCACTCCTTTTTTCTTTTTCAAGTTATTAAAGGATCGTATCTTCATACTTAAAATCAAAGTAATATAGAGTTTGATATATTATGTGGATGGGATGAATGACATGCTAAATAAAATAAACTGTTGTAATGTGATTAATAAAAATGCTGTGTTTTGACGAAGATGAAAATAAGATATGAGAGAACAACAGTGTAACTTCGATTACCAGATGCTTTGAGGCCACCATCTAATACGGGGAGCGGGTAATTCGATGTTTACCTTTGTTGATGCTGATACCCGTATCACCAGAGGTGATAGGGGGGAGCTCAGGGTTTCTGTCATCTCATAGTTTTACTTTGTAGCATGGTTTAAATTATCGGATCAAATCCATCGATTAATCGATTTAATCAATTGGCCGGTTCAACTAATTGAACTAAAAACTGTGACAGGCTTAACCTCCGAAATCAAATGTTGCATCTACTAAAGAAAGTGCCCCCAATTGATTCTTTTTAATCCTTTCTTAGATAAAAACATACAAAAAACAAAAATGCAGAATACTAGAAGACAAAATTAGCAAAATACTCAAAATCTTCTGAATCACTTCAAGATGCATTTTCCTTTTTCAACTTAGCAAGCTCTTGCCTCACAACTCCAGCTTTCTGCAAAATCATATCATATCCATTTTTGGTTCAGAGTCTACATAATAACAACAGAAACAAGATACTAGTGTTTCCAAGTTATTCGGGTTTTAATTGGAAAAAACAAAAAAGGAATAAATGTGGTTAAGTAACTATTGATTTGAGCTATTTAATGAGCCGGACTTGTGTAGCCTAATACTTGAATTCTTTTATTAGCTCATAAGCCTAACCCAGTTTTTTTTTTTTTAATTAATATTGATAAACCTCAAGTTCAAGCTCAAGTATAAATAATCGAGTTTGAAATTGAGCAAGAGAATAGAACTATATTTTCAGAGTAATAAATAAATTTAATCGAGCCTAATTGCGTAAGCTTGGCAATTCAATTTTTTTTAAAACCGATCTCAAGCTCTAAAAGCAAAACTCGATCGAGCTTATGTTAAGCTTGATCTCAAGTTGCTTATAGCTTAATATCGGCTATGCACGACTCGATTTCACTCTTACTCAAGAGTACCTAACATCAAACAAACAACTAAACACTCTACATGTTCCAATAACTAACCTTGATCTTGGCCAACATGATCTTGAATCTGTCGAAGTCATTGAGAGATGCTCTCTTCTTTTGAACAATCAGCTTTTTACCCCATGAGCTATTCTCCCACTTGTTTTTAACATCTTCCATTCCAATAAGAACAAAAAGAAAAGAATAAGCTATGTTACTTGGACTTGAATAAAAATGTCAAAAACCGATACGTTTCCAACACGAGTCTGTTCAAATTTTTCCAAGCTTTCTATGTATTTTTAAACTTTTGGGCAAATCATATTACCAACTCATGTCCAAATATGCATAGGATACAAACGTTAGACACAAGTGTTTCAACAAAAATGGAAAGTGAAACAATACTGGCAGACAAGAATAGATTTTCTTACCAGCTTTTTCCATTGCTTCAATCAGTGTCTTCTTCTTTGGAACACGAGGAATGTCAATTTTGAAATCAGTCAATTGAAGCCTCTTAAAGTTCATTTGGCCCCTCACCATATCTGGGGCATCAACTAGAGCCTGAGATGATGAGACACGAAAAAAAGCTCCATTCAAGTTTTACACAACTTAACATATCCATATTAGTCCTCTTCAACTACGTTCACGACTAAACTTGCACATTTAACACATTTACTATCTCAATATCATCCCATGGTATGCATATACAATAGTATCACAAGTAAC
This sequence comes from Gossypium hirsutum, assembly GCF_007990345.1. Lineage (NCBI taxonomy): Eukaryota > Viridiplantae > Streptophyta > Magnoliopsida > Malvales > Malvaceae > Gossypium > Gossypium hirsutum. The sequence continues at coordinate 55,321,556 of NC_053432.1, read as the reverse complement.
AACCAAGGCAAAACAGAAACAGGTCAACAAATTAAACTTTTTCATTTTAATTTATATCATAATGTTGGCACATATTCAACACGTATGGAGTCAGATATAGTCCTAACTAAGGGCGTAAATGACATATACTAGTACTCGTTAACTTCTTCATTTTAATTTGTTTCGAAAGTTGGAATAATTGAGATTGAAGTCAAACAATTGAATGGTTATCATGAATCAAGCCCAACATCTAAAATTAAAGCTAGATCAAACTCGACTCGAGCTTAAAACCTCAAATTCCGAGTTAAGCTTGAGATTCTTACAATTTGAACTCGGATTTAGCTCGACTACAAACTTGGTCCTAACCTTTCAAACATAGAACCTATTTTCCAAATCAATCTCACCAGGAAGGAAACAACTAATCCTACTTAAAAACTAAATTTCCTTTTCACTACCATAGATGAAATAAATACATAAAAACTAAATAAAATTACATACTCTGTTCTGGTCAACAACATCGACGATGACGACGAGCTTGCCGTAGTCTTTGCTGTAGTTAACGAGAGCGACTCTCCCGATCTCAACGTACCTTTTGAACGGCTACACACAAAAAAAAAAAAGAAAAATCAAAGAGTGAATAGAGTGAAAAGGGCGGCGTTAGAGATTGAAAAAAACTCACCATTTCTACACAGCGTGAAGAGCGTTCTGAGCTAAAAGGAGAGATTGAGCGGCCGAAGAAGAAATGTGAAGAGGGTTTTGAGAAGTTAGGGTTTTATTATATGGTACTTTTACAGGTTGTTTATAACCGTTGGATCTATCCTTTCTTTCCAGTGATGATGGGCTTTAGGTTCGGGTCAAATTTATCTAACCCATATTGCTATTTGACAGATTAAATATTGTTAATAAATGTTAAAATATGCTGTTAAAATTTGATATTTAATTATTATATTTTAAAAGTTAAAAATTTAATTTTTCTATTTTTTAATTTAAAAAATTTTAGTCCAAATATTATTGTCATCAGTCATATTTGTCAAAATTTGTCAACTTAGTATATTTCTTTCTTTCAATCATATATCACATCACATGAGGATAGTTTAATTAACATGTTAAATTGATAAATTTTGATAGAAAAATAAAAATAATTACCATATTAATAATTGAACTAGAATTTTTGAATAAAAAATATCATTTTTAACTTTTCAAGTATAGAGACTAGGGCGAAGGTAGAAATTTTTTTAGGGGGCCAAATTAAATTTTAATTTTTACATAATAAAAATGCAATGTCATCATTTGAATAGATTATATCTTTATAATTTTTGAAGGACTAAATAAATTTTTTTTATCATTTTTAAAGGGCAAAAGTGTAATTTTACATTTACTAATTTAAATTTTTTTAAAAATTTAAATAATCTAAATAAAAAATTTTTCATTTTAAGGGGTTGGGGCTCCTGTTAGCCCCCTATTACGCCACTGATAGAGACTAAATCTTAAATTTTATCAAAATATAAACATTAACTCAGATTGGGCTTATATAAATAAAACAAACAAAAGTCCACTTGAAATTAAGGCCGGACATAACCTCTGGCCCAATAAAACCTTGACTGAAAAAGACAAAAAAACTAGCTTAAAAAAATAATAAAGAAAGCTCTAGATCATCAATTAAATGTTACCGTCTTGTTTGCCCAATCAAATAATCTGACGCCTGCCATTTCCATCTTTTCTTTCAATTTAGACTTAATGGCAATACCATTTTCCAAGGGAAGCTCTAAACCACCGATGCTTTTGATCTGCCAATTTAGACTTCCCCCTTTCTTTCTTCTCCCCCTTTCTTTAGTCCGGTTCTCTTTCGCAGTCGATTTTCCTCTGATTTTCGGCATACGTGGGAACACTTTCAACCAGGTACATTTCTTCTTTTCTTCTTAATGATTCTGTTGCTAGTATGTGTACTAGACTGTTCGCTGATCTTGGGGTATATTCAAACCTTATTTTGCTAGATCTGGACTGTAGCTGATGAATATCATGAATATAAACCCCTATTTGCGATTTATCTTCCCCTGTCGCCTTGCATTTCTTTATTACCGATAAAGAGTCGCCTTCGATAATGATTTCCTTCTCTTGCATGTTGAGTGCTATTTGGATCACTTTTCTACAAGTGAGTGCTTCGGCTGCGAAGGCGGAGAGAACTCTATGGTGAATCTCTGTGCATGACAGGAGGACGAAACCTTTTCTGTTTCTGACTACTATCCCAGAAGCCGATTGTTGGTTGCGCTCATTATATGCTCCGTCAAAGTTTATTTTCACTATTTGACCAGGTGGGCGTTTCCATTTAGTATTCTCCTTAGAAACTATAGAAATAGTGCTCTCTAAACCATCCATTTCTTCTAAGTAGCTATGAACAAAGCATGCAATTTCCTGACTAGATCTGTTTGTTTTATCATGTATTCGAGCATTTCTGTCCCCCCATATGGCCCATAATGTACAACAAAATAGTCTATAAAAGGAGGTTGGCTGGTCAACGAGGACCCTGGTAAGCCACTGTTCGAACTCTAAATTTGTTTCCTGTAAAAAGTTAACAGCCGACAATAATCCCCATACTGCCGTTGATACAAGACAATCCTGAAAGAGGTGGTCCATTGTTTCTACTTCTTCACCATAACGAGGACATGTTGGACTATTTACTAGTTTCCTACATGACATATTTACCCGAGTAAGCAAATAGTTCGGAGAAATTTTCCAGCATGTAATTATAATTTTTTTTTAGTAGATCTAGGCTCCACAGTTTTATGTAGAAAGGTTTGTAGTCAGGATATAAAGCATAATTTCTAAGTTCCAGACTTTGTAATAGTTTATAGGCGCTTCGAATAGAGTATTTGCCGCTCCAAACCCTAAAATCAGCATGAGGTTCCTTCGTCAATGGGATGCAGAGAATATTTTCATCCACTTCTTCTGGGAAGGTATTGACAATCAGCTCTCTATTCCATTTCCTTTCGTAATTACTGAATAGCTCCACAACTTTATAATCATGCAAATTGACATTAATTGAAGATGATCTAAAATTTCTATAATATGGAATCCAAGCATCATTATAAACTGAAATGTTTGTACCAGTACCTACCTTCCAATAAAGTCCATCTACCAATACACCTTTTGTCGCCCATAAACTTCACCATATATAAGAGCTATTATTTCCTAAAGTCGATTTAAGAAAATCAACTTTCGAAAAATATTTCACTTTAAAAAATTGTGTTACTAATGACTTAGGGTTATCTAAGATCCTCCAACCTTGTTTAGCTAAGAGAGTTATATTGAACTGAGCCATGTCTTTGAACCCCATTCCACCTTCTTCTTTAGAGCGACACAAATGCTTCCATTGACACCAATGAATACCATTTTTCCTAAAGCCTTTTTGCCACCAAAATTTTGCTAAAACATTATCGATTCACCACATAATGAATTTGGTAGAAGAAAGCAAGACATAGTATAGGTTGGAATTGCCTGGAGAATTGTTTTAATAAAAATCTCTTTTCCCCCTTACGATAATAACCTAGTACTTTAACCTTTAATACGCATAGTGACTCTTTCTTTTAAGTTTAGAAAAGACTTTTTTTTCCTTCTACCAACCACATTAGGAAGCCCCAAGTACTTTTCGAGATTAGTTAAGCTTTTAACTACCAACAAGGACGAAATTTCTTCTTTTTTATCTTTTCAGTAGTGTTTGAGCTGTAAAAAATCGTTGACTTGTTAAAATTCATCCATTGACCTGAGCATCTTTCATATTTTCTAAGTATATCTTTCAATATCATTGCACATTTATTCGTTGCTTCCCCAAAATAAAATGCAATCGTCTACAAACAGTAAATGAGAAATTTTTGGCCCTCTTCTACTTGCCTTCGAACCTTTTAACAAACCCTCCCCCATACCTATTCTCATTAGTGCTGAAAGTCCCTTGGTACAAATTAGAAAAAGGAATGGACTAAGTGGATCTCTTTGACGAAGTCCCCTTGAAGGTTGAAAGATTCTTCCACTCATTCCATTTATATTTACTACATAGGAAGTTGTAGAGATGCATTTCATGATCAAACCCACCCAATCTCTTGAGAATCCCATCTGTAGCATAACTTTCTCTATGAAAACCTATTCAACTCTATCATAAGTTTTACTCATATCTAGCTTAACTGCCATATAACCTTTTTTTCCCATGCGCTTTTGTCGAAACGTATGTAAGATTTCATATGCTAAAAACACATTGTCAGAAATAAGTCGCCCTGGAACAAATGCGCTTTGTGCACTGTCTATACAACTACCAATGACTTCTTGGAGGCGGATTGCTATTGCTTTTTCCACGATTTTGTAAATAACCATGCATAAGCTTATAGGCTTGAAACTAGCCAATTTAGTTGGCTAAACACTTTTGGGATGAGCACAGTATTTGTCATATTAAGGGACTTTAAATTCTGATCACTATTTAGGATAACTAAATAGAAAGATTCAACATCCTTACCAACTATGTGCCAGTATTTTTGAAAAAATAGAGCTGGGAAGCCATCAGGTCCTAGAGCTTTAGTGGGCCTCATGCCTTTCAAAACTCTTTGGATTTCTTCTGATGTAAAAGGAGATAATAGAACTGTGTTTTGCTCATAGGAAATTTTATTAACAGTGCCCCTTAAACAATGAGATAGATCTTCAACTCCACTTGACGTAAAAAGTGTCAAAAAATAAAGTAGCTTCCTCACAAATCTCTTAACCTTCAATAATTTCCTTTCCATCAACTGCTTTTAACCTCAAAATTTTATTGGTTCGTCTCTGGCCTGAGGCACATTTATGAAAAAAAGTTATATTTTTATCCCCAAGTCGAAGCTAATTTGCTCTTGTCTTTTGTTCCCAATACATTTCATCTTTATCAATCTCCATATTTAGATTAATTTTTGTATCAATAATCCTTGCCATTGTTTCGTCATCCCTTTCTCTCTCTAGTAGAATTTCCAAATCTTTTGTTAACTTTCTTTTTAGTCCCTCGTTTTCCTGATAGTGATTTTAATCTTTCAAGTTTCTCTGCTAACGTGCCTGTATATGAACCCCATACGCCTTTAATTTCTCTTTCGAGAGATTCCTCCATAGTCCACCATGCCTCAAATTTAAATTTAAGACTTCCTGTTAATATGCCACCATTTTTTGTGTTTAAAAGAAGAGGACAATGATCTAACGTTGAATTTGGAAGATGTTGAATGCTGCCCAATGGGAACAAATTTATCCATTTTTTGTTTGCAACTCCTCTATCCAGTCTTTCCCTAATATTTGTTTCTGAAAAATTTCCTCTTTCCCATGTGTACCAAACCTCCGAGTAGTCAATGTCAACAAGTTGGCATTTCTCTAAAGCCTTCCTAAATGCTTCCATTCTCCCTTGTTCCTTTTGGATTCCACCACTTTTTTCGAAAGAAAACATAATTTCATTAAAATTCCCACATACTATCCAAGGGAGATTTTGATCTTGATCTAACTTTCTGAGCATGTTCTACGAAAGATTCTTATTATTCAAATAAAGTGAACCGTAAAACCCCGTGAACCTCCATTCTTATTTAACACCACCTTCCTTTATCGTTACATCGATATGCCATTTGGAAAAACTTCTTAAAATGATCGAAATATCTTCTTTCCATGCTGGACACAGATTGCCCTTAGAACCTTCTGCTTCAAAGTTGATTCCATTCATAAAACCATAGCTCCTTCTAACTTTCTCCATACATTTTTTGTCGATTTTTGTCTCCATTAAGAAGACAATGTGGGGATTATGCTGCTTTAACAAGTATCGAAGTCTCCATTTTGCCTGTAGACTCCCCGATCCACGGACATTCCAACATATACTTTTCATTGTGCCCGGTTGGCTTACCTTTTGGCAGCCGTCGATCCATAATTGTAAGAGGTAATATCTTGTTTCGAATTTTCACTCCTTATCTCCATGTGAACTCCTGCATGATCCACCATATCCTCATGTTTTAACATTTTTACTCCATTTTCATGTGATTCGCCTGTGTTGTTTGTTCCTTCCCCAACTTTTGGAAATTTCCTTTTCCTCGTGATGTTTTCATTCTTTTGAAATTTTGGCATATTTGCTGGAACCATTCTTTTCCAGCTAGATTTTTTTTTAATGTAGAGCAGTTTTCCATCACGCTGTTACTTTCAATTGATACTACTGTCTTCATCATTCCAGGATCTACTGCTTTATTTTTTAATAGTTCCTCCAAACCTAGCACTTGTAGTCCGTCTTGATGCTTTCCTAACATATTATTCCCTTCTGCTATGTTTCCTCCAAGCCCGGAAACTATAGGCTGTTCTGTGTAACCAGTATAAGAAACTTTGAGAACCCATCTTTATTGAAAAAGCATTTATCTTCATACTCTCTTTTCCAACTAGCTTTGATTCTGCTTTTAAAGCCACAGAGAATGGTGGATCATCTCTGACTTTATTTTTTTCTGCAGGACTTAACTCAATGCAATCATTAATACCATTTCCCATTCTTCCACAACCAAAGCAAAAAATCGATAACTACTCATATTTGAAAGAGATCCATGATTTAGAATTGTTGTCACGAGAAACAAAGATGCCTCCACGTAAGGGTTTCTATACATCCAAATTAATTCTTAATTCATATACCTCACCAATAATTTTAGATCTAAAAACCCCTCCGAAAGTAATACCAATGGCATGCAATATATCTTTTTTATCAAATTCTGGAAGGCATGAACCTAATATGATCTAGAATGGTGACGAGTTAAGTCGGATTTGACTTTTTTCAACCTGTTTATTTAATCAATCAAAAAGAATAAAGTGCTTACGAAAGAACCATGGTCGTCCTTCTATTGCTGTCTCTAAATCTTCTTTTAGATCAAAAACAATTAGGAAGAGATTTTGACCTGCCAATTAGATCTCAAATCTTTTCCTTGTTTTCCATATGCTCTTCATATGTGCCTTGAAACTATTTGTATTGTAGGTTTTTTTTGTCCAAATAGAGCATATGAGAGTAGGTTTAACATTCGATTACATCAATGAACTTTTAACTAATAATTGAATAAGCTCTTCCGTCAACAAGGAGATCTCGTCGTTCCTCTTTTTGGTATCACCACCACTCTCCTCCATTCCAAGCTACAACAGTTGCTGTTTCATAAGATATCATCAATGCATTTTTGTAAGTGTCTTGTCACTTTAATTTCCTTAATTATAGGTGTGATTATAATTTAGAGGTTGTCTTTTGTTTATTTGCTCCTTACAAAACTAAACAATAAATTATGCTATAAAGTTAAGCTCAACACTAAATTTAATTGTTTGGCAAGTTTAAGATTTTTAAGTCATTATTCACTTGTTACTTTGATCATCATGATGATTAACTACATCTTATATTTTTGTATATAATATTTAAAGTCCACGTTTCTAGAAAATGAAAATTGTTCTATGTTAATGGCTTTTGGGATGAAGTCAATTTTTTTTTGAAATGATCGGAATTAAATTGTATATTTTTACGATAGTAAAAATGTAATTTCATCATTTTAATAGCTTATATCTTTATAATTTTTAAAGGATTAAGTCAAATTTTTATTATTTTGAGGTCAAAAGTGTAATGTTACAATTATTAATTTAAAATTTCATAAATTATAAAGTAACTTATCATTTTAAGAGGATTTAGGACCCTACCAGCACTTTAACTTCACCACTGAATGGCTTAAAATTGTAACAACCCGTTTTTGGTCATTTTAATTAGTAATCCTTTCTGTCCGTTGGGTCATTTTACATACGGGCTAGTCTTTTATTAGAAATTCTTCCTCTCAGTTCTTTCAGGGCCATTTCCTTCGCCCTTTCTTGTTAGTGTTGGGCATCTCCCTCTCGTCCTATTGTGGTAAGTTCACCGTCAAGTCTTGGAAGTTAAGGTTTTGCTCAAATCAGAACAGTGGTTTCGAAACTATAAATATGAAGTAGAAATATTTATTTTATTTCTATTTTTAAGGTTTACAACATGATAGAATAATTGTGTGAAAATTTTGTTAATAAATTTTATTGATTGAGTGCTCAATTTGACTAGAAGGACTAAATTGTAATAGGTGTCAAACTTGATTTCTATAAGTTAAGGTGTCTAATTGCTATGAAATTTTAAATTGGAGGTCCTTAAATGATAATTAGACCATTATACATTAGGATGGACAAAAATAGACATGGTTAGATGTCTTCTCAATGTTTTAACTTAATAAAAATATTCATCTTTTCTAATTTCATCCCCATAGTCGAGAATTGCAAGAGAAACCATATCTAGGGTTTTGGCCAAGCTTTCAAGCTTAATTGTAAGTCTGTTTTAGTCCCGTTTTAGTCCCATGTTGAATATGCTTATATTTTGATATTTGATGGTAGAAAATACATGTTTTTTGTTTGTTAAACTACTTTTTGAAAGTGATTTTTAATAAAAACGTCAAATAGGGACTTATTTGTAAAAGTCTATAAAATGTGTAGAAAAGTGTGAATAGAGGGAAAATGTGGACTGTTATGAGTACAAACAACATTCCGGTAGGCTTGGGTTGTAATGAAATTGAAAGAAATTCATTTTACGAACTTAGGGACTAAATTATAAAATGTTATAAAGTAGGGGTAAAAATGTAAATTTTTCCATAATATGTTTTTGGACTGAATTGAATGATGTGGTATTATAGATCAAGAAAAATACAAATTGGGTCTAGATCGGGGAAAAATAAAGTAATTGACGAATAGATCTCTTTGCCCGTTTTTGTAACCGAGGTAAGTTCGTATGTTAAAGCTTTACTTTAAATGTGTTTTAAATGTTTTAATTTATGTATGAATTATGTAATCGACCTTACAGACACATTTGACTACGATTTGGCAAGCGAGAAATCCCAATCGAACCTTAGGAATAGATTAGGATACAAGTGACATGTCACTAATGTTTTATGTTATGTGATCCAGATGCTGGTCCTGTATGTTCTACCGGTGGATGAATATACCGGCATATGTTGCGGTTACTTGACATCTTATGTGAGTAGCACCGTGTAGCTATGTCTCGACTGACAGCTTCTGTGAGCAGGCCCGTTAATGGCTCGAGAGCGAGCATATATATGTTATGAGATAAAGGTAACATTAACTACATATGTGGCACCTTGTGTGCAAAGGTTTTCCAAGTATCTGATATTATTATTCTGAGTGGTTCATTAGGTATGACAAAGATAAGAATGAGTATGAAATCATTATGAGTGGTACATGTATATGCACAAAACTTATGATTATTAAATTCGCGAAATGATGAACTCAAGGTAAGTCGTGCTAGAATGAATTATGATCATGAAAATATGGTAAAACACATTATCTTATGTTATATTATTTGCATGTTAATGTATGGTAAGGTTAGATTATTTTTTTCATACGAGCTTACTAAGCTATATAGCTTACTCCATTTTATTTCTATGTTTTATAGCGTCACCAAGCTAGCTCGGTTTGGAGATTGTCGGAGATGGTATCACACTATTAAACTATTATTTTGGGTACTGATGATTTTAAACATTTTAAGAATATGGCATGTATAGAGATTTGGTAATTTTGTTATATGTGTCATTATGAATTTAGCCAAATGTATTAACTTGTAATTGTCAAAGGCTTGATGTGGTATTTGGCCATGTAACTTGGCTTATTTTGGTTGAATTGGTTGTAAGTTTATATATATTTATATGTGCATGCATGAGCAATTGTCTCTTATGTGATATGGTTTACAAATGCTTGATAAATGGTTGAATGTGGCTTAATGGTTTTGGTTGTTGAATGGTTAAGATTAGCTCATTGGTATGCTTGGAAAAAACTAAGTAAAATTATGCATGTTATTGGTAGCCATATTGAAACTTATAGAATGTGAGCTTGGTATGATTTGGTTTTGGCAAAATATGATGTTGTAAATATGTTGAGTGTGGATAATCAAATGACATGATTTGGCATTGTTTTGTGGATGTTTTGGTTGCCTAAATATGCCATGATTTATGCCATTGGATTGTGTATGTGTAAATGAGGATGGCAAATAGCTTGGTAAATAATCTTTATTTTGTCCACACAGGTAGACACACAAGTGTGTGTGTGTGTAGGCCATGTGTGATACACAGTCTATGTCATGGGCATTTGTTTCGGTCGTGTGTCATCTGCATCTTAATTTTTGAGAAACAAAATGTATAGAATTAAGCATACGGGCAGAGACACGGGCGTGTGTCTCAGCCGTGTGAGGGACACGACGTCAAGCACCGGTGTGTGTGATACGAGTCACAAAAGCCCAAATTCTTGAAGGCGAGGCCCAATAAGCAAATTCCCAGCCCAATAAAGAAATCCATCCATACTTAGTTGAAAATTAGGCCAAATTGTCAAAGTGGCCCAAGTTGTAAAGTTTTATTTTTATTTTTATTTTTATTTATTTATTTACTTAATTTAATTTTTTATGTCAATATTCAGTCCAAGAGTCCTAGATAAAATGACCTTTGACCGAATTTCCATATTAAAATAATTAGGAGTTTTTTTTTTTAGTTTTAGTTTTAGTGTTCTAATTAAATTAGGAAAACATTTGAAAGGCCTATTTATATGGCTTGGCCAGCCACCCTACATTACATTACAATTACATTGAAAATTTCAGATTTGATTTGAGTGAAAATTCTCTTTGAGTTCTTCAAGGATTTTCTCTTGAGTTTTCTTTAGAAGTTGTTTTAACAATCTTTTTGATTGTGGGGGCCATCTTCAACCTTCTTCTTGCCATTGATATTCTTTGGAGGGGAGATTAGAGCCGTTTGAAGGGAGTTGTGAGATCTTTCGAGATTTCAAGGCTTCTTAGGACTTATCTTTTAATTTCTTACTGTCAATTCTTTCTTTATTTCTACTTGTGCTGAATCATTATCTAATCTATTTTCTGTTCTTATTGTGTTTTCAGCCTTTTTCTATCTTAAGGAATCAGCCCATAAATCCTCAATTTCTAGGGTTTTTCCATACTCTTTTTGGGTGAAATTAGATTGTCGAAATTTGGGGAAAACTATCTGGGTGTTCAATTGGGCAGAATCGCAATCTCTTCTAGGGTTTCAAGATTCCTTATTAACACTTATTTCTATTCTCTATTTGATTCTTTACTGTTTTGGGGATTTTATTTCAGATCTGAAAATTCAAAATCTAATCTTTTAATTTTCTGTTTCGTTTCAGATTTAATTATTTAGGGTTTTCGTAGGAGTTTCTCGTGACTTGGCAACTCGATCTTGGTCCGCGCGCAACCCCGTATCATTTGGTATCAGATTTTGGGCGTTTTGGGTGTTCTTGGTTGATTTCTAAACTGATCTCTATTTTTTAAATTACAAACAGCAGTTTTACCCAGAAAAATTTTCGAAAAAAATTCATTTGAGTCGGTAAATGTTTTCTGATTGATCTGAAATTTTACATACATATTTTTGGCACTGTTATTGAATATACAAAATATTTCCCGCAAAAAAATAAGTCGAAAAAGTCAAAAAATTGAAAAAAGACGAAATCCAATAAAAAATTAAAAAAATATTCAGCGGGTTGAATTTGGTGCCCAAATTTTCCAGATCAAAAATTCAATATTTGAAGACATTCCAGATTTAATTTTGTGATTTTTTGAGATCGGGAACACCTCAAACGAAGTTGTCAAGTTACTCCGCAGTTTTTCGGGTTTTCTGTTTTCAACAATTTTTATTGATTCTTAGCTGTAGGTTTTCATTTGTTTGCTTTTTATTCTCCCTTTACAATATCTAACACCTTCTTGTTTTTTGTGTTAGTAGGATTTAAACGTGTGCCCAATTCTTCCTCGGTGCAACACGAATCAATTGGTGTCTCGTCAGTTTTTGGCATCCTAGTGCACATTAGGATTCTTTGGTAGATCGGTTCATCCACTCTCTAATTGGTTGATATAAACTTTGATAAAGAACTCACAAGATTGAATTCGACCTCATTGAGAATTTGATTTTTTCTTTTTGAGTGATTAACAGTGAGGTTTGATAACTTTTATTTTTGAGTGTTGAGTGTTTTGCAGGTTTTAAAAAAAAATGTCTACAGGTGATAATACTAGTGACATATTTAAAAAATTCCAACAACAGTTGGACGAACAGGCTGCTGCACTTCGAGCGTTGACTGCTACTATCAATGAGGTGCGGTTGAATCAAGAGCCTCAATATCGAGATCAAATTAAAGACGATGTGGATAACCAGCCTCCTGCTCATAGGCGCGCTCCTCAGCGTGTCCCTAGAACTGATTATGATCTTCATGATCGTGGACAACCCTCTTTAGCAAAACCAAAGAGCGAGCAGCAATGAGAACATCTCTTTCATACTCGCTGCCATGTACAAGGTAAGCTTTGTAGAGTTATTATTGATGGTGAAAGTTGCTCGAACGTAGCCAGCACGACGATGGTGGAAAAGCTTTGCTTAACCACTACCAAGCATCCACGACCTTATCAACTACAAGGGCTTAGCAACGAAAGCCAATTTAAGGTCACTCATCAAGTGCGCATCGCCTTTTCTATCGGTAAATATCAAGACGAAGTCGTGTGCGACGTAGTACCTATTTAAGCTTGCCATTTATTGCTAGGAGAACCATGGCAACTGGATCGAAAAGTCACTCACGATGGTCGTACCAATAGGTATTCTTTCAAGCATCAAGGAAAGAAACTTACCTTAGTGCCGCTCACTCCGGAACAAGTCCATGAGGACCAAATCAAACTGAGAAATTCTGTTAAAACAAGTGAGAAAAAAGAAAAAGAGAATGAAAAAGAGCAAAAAGAGATTGAGAGTGAAAAGGAATGTGAAACAGAAAAGAAATTTGAAAAAGAAGTTGAAGAAAGAAGAGAAAATGAGTTAGAAAAAGAAACAAAAGAAAAAGACGAGGAAAGGCTAGTGAGGAATGTTTCCACTAACCAAGATATGAATTTTTCTTGTGTTGCTACTTTTCAGGTTCCTGAAAGATCGAAAGATAACTTTCAACTTCAATACCTCTCAAATGAAAGACGCTTTCATACGATCAACTTAGGCAAAGATGAAATCACACTACATGATCCCGAAGGTAAGCGAGGTAAGGAAATTTTAGAAACCGAGTCCATTGCAGATTTGAAAATTATTGATAAAACTTTTGGTGACTTAGTTCTTAAAAGATCCCCTCATTTTGATCCGATTAATTGTTACTCTTCGATTGTGGTTGATAAAGTCATTACGAAAAGAAGCGTGATTTGTTATTCTCTTGATTTACCTTGTGTAAAATCCTCGAATTTGTCCAAATCTGTTTTGGAGAATAAGGTAACGAAATTTTCCAAATTTGTTTTCAATTTATATTCGTGCCTTAAACAGTTTATGTGGTTGTACATGAAGTTTGAGTTCCATTTGACAAAGGTTAACTCAACAACGGAGATTCGACTACACTATGCCCCCGATGAGCGAAGGTTTGTTTTAAATGAAAAAGGTAAAATCGACCCTTATTCTTCTGCTTATCGAGGTAAGATGCTTGAAACCTTTGAAACACTTTTGTACTCCTCGGATAGTGATAAAGATCGTGTTGATGAACACTTAGATCAAAACGTGCTTGACTGTCCTATTTTATTTGTTGATGATCTATCTGTTTTGATGGTTGATAAAAAGATTCTTGTTTTTGATAATGCATGTGTGAGTGAATCTATAGACCGTCGATTAATGCATGGTATGATTATGCAACTCTGTGAACCATGTGAATCTTTTCAAATACCTACTTGTGACGATTATGTTTACCATTTGATTTATTACTCGCAATTTATTCATGGTTTGTGGGAACAATGTGAGACGACTGAATGCCTTAAAACATGTCCATCTTTGTTTCAAATATTTGACGAGGCAGTGGTGAGTAAATTAGATTGTTTGCATGGTAATCTGAATCTGTCCATTCACATGCGTTATACCTGTTCTATTATGCTTATGATTGGACTACAAGCTTATTTACGTTGCTATTTACTATCTCATGGCTATTCTTCTCAGTGGACTCAATTGCCATTAGTCCCGTTCGATAGAGGAAAGTCGAGTTCATTTGATTTTTCAGATTCGAGGACGAATCTTTTTGAGGAAGGGGGGAATGATACGAGTCACAAAAGCCCAAATTCTTGAAGGCGAGGCCCAATAAGCAAATTCCCAGCCCAATCAAGAAATCCATCCATACTTAGTTGAAAATCAGGCCAAATTGTCAAAGTGGCCCAAGTTGTAAAGTTTTATTTTTATTTATTTATTTATTTATTTACTTAATTTAATTTTTTATGTCAATATTCAGTCCAAGAGTCCTAGATAAAATGACCTTTGACCGAATTTCCATATTAAAATAATTAGGAGTTTTTTTTTAGTTTTAGTTTTAGTGTTCTAATTAAATTAGGAAAACATTTGAAAGGCCTATTTATATGGCTTGGCCAGCCACCCTACATTACATTACAATTACATTGAAAATTTCAGATTTGATTTGAGTGAAAATTCTCTTTGAGTTCTTCAAGGATTTTCTCTTGAGTTTTCTTTAGAAGTTGTTTTAACAATCTTTTTGATTGTGGGGGCCATCTTCAACCTTCTTCTTGCCATTGATATTCTTTGGAGGGGAGATTAGAGCCGTTTGAAGGGAGTTGTGAGATCTTTCGAGATTTCAAGGCTTCTTAGGACTTATCTTTTAATTTCTTACTGTCAATTCTTTCTTTATTTCTACTTGTGCTGAATCATTATCTAATCTATTTTCTGTTCTTATTGTGTTTTCAGCCTTTTTCTATCTTAAGGAATCAGCCCACAAATCCCCAATTTCTAGGGTTTTTCCATACTCTTTTTGGGTGAAATTAGATTGTCGAAATTTGGGGAAAACTATCTGGGTGTTCAATTGGGCAGAATCGCAATCTCTTCTAGGGTTTCAAGATTCCTTATTAACACTTATTTCTATTCTCTATTTGATTCTTTACTGTTTTGGGGATTTTATTTCAGATCTGAAAATTCAAAAATCTAATCTTTTAATTTTCTGTTTCGTTTCAGATCTAATTGTTTAGGGTTTTCGTAGGAGTTTCTCGTGACTTGGCAACTCGATCTTGGTCCGCGCGCAACCCCGTATCAGTGTGTCTCAGCCGTGTGAGGGACACGTGATAGACAGTAATTTATACATATTTGTATCCCATGTTTAACGCATTTTATGGATGATTTCCCATTAGAATTGGTGAATTCGATGCTCCTAATGCTTTAATTTCATATTTTATACTTATGAGAGCATAGGAGAGTGAAATGAACGAGAAACAGGCCAAAAACAGAGAAATTGGGCCAAAGTACGAAATCAACACGGCCTGGACCTCCTCACATCGGCAGACCACATGGCTGTGTCAATTTGGCAGGCTCGAGCAAGTTCCGAAGTAATCGCACACGGGCATGTCCCTGCCAAGCGCAAGTTGAGTCCAATTCGAAAAAGGCTAATTTTGAGGGCTTTTAGGCATTGCAAAGCCTATAAATACACCCTAGAGGAGGAAGAAAGGGAGACACAAAATAGGGAGTAAGGAATTACTCCAAGGAAGCCGATTGATCCATCTCAGAAGCCGGATTCACCATCAAGAATTAAGATCTCTCCTCAATTTCCCCTTAAGGAGTTTTGGGTTTTCTTTATGTTTTGTATTCTTTATTATTCTGAGATGTTCTCTTATTTAGTTATGAACTAAAACCCCTAAATACCTAAGGGGAATGAAACCTAAGACGAATCTTGTTATTATTTTCTGAATTGTATGATAAATATTTAACTTGTTCTTAATTATGTGTTCTTAATTCTTGTTTTGATATCCTAGGATACTGATTCAAGATAAGCTCTTATTCAGAGGATGAATAGACCCTGTCTAAGAGTACATTTGCCATAATTAAGCGGAGTTGTTTGCGCGCCTAAACATAGGGTGACAAGATTTTGCTGGATTAGGGTGAAATCTAATAAAGGGATCCATAGATCGAGTTAATGCAACCCTAGAGTGTTAATTAGAGAAAGGTCTCAATTATTCAATCTAGGGATTAAACGTTATTAGTCTTGAATAGGGATAATAACATAACTTAGGGATCACTACGGAATAAGTTAAATGAATAAATCTTCTGATTCGGAGCAAGAATAACAAGTACAGTCTAGGTAGATTTTTTCTTAGGTATTGTCTTAATTCAATCGATTTTCCTAAAAGAAATTCCCTAATTCTATTCTCTGTGAATTCTTAGTTTAGACAATTAGTTAGTTAAAACAAAAACCTCTTTATTCTTAAGCTAGATAATAAAAAGACAGTCATTACTAGTACTTTTAGTTCCTTTGGGTTCGACAATCCGGTCTTGCTAAAACTATACTATTGTTCGATAGGTACACTTGCCTACATCGCGATAACAGTTAGTTTCAAGAACGATTAAGTATAAATATTTAAAACCTATCACGAAATCACGCAATAAGGTTTTTAGCGCCGTTGCCGGGGAACTAAGATATTAGGGACGCTCAATTTTTATTACTTTAGCCATTTATTTTTCTTCCAATTTAATTTAATTTAATTTATTATTGTTATTATTTATTAATTTACTTTTTTGCTTTCTCTTGGCAGATTTTTATAGTTTATGACTAGAAGAAGCTCGTCAGGACCACTATTTTTTGATCAAGAAATTGATCGCACAGTTCGCAGAAATCAAAGAGAAATAAGGCGAAGCTTAAGATACACAGAGAATGAGCAAGAGGACGATACTCAAACCCCAACCGAAGAGATGACTGAAAACCAAGACAATCAGCTACCTCCTGTAATTGCGGTTAATCAAAATCCTGCTCCACGCACTATGTATGACTATGCTAAACCTTCTTTAACAGGAACTGAATCAAGCATAGTTAGACCTGCTGTAGCTGCAAATACTTTTGAATTAAAACCTAACACTATTCAAATGATACAATAATTTGTTCAGTTTGATGGTTTGCAGGATGAGGATCCCAACGCTCACTTAGCAAACTTCTTAGAACTATGCGATACATTTAAAATTAATGGTGTTTCTGATGATGCCATTCGTCTTCGGTTATTCCCTTTTTCATTGAGAAACAAAGCTAAACAGTGGTTGAACTCATTACCATGAGGGTTAATCACTACTTGGGAACAAATGACCGAAAAATTTCTATTAAAATATTTTTCGTCGGCTAAAACGGCTAAATTACGTAATGATATCTCTTCATTTGTGCAAATGGACTTAGAAACTCTTTACGATGCATGGGAGAGATACAAAGACTTACTGAGAAGGTGCCCTCACCATGGGTTACCGCTTTGGCTACAGATTCAAACGTTCCATAATGGCCTGAATCCTTTGACTCGACACTGCTGGCGAAACCATCAATAATAAAAAACCTGAAGATGCCTATGAGTTTATAGAAGAGATGTCACTGAATAACTATCAGTGGCAAGTCATGAGGACTAAGCCAACTAAAACAGCAGGCGTTTCTAACATCGATTCGGTTACTATGCTGTCAAATCAGGTAGAACTTCTAAATAAAAAGATTGATGGTTTACTTGGTTCTACTCAGGTACATCTAGTAATGAGGTGCGAGACAAATGGAGGAGGAGCATACACAGAGTATCAACCATTCAACCCTAGCATCGAGGAGGAACAAGTCCAAAATATAGGTAACTATAACTTTCGATCCCAAAATAACCCATATAGTAACGCTTACAATGTAGGTTGGAGGAACCACTCCAATTTCTCATGGGGCGGTCAAGAAAATCAAAGACCACAACATCCTCCGAGTTTTCAACAACCACCCTATCAATAGGAAAAGAAGCTAAACCTTGAGGAGATGCTC
The DNA here is from genome assembly GCF_007990345.1 of Gossypium hirsutum. NCBI lineage: Eukaryota > Viridiplantae > Streptophyta > Magnoliopsida > Malvales > Malvaceae > Gossypium > Gossypium hirsutum. The sequence continues at coordinate 55,303,742 of NC_053432.1, read as the reverse complement.
TCAAAGTTTATATCAGTGTCAGAAACCCGTTTTCAAAACACTGAGACAGCACTTAAAAATCAACAAGCATCGATCTAAGGGCTCAAAACTCAGATAGGCCAGCTTTCCAAACTAATCTCCGAACGACCACAAGGTAGCTTGCCAAGTAATACTGAACCCAACCCAAAGGAACAACTCAACGCAATTAATATTCAAGATGATGAAGGAGTCGTTGAGCCTGAACCAGAACCGAGGCAAGAAACTGTGGTAAGCAAAGGTCAAGGTGAGGTAGGTCATAATAAAAATAAATCAGTGAATGTCGAATATAAACCTCGTGTGCCATACCCCAACGCGACAAGGAAAGACCGCTCAGATGAATAATTTCATAAATTCCTTAAACTCTTAGAAAAGATTACACGTTAACTTACCATTTATTGAAGCTCTATCGCAGATGCCAAACGCAATGAAATTTTTAAAGGAGCTTTTAGCAAATAAGCGGAAGTTGGACGAGGCGTCGCATGTGGAGCTAAACGCGGTGTGCTCAGCTATTCTGCAAAATAAGCTACCGAACAAATTAAAAGATCCAGGGAGTTTTATGATTCCTTGCTTAATTGGTAGTTTAGATGTTAATAATGCATTAGCTGATTTAGGGGCTAGTATCAATGTCATGCCTTACAAAATGTTTAAGCAACTAAGCAACTAGGTCTCGGGAAACCCAAATAGACTAGGATGAGCATTCAATTAGTAGATAAAACTATAAGATCCTCTAGGGGTATTATTGAAGATGTTCTAGTTAAAATAGATAAATTTATATTTCCCGTTGACTTCATTATTCTAGACATAGAGGAGGATAGCAACACTCCTTTAATTTTAGGAAGGCCTTTTTTAGTAACTGCTAAAACAATTATTGATGTTGGCACAGGTGAACTCACACTCCGTATGGGAGACGAAACAATCACCCTTCAAGCTCGTAATTCTGGCAACACATTGGAAATTGAAGGTGATCGTCTAAACCATTCTACTAAAACTGACAATATGGTGCAACCTTCTTTACAGGAAATGAGTCTGAAGGAAGTACATTAGCCATTCTCAAGAAATAGTAGAGGACCTATTCATGAAGATCGAAGGCTACAAATCGATGAGCTAGATGAATGGCAGACGTATAAACTGAGAACACCCAACAAACCGAATCTACGACAGAACGAGCTCAATACCTTTCCAAATCAACTTAAGGTTGGAGATAGAGTCTTATTAGATGCCGCAGATCCCCATATTGTCGCTACCACACCGAATAAAGAAATCCCTCTTATGGTACTCAGCATTTTCCCATTCGGTACGGTCGAGGTAAATCATCCCAAGTTCGGCACTTTTAAGGTAAACAACACCCGTTTAAAACCTTATTTTGATGAGATTGATAGCAGGAATGAGGAGTATAACTCCTCAAACCACTATGATCATTCAACGGAGAGGTAAGTCGAGCTTAGACTATAAATAAATGCTTCTCGGGAGGCAACCTGAGCACTAACTGTATTAACTTCTTTAAAATTTAGTCTTCAACACCTAACTTACTAACAGAGAACTTGAATACAGGCTTTCTACAGAGACACGGCCAAGCACACGGGCGTGCTTAGAGGCGTGTGAAAACAGGGCAAAGATATCCCCAAACACAGGCTACGATAAAACACCACGGTTGTGCGACATGGCTGTGGTCGAGCCTGCCAAAACAACACGGGCATGAGACACACCCGTGTGGAAGAACCGTGGGTAAACCTTTTAAAACAATACGGGCGTTCGACATGCCCGTGTCTAGTACCCGTGGTCGAACCTATTAGATTGACACGGGCTTGGGTCTTTATACATGGGCATGGGAGAAGCGAACAATGCCAGACACGGCCGTTCAACATGGCCGTGTGCACCCATACGCCCAAAGAACACTGGCGTGGACTAAATGTCAGATGCGCCCAAATTCAAAATTCGCGATTCAGCACCAGACGAAGCGGCATAGGAAGGGGTCATCTCTATTGGCCCCTATGCTAATCGGATGGCTCAAAACTTTGGGATCCTCAACATCGCAACCCAAGAATCATCCTTAACCCTCATTGGCCAGATGTCTCCACAAGGCATCTCGAGCATGCTTAGCATGAGAATGATCGAAAAGCGCCGAGGAACCTATCCTCCTCAATATCGTCTTGCCCAATATACCGAGGAGGAGGCCTACGAGGACATTCTTGATGATGTCCCTCCATAGTACGAGGACCCACTGACTCAGTAACCACCACCCTCTCGTTCAGTTCATGCGGCGGTTTCATATGCTGACATCTCTGAGCGCCTCACTCGATTCGAGCAACAGTATTTTCAACGATTTGACAACATTGATGCTACTCTACAGTAATTTGTCAGCACCTCCACATCTCATCACCAGTCCCACCTCGCGAACCATCCAGCGATGAAGATGTTTAAAAACATTTATTTATTATTTTATGTTTTTAAATTTTATTAAAACTACTTTTTATTTTTATTAGATTTTAGAATTTTATTTTTAATTATCAATTTCGGTTATTTCTTTATGAGTAATTATTCTTCCTAATATCCCCTAAAAAGTTTCTGATTTTATTATAGTTATATAGAGCTCTTAAACTTATCATCACATAGGAACTAAAATCTCCACCGGGAAAGGTTCTCTACGACTGCCATGTCTTGATCGACCACGACCATAGCTACCATTAGATATAATATTCTTTTGGCGCAGGACTTATGGACTAATGAACCTCTACCACCGCCGGAGTATCCTCTTCCACTCTTACACCAATTACTCTCCAAAACTCCAGTTCGAAGAATTCATCATATAGGAAGTTTCACTTCTCCCCCTATCTTATTTTTATATTCTAATATTTATCTTTGTACATTGAGGGCAATGTACATCTTAAGTGTAGGGGGTATTTATTTCATTATTAGAAAAATCTCTAAATGACTGTCTTATTCTCTTGAAAAGCTCTCATATCGTATTTAGGATAAACTTTGATTGATTTATGACGTTGATTGATATATTTTGAATTAAAACATAGGCATTTATGCATTGATTGTTTAAACCTCAAGACATTAGAGAATCAAGCATGATAAGTTGATCTTTAAGAATTTAAATTCTTAGGTTGTTTCCCCAAAGTTTAGGTATTGCTTTGAGTTGGAATTCATAAGTTGTAAAACATCAAAAAGCCATAATTTTTATGAGATTTTTGAGCCTTTTGAGCATCTATTAATTTTTTCATGCTCACTTTTATTATTACTTTGAGTGCGTCAGTATTGAACTTTTATTCTAGAACTTGCTTGATTATGCATGTCAAGACTACACCATTTGATTTGATATGTCAAAATGATTAAGACACTTAGGATTAACCCACTCATGCCATGAAAAGCCTACCTCCACGATTAACCCCTAGTAAACCCCCTTGAGCTTAACAAGCCATTTCTTGTATTACCCTTAATATTAACCCTTAGCTCATTATTGTTGAAATCCCTTAAATTAATCCCTATTTTTGTCGAGATTTGAGTTGAATAAATTGCTTAGTTATATCTTGTTCTTAATAGTTAGTTTATGTTATTTAACTTGTTCATAAAAAAAAACAAAAAAAACATGTATACATATTAGTAGTGATCTTCTATTTGTAAGTTTCAGTATTTAAATTCCATAGTCTGAGAAAAGCTTTGTTGTACGCAATTGATGACTAGCTATTTTTCTAGTTAATTAAATTTTTAACTCAATCTCGATTCTAACCTTTTCTTTCAGCTTGTGACCACACCCCCTAACCAAGCCTCATTACAACCCTCTAAAGACCTTTTGATTAATGTATCATCTTAACTTATAATGGTAGAGATTTGATTTTCATGCAAGCCTATAGTAATGACTTTCAATTATTGACTATTGAGTGCTTCATTTATTGTCCTTAAACACCTCAAGTGATTTGCGTGAATCTTTAGTGAGGATATGAAACTCTGTGATATTCTGAATCAAAAGTAATTACTTAGATGATGGGAGACACCTATGTTTGCATAATTAAATACTCAACTTGGAATGTTTGAAACTTTTATGTTCTTTTAGTTTAATTCTCAATGTATGATTACCTATGGATTATTTTGAGATATTATCGATAGAAATTATAAGTTGAGAAGAATTTATTTTGATTATGAGTTGAGAATTTTGCCTTGAGGAAAAGAAAATGCTTAAGTGTGGGGGTATTTGATAAACCATAATTTATAAATATTTTTACCCCATGTTTAACGCATTTTATGGTTGATTTCTCATTAGAATTGGTGAATTCGATGATCCTTATGCTTTAATTTCATGTTTTATACTTAGGAGAGCATAGGAGAGCAAAAGGAACGAAAAACGGGCCAAAAACAGAGAAATTGGGCCAAAGTATGAAATCAACACGGCCTGGACCTCCTCACACAGGTAGACCACACGACCGTGTCAATTTGGCAGGCTCGAGCACAACCTGAAGTAATCTCATACGAGCGTGTCATACGAGCGTGTCCCTGCCGAACCCAAGTTGAGTCCAATTCAAAAAAGGCTAATTTTGAGGGCTCTTAGGCATTCCAAAGCCTATAAATACACCCTAGAGGAGGAAGAAAGGGAGACATAGAATAGGGAGTAAGGAATTACTCCAAGGAAGCCAATTGATCCATCTCAGAAGCTGGATTCACCATAAGACTGAAGATCTCTCCTCAATTTCCCCTTCAGGAGTTTTGGGTTTTCTTTATATTTTGTATTCTTTATTATTTTGAGATGTTCTCTTATTTAGTTATGAACTAAAACCCCTAAATACCTAAGGGGAATGAAACCTAAGACGAATCTTGTTATTATTTTCTGAATTGTATGATAAATATTTAACTTGTTCTTAAATATGTGTTCTTAATTCTTGTTTTGATATCTTAGGATACTGATTCAAGATAAGCTCTTATTCAAAGGAGGAATAGACCCTGTCTAAGAGTACATTTGCCATAATTAAGCGGAGTTGTTTGCGCGCCTAGACATAGGGTGACAAAATTTTTCCAGATTAGGGTGAAACCTAATAAGGGGATCCATAGATCGAGTTAATGCAACCCTAGAGTGTTAATTAGAGAAAGGTCTCAATTATTCAATCTAGGGATTAAACGTTATTAGTCTTGAATAGGGATAATAACATAACTTAGGGATCTCTACGGAACAAGTTAAATGAATAAATCTTCTGATTCGGAGCAAGAATAACAAGTATAGTCTAGGTAGATTTTTTCTTAGGTATTGTCTTAATTCAATCGATTTTCCTAAAAGAAATTCCCCAATTCTATTCTCTGTGAATTCTTAGTTTAGACAATTAGTTAGTTAAAACAAAAACCTCTTTATTCTTAAGCTAGATAATAAAAAGACAGTCATTACTAGTACTTTTAGTTCCTTTGGGTTTGACAATCCGGTCTTGGTAAAACTATACTACTGTTCGATAGGTACACTTGCCTACATCGCGATAATAGTTAGTTTCAAGAACGATTAATTATAAATATTTAAAACCTATCACGAAATCATGCTATCAACATGGCATCAAGCACGTGCGTGTTTCCCGACCATGTGAAGTCTGCACCTATTTATGAAAATCAAATTAACAACACGGCCTCGCACACGAGCATGTGACTTGGCTGTGTGTCTTCAATTTGTTCATGCTTTGCAAAACAAAGAGTTACACGGGTTAGGGACACAGACGTGTGTGACCATACGGCCTGCCCACACGGGCGTGTCCCAAACCACACAGACGTGTGACCCCTGTTTATGGAAAAAATTTTCTAAGTTTCGTAAAAAATTTTTGAGTTATCGGTTTAGTCTCGTAGGCTCGTACTAGGGACTTTATGATTGAATATAAATGGTTTTAATTTAGATGCAAATTTATGAATCGATTTGTATATTTTCTTGTGATGTAAGTTCGGTAATGCCTCGTACCCTGTTCCAACGCTAAATACGGGTAAGGGGTGTTACATGTAGTGGTATCAGAGTTATGGTTTAGTCAATTTTCACACTAACGTAGCGTGTGCCGGAGTCTTGCTATACATGCCATATATAAATTGTGATAGTGTGACCACTCTTGACAATTTAAATTGTGCTTTCATATAGTAAATGGATCCCGACCGAGAAGTAGCTGATGATGTTGAAAGTAATGCGCCAGCTCCCGCTTAAGGGACAGCGTCATCTGAAAGTAGACCAGTAACGGTTAGTCAGGGAAAAGAAGCTAAGAAAGTCTTCTTTCAAAGGATGAATGAGTGGTTTGCTGAGTTTGTTCGAATAAATTCGACTGCCCAACATCCTCTACCCCTACCTAACCCTCAACGGGTTCCCGTAACTCCTCAAGGTGTGGAATTTATTAAACTGAACAAGCCTCCAGTTGATAAGATTCAAAAGCAAGGGGTTGAAGAATTTAGAGCCAATGTTGATGATGACCCCGAGAGAGTAGAGTTTTGGCTTGAGAACTCTATTAGGGTATTTGATGAGCTTTATTGCACACTAGATGGGTGCTTAAAATGTGCTATATCACTTCTGAGAGACTCGACGTATCAGTGGTAGAATACTCTTGTATTCGTAATACCGAGAGAAAGAGTTACCTGGGAATTCTTTCAAGATGAGTTCAGAAAGAAATATATCAGCCAATGGTTCATTGATTAGAAATGCAAAGAGTTTTTAGAGTTGAAACAGGGCCGTATGTTTGTGACTGAATATGAACGAGAGTTTGTTAGGCTCAGTAACTATGCTTGAGAATGTGTTTCCACGGAGGCTATCATGTGCAAGAGATTCAAAGATGGGTTGAATGAAGATATCAGACTGATAGTTGGGATTTTAGAGTTGAAAGAATTTGTTGTGCTAGTCGATCGAGCTTGCAAAGTCGAAGAATTGAGGAAAAAAAAGAGAAAAGCTGAGCTTGAGACTAGAGATTTGAGAAAAAAACCGCTGAATAAGTCATTTCAATCTTCGTCAAAGAAATCGAGGGATTTGTATACTCGTTCTAATGCTTCAGTTGGGTATCCCAATAGAGATTGTGGGAAGCAATATTCGAGTTCTAAGGACCAAACTAAGTCAATAGTGAGTATTGGTAATGCTAGGTCTAAGAGACCTGAATGTCAACACTATGGTAGATGACATCCCGATGAATATAGGATGAATAACCAGGCTTGCTTTAAATGTAGCTCCTTAGATCACTTCATTCGAGATTACCCTGAAATGGCTGAGAAACGTTTTCAGAATGCAATATCGAGCAAGACTGCCACTAAAGGAAGGCCACCGAGAAGTACGAGAAGTAGGAACAGTAGCAGAGGTGTAACGAAAGATTTAACTACGAGGTCAGAGATTAGAGCACTTGCTAGAACTTACGTTGTTCGCGCTCACGAAGATGCGTCATCCCCTGATGTTATCATTGGTACATTTTCTCTCTATGATACTAATGCAGTTGCATTGATTGATCTTGTATCGACTCATTCTTATATTTGCATGAATTTGGTATCTAGTAAGAATTTTCCTATTGTAACTATTGAGTATGTGATTAAAGTGTCAAACCCCTTAGGCAAATATATTCTAGTTGATAAAGTTAGCAAGAATTGTCCTTTAATGATTTGGGGTTACTGTTTTTTGACTGACTTAATGCTTTTACCATTTGATGAGTTCGATATAATTCTTGGAATGGATTGGTTGATTCTACATGATGTCGTAGTGAATTGTAGACGAAATATTATTGAATTGAAATGTCAAAATAATGAAATTCTTTGGATTGAATCGAATAGGTCGGGTGAGTTGCCTATTATGATTTCGTCGATGTCGACTCAGAGGTATGTAAGAAAATGGTGCGAAGCTTATCTTGCGTATGTACTAAATACGAAAGTGTCTAAATTAAAGATTGAATCTGTGTCGGTAGTTTGTGAATATCCGGATGTGTTCCCAGAAAAGTTATCTGGATTACAATCGATCAGAGAGGTTGAGTTTACTATTGATTTGGTACCGGGAACTTCACCGATATTGATAGCTCCATATAGAATGGCTTCGACCGAATTGAAAGAATTGAAGTCCCAGTTGCAAGAGTTGACAGATAAGGGTTTTGCGAGACTGAGTTTTTCGCCCTAGGGTGCACCAGTGTTATTCGTCAAGAAGAAAGACGGATCCATGAGACTTTATATTGATTACCGTCAACTTAACAAGGTTATAATAAAGAACAAGTATCCTTTACCGAGAATTGATGACTTGTTTGATTAGCTGAAAGGGGCAACAATGTTCTCGAAGATAGATTTGAGATCTGGTTATTATCAGTTGAGAGTTAAGGATTCGGATGTGCCAAAAACTGCGTTCAGAATGAGGTACGGGCATTATGAATTCCTTGTTATGCCTTTTGGGTAACTAATGCTCCTCTAGTTTTTATAGACTTGATGAATCGAATCTTCCGACCGTATTTAGATAAGTTTGTGGTTGTTTTTGTTGACGACATTTTGATTTATTCCCGAGACGAGTCTGAGCATGCTGATCATTTAAGAATCTTATTATAGACTTTGAGAGATAATAAATTGTTTACTAAATTCAGTAAAAGTGAGTTTTGGCTCTAAGAAGTCAGATTTTTGAGACACATTGTTTCAGCGGAAGGTATACAGGTTGACCTGAGTAAGGTTTCGGCATTTGTCAATTAGAAGCCACCGAGGAATGTATCCGAAGTTAGAGGCTTTTTGGGTTTGGCTGGTTATTATTGATGTTTTGTTAAGGGATTTTCAATGATTGCTACACCTATAACCAAATTGTTACAAAAAGATGTGAAGTTCAAGTGGTCTGAGAAATGTCAAAAGAGTTTTGAACAGTTGAAAATGTTGTTGACTGAGGCACTGGTGTTAGTGCAACCTGAGTCGGGGAAAGAGTTTATGATTTTTAGTGACGCATCATTGAACGGTCTTGGTTGTGTGTTAATACAAGAGGGTAAAGTGATAGTTTATGCCTCGAGACAGTTGAAACCACACGAAAAGAATTATCCGATGAATGACTTGGAATTAGTCGCTATTGTGTTCATTTTAAAAATCTGGCGACACCATTTATTCGGTGAGAAGTGTCGCATCTTTATCGATCACAAGAGTTTGAAGTATTTAATGACTCAAAAAGATTTGAATTTACGGCAACGAAGATGGCTCGAGTTGTTGAAAGATTATGAGTTAGTGATCGATTATCACCCGGGGAAAGCGAATGTAGTCGCAGATGCTCTAAGTAGAAAGTCTTTGTTTGCTTTGAGGGCGATGAATACATGGTTAGCCTTATTCGATGATGGATCGATTTTGGCCGAGTTGAAAACTAGACCAGTATTTCTTCAGCAAATTTGCGAAGCTCAGAAATGTGATAATGAGCTGCAAGCTAAAAGAGTCTAGTGCCAATCGAATAATGATTCGGAATACCAAATTGGATCGGATGATTGTTTGAGGTTCCAAAAAAGGATTTGTGTACCGAGAAATACTGAACTAATTTAGAAAATTCTTCGCAAGGCACATAATGGTTGTCTATCAATCCATCCTGGAGGTACAAAGATGTATAATGATTTGAATGAATTGTATTGGTGGTTAGGCATGAAACGAGACATTTCAGAGTTTGTAACGAGATGATTAATTTGTCAACAAGTTAAAGTCGAACATCAAATGCCTTTGGGTTTCCTTCAACCTGGAACTATACCCGAGTGGAAATGGATAGAGTTGCGATGGATTTCGTATCGGGGTTACCTCTGACTCCGATTGACGAAATCATCTCATTTTATTCCGGTGCGTACCGGTTATTCACTTGATAAGCTAGCTGAATTGTACATTGCTGAAATTGTTAGACTGCACGGGGTGCCTACTTCTATTATTTCAGATAGATATCTGAGGTTTACATCGCGATTATGGAAGAAATTACAAGAAGCGTTGGGTACAAAGTTGAATTTTAGTACTGCATTCCATCTACAAACCGACGATCAATCAGAGAGGGGAATTCAAATTCTCGAAGATATGCTTTGCTGTTGTGTTTTAAAGTTCGAAGGTAGTTGGGAGAAATATCCACCGTTGGTTGAATTTGCTTATAACAATAGTTTTCAATCGAGTATAAAGATGGCACCGTATGAAGCATTATATGGTCGCAAGTGTCGACCTCCACTGTACTGGACCGAGCTTAGTGAGAAACAGATTCACGGGGTTGATTTGGTCAGAGAAACCGAAGAGAAAGCAAAAATAATTCGTGATTGTTTAAAAGCAGCTTCGGATCGACAAAAATCATACGCGGATTTAAAATAAAAAGATATTGAATTTCAGGTTAGTGAAAAAGTGTTTCTAAAAGTGTCTTCATGGAAGAAAATTCTTAGATTTGGCCGCAAAGGCAAGTTGAGTTTGCGTTTCATTGGGTCGTATGAGATTATTGAAAGAATAGGGCCAGTGGCATATCGGCTAGCTTTTTCGTCAAGGATCCACAACGTGTTTCATGTATCGATGTTGCGATGATATCGATCAGATCCTTCGCATGTAATTTTCCCAACAGAAATTGAGATTTGACCCGATATGACATATGGTGAAGAATAGATCAAAGTGTTAGCTCGAGAGGTTAAACAGTTGAGAAATAGAAGCATAGCTTTAGTGAAACTTTTGTGGCAACGACATGGGGTCGAAGAGGCTACGTGGAACCCGAGGAAGCTGTGAGAAAATAGTACCCTAACCTCTTTTCTGGTAAGATTTTTTGGGACGAAAATTCCTAAAGGGGGAAAGTTGTAATAGCCCGTTTTTGGGTCAAATCAAAACAGTGGTTTCAAGACCATAAATTTGAATTAGAAATATTTATTTTATTTTTATTTTAAGGTCTACAGCATGATAGGATAATTGTGTGAAAATTTTGTTAAGAAATTTTATCGATTGAGTGCTCAATTTGACTAGAAGGACTAAATTGCAATAGGTGCCAAACTTGAGTTCTATAAGTTAAAGCTATCTAATTGCTATAAAATTTTAAATTGGAGGTCCTTAAATGGTAATTAGACCATTATACCTTAGGATGGACAAAAATGGATATGGTTAGATGTATTCTCAATGTTTTAAGTTAGGGGTACTTTGTAATTTGGTAAATAAAGTCAAAATAACTTAATAAAAAGAATTCATCTTTTCTAATTTCATCCTCATAGTAAAAAATTGCAAAAGAAGCCATAGCTAGGGTTTTGGCCAAGCTTTCAAGCTCGATTGTAAGTCCGTTCTTGTCCCGTTTTTAACGATTTTTATATTTTTGAGATCGTGGTAACTTGATTTAGCTATTTCAAGGACTAATTTGAAAGAAAGTTAAAGTATAAAATTTTACCCATGTTAAATATCCTTGTATTTTGATGTTTGATGGTAGAAAATACATGTTTTTTGTTTGTTAAACAACTTTTTTAAAATGATTTTTGGTAAAAACGTCAAATAGGGACTTATTTGTAAAAGTCTATAAAATATGTAGAAAAGTGTGAATAAATGAAAAATGTGGGCTGTTATGAGTACAAACAACATTCGGCTAGGCTTGGGTTGTAATGAAATTAAAAGAAATTCATTTTATGAGCCTAAGGAATAAATTGTAAAATGTTGAAAAGTTAGGGCAAAAATGTAAAATTTTCCATAGTGTGTTTTTGGGCTGAATTGAATGATGTGATGATTAAATAAGTTAAATGTGGTATTATAGATCAAGAAAAATGAAGTTTGGGTCTAGATCGGGGGAAAAACAAAGTAACTGATGAATAGATCTTTTTGGTCGTTTTTGTAACTGAGGTAAGTTCGTATGTTAGATAAGTTTTACTTTAAATGTGTGTTAAATGCTTTAATTTATGCATGAATTGTGTAATCGACCTTACGGACACATTTGACGATGATTTGGCAAGCGAGAGATCCCAATCGAACCTTAAGAATAGATTAGGATACAAGTGACATGTCATTAGGGTTTTATGTTATGTGATCCGGGTGCTAGTCCTGTACGTCTTACCGGTGACGAGTATACCGGCATATGTTGCGGTTACTTAACAACTTGTGTGAGTAGTACCGTGTAGTTACGTCTCGACCGATAGTTTGTGTGAGCAGGCCCGTTAATGGCTCGAGAGCGAACATATATGTGTTATGAGACAAAGGTGGCATTGGCTACATATGTGGCACCTTGTGTGCAAGGTTTCCCGAGTATCCGATATTATTATTTCGAGTGGTTTATTGGGTATGACAAAGAATGAGAATGAGTATGAAACCATTATAAGTGGTATAGGTATGTGCACAAAACTTAAGATTATTAAATTCGCGAAATGATGAACTCAAGGTAAGTCGTGCTGGAATGAATTATGATCATGAGAATATGGTAAAACACATTATCTTATGTTATATTATTTGCATGTTAATGTATAGTAAGGTTAGCTTATTTCTTTCATACAAGCTTACTAAGCTATATAGCTTACTCCATTTTATTTCCATGTTTTATAGTGTCACCAAGCTAGCTCGGTGTGGAGATCGTCAGAGATCGTATCACACTATCAAACTGTTATTTTGGGTACCGATGATTTTAAACATTTTGAGAATATGACTTGTATAGGGGCTTGGTCATTTTGTTATATGTGTCATTTTGAATTTGGCCAAATGTATTGGCTTGTAATTGTCAAAGGCTTGACGTGGTATTTGGCCATGTAACTTGGCTTATTTTGGTTGAATTGGTTGTAAGCTTATATATATTTATATATATTTATAAATGCTTGGTAAATGGTTGAATGTGGCTTAATGGTTTTGGTTGTTGAATGGTTAAGATTGGCTCATTGGCATGCTAGGAAAAAGCTAAGTAAAATTATGCATGTTATTGGTAGCCATATTGAAACTTGTAGAATGTGAGTTTGGTATGATTTGTTTTGGCAAAATATGATGTTGTAAATATGTTGAGTGTGGATAATGAAATGACATGATTTGGCATTATTTTATGGATGTTTTGGTTGCCTAAATATGCCATAATTTATGCCATTGGATTTGTGTATGTGTATGTGTAAATGAGGGTGGCAAATGGCTTAGTAAATCACCTTTATTTTGTCCACATAGATAGATACACGGGCGTGTGTCTAGGCCGTGTGTCTGTGCCATGGGCATTTGTTTAGGCCATGGTGTCCCCTGCACCTTAATTTTTGAGAAATAAAATGCTCAGAGTTAAGCACACAGGCAAAGATACGGACGTGTGTCTCAACTATGTGAGGGACACGGCATCAAGCACAGGCGTGTGTCCCGACCGTGTGAAGTCTGCACCTATTTTATGAAAATCAAATTAACCACACGGCCTAGCACACGAGCGTGTGACTTGTTCGTGTGAATTCTATTTGTTTATGCTTTGCAAAAAAAGAGTTACACAGGCTAAGGACACGGGCGTGTGTGACCATACGGCCTGCCCACACGGGCGTGTCCCGAACCACACGGACGTGTGTCCCCTGTTTATGGAAAAAATTTTCTAAGTTTTGTAAAAGTTTCCTGAGTTATTGGTTTAGTCCCGAACCACTTCTAAAGTATGTTTTGGGCCTCGTAGGCTCGTATTAGGGACTTTATGGTTGAATATAAATGGTTTTAATTTAGATGCAAATTTATGACTTGATTTATATGTTTGCTTCAATGTAAGTCCGGTAATGCCTCATACCTTGTTCCGGTGCTGAATACAGGTAAGAAGTGTTACATCTATTTTCTAATAAATTCTTTCTTTCAAAATCAATTACAATTAACTAGAAAGAGGCGAAATGGGATTAGATTGAAAATGAAAAGAAGGTTGATGCATAAAAAAGTGTTTACATGGCATAATATTATTGGGAGATACCATTCGCTGATGAGATTTTAACGGGAGGTACGAAAACAACTTGTCTCAAGAGATGTCACTTTATAACCATTGTTTTGACCTGAAGGGGGGATATTGTTATACATCCCTTATAAATGGGGACACGTGGCAGATCAAAGGGCCATCTGAGGATGCACCCTACCTACTACAAATCGAAATGTCACTGAGAAGAGGTGCGTTCTAACCACCTAGATTAGTAGAAGGTAACCATCCGTTCCTCCAAGCACCTAACCTTCTAGTAAGAACATGATCTCTATGGTCACTAAACCTCACATAGATTCAACTATTCCGTACTGCCAAATCAAAATGAATGATAGAATTTGTCTCGTCATAGACATCCTCATCTCATTGAAGACATTTGCCCCACACATCCTGCAATGATGACTTGATGGCGGGTCCAACACATTAACACCATCTTGCACAGGGCCTCACCTATAAATACTTTCGAATATGATAAAAAAAAAGATTGATTCTCTAGCATATTTGCCTACACTTTGTCAATCTACCTTTAGCACACAACCTTCAAGACTTTCTCCACCTCCTCTCTTTGTAATCTCAACCTCTCCACCCCAACTACGTGAACTGATCTCCATCAACATCACTGCATCCTCCTCCCTACTCCTTCCTTGTTGTATTACTTTATCAGCATGTAACTTATCTTATTCTTGAGCAAGTAAATGACTATATATGTGCGTATAACTTGTATACCTTAATGTATTGAAAACCAAAGCATCTAAAAAGAGTAAGTAAAAGGTTGATACATAGGGTATATGACTTATACATGATATAACTTCACTTATAGATAGTAAAATCATAGTTCAATTAAAGAATCAATGATATGTTTAAAGATATTATATGAATTATAGAAATGAAACATAGGAATGAATTATTTATGTAAGACAACGAAAAAGAAGTGATGAAACAAATAGAAGCTTTAAGGAAGACAAATACTATATAAGAAGATATGTTTAGATGGTAGTGGTTGTATTATGAAAACGTAAAATAGAGTGGGTTAATGTAGTATGTGTAGAATGACCATAGAATTAAGTAAATGGTTGAGCGGATAAGAGAAATCAGGATTAAAATCAAATCATTGAGATCCTCCAACACAGATTCACACCATATATAATAAATCTAACTTTGAACCAAAAAACAACAACCTCAAAATAGCAATCACTCAATTAAAAATGTGTAATAAGATTAGGATATGTATATATTTGCATTACCAATTTGCCATTCATTCTTTAACCGTTTCCCCCTCAAACCATTTATTAAGAAAAGAGCTATAAATATAAACATAAAAATAGTCTTATTCAGCTTTAACCTTTTTCCAACTGAAAATTCGGTCAACTTCTCTGTTCTTGATTGATGCAATGAATAAAATTGAAATTCCTTTACAAGCTACAATCAAGAATAAAAGAAGTTGAACCTTTTCTTTCTCTTTTCTTATCACTTTTGCCTTTTCTTTTTTTTTTTCTTTTTTTTTTGTTTCATGCTCATCATCTTTTGATTTCTCTCAACCACGCTTCCTTTTTCTCTAACACATGGAATCTTTTTTGTTTCAATTTAGAGGTATTCTTTCTAATTTATTTGTCTTTTTATTTTATTTATAAAACATAACTTACTTTCATCTAACTTTTTAAATATATTTATTTAAATTTCTATTTCATAAATTGATTTTTACCCACAATTTCTTTTTATTTCTTTAGCCAAATGCTTGTTTTCAAATAGGAAGTAAACTTTTTGGTATAAGAGATGTTAATTCTTGCATGTTCGATCTCATCCTCAAAAAAACAATTAGAGGGTGAAATCGAGATTTTTTTTTTTAGAATTAGAATTAAGCTACACATATTGATAAGAGATAAAATTTAATTTTACTATTTAATAATTTTATAATTTTTACAAAAATTAAATTAAAATTTTATCATTTTTAAACTATCAATGTGCAATTTCATCATTACTTATAATTTTATACATTTTAAAAGATAAAAATAAAAAATAAAAAATAAAAATTTTTATTTTAGAGGTGAATGTACTTATTTATCCCTTAGACAATTACTCAAATGAGCTAGACAAAACTTCGAAATCAACATTTGATTTTCATCGACAGTATCTATCTAATTTAACAAAATGTTGGCATTCATGATAGAGATTAAAGATTTTTGAAAAGGAAGTAAAAGCTCTTTCGTGATCACCTTTTGCAGTTTTCCTTGTATGTAAATATTTATACCAATTCTAACATGATATATATATTATTTTTACTTGCAATTTATGTTTTCTTTATATGTGACGTGTCAAAAACAGACTTTGGAATATATTCTTGATTTCCTTTTCCGTCGCTTGGGAGAAAACAAGCCTTTTCTTCTACCTTGGGAAGGAAGATTTCATATTTGTATTGCAAAAGGATCCACCATTACTGACAAGCAAAATGAATGGTCTTTTGAAAAGCTTAAAATACTTTACCCATATGTTTGGTAAGTACCCAAATTAAGTTTTTTTTCATAACCCTTTTTTCTTATGAAAATATTTTTTTACCAATTATATTATATCACTCTACCACATTTTTTCCCTTAAATATTATTTTGACAATTTTTGCAGTAGATAAAAAACCAGAAATGCAAATAGGACCTCCTACAGATGTAAAACATGTTGCCCATATTGGTATGGATGGTCCTTCTGCCACCAAGCCTTCTTGGGTATGATGTCAAAATTTTCCTTTCCTTTCTTTAATTGTTATTTAGCACAGATTTAAATAATGGTTATAAAAGTTCTGAAAGTGAAGGGATGTTGAATTATAAAATTTACTTGGGTTTGAGTTTATGGGAGCAAGTGGTAAGCTTTTATTTAGACAACTCCCTTTGAATGTAACATGTAAGTATGTAATGTGATTATGTTTTTATTATGTGTGTAAGAATACTAACTTCTAATTTTAGAATACCATAAAAAATAATAGTTAGATATATGATTGTTAATATTGTATCGATATTAACGATTGTATTAATTTATATGTATTATTTCAACCCTAAATTAGTATAAAATAATTTAAATTTCATTTTAATAAAAAATTGTAATGTATTTTAATCCATTCAATGTGTTACAATCCATTTTAATTAGTACCAAAATGTAGTCTGACATATGAGTATAAATTTGATACTTTAATCAATTTTTAATATTTTTAATCATTTTATTCAATCTAATTACTTACGGTAAATAACTTGTTTAAAATTTTATTAACATTAAATTTTAGGTTAATAATTATTTTTTATAAAATCCTTGCAGATGAATGAGTTTACTTCTGCTCCAAAATTCTCGGCAGATGCTTTAAATGGCAATCTAGAAGCGAATCCTTCTGCATCAGGTTTGTTCCCTTTTTATTTTTTAACCACAATATATTAATAATCATTCAATTTTAAACACACAATTCAAACGAATCCAAAATCATAGATTTGATAAGATTCTATTTCATCAACCACAAAGTAAGGTCTTTATTTTTAAATCTCATATATAAAATATCATTTTTTCCTGATAAAAAATAAATCAGATATTTATACTAATAAATTATTCTAGTTTAATTTAATCATTATCAAATATGTTAATACTTGATTTGAACAACTTGTAATCCTAATAATTTTTTATTTATAATAAATTTTAATGTTAATTTACTACTTTACCCTTTATATACATACACTTAAAAACTAAATCTTAAATTGTCATTTTAATTTTCTTTTAAAATTGTATAAGAATGAGCTCAAGTATATATATATAACTAATGTAAATGAGTTTAAATCGGAAGTAGCTTGAATAGTTTGGTTTGATTTCAAGTTAAATTCGAATTTTTATAATAGTATTCGATCAAATTCGAGTCACATTTTAAACTTAAATTTTTTAATGTTCGAGTTTAGCATGATTCGATTACAACTAATAATAACAAAGACAATAATTATAGGATTCAAAATTTATATGAATTGGATGTCACCTTTTAAATATAAATAGAAATAAAAAAATTTAAAATTATTTTCATTCATGCAGGAAGTCCAAACTCATTGCCAGCTAATGGTAATGAGAAGCAAAGGAAGAAACATCGGAAGCCAGCGGTCGAAACTGACTCTCCTAAAGGTTCTCCTAAAGCTAGCAAGAAGTCCAAGCAAAATCGTTTGGCAAACAATTCGACGGCAGAATGCCCCGGTCAAGAAGTACAGAGGACCAAGAACTCGATTCGGGACAGCGAATCATCTTGCCAAGACGCAACTGAAGTCCCGAAAAAACCTCGGAAAAAGAAATCAAGGGGATCATCGGGCGGATCGGGGACATCATCGCCAACGTCGACATCAAAAGCTCCGAATCTCTTGCCCTCAGTCAACGAGGTTGAATGTTAAAAGAAGATGGAAGCTTAAAGAGGCCATAATAGATTACAACTGCGTCAAACTGTAATCCCCATGAAAAATTTCTTCTTCATCTATTATTGATGTCTCAAACTTGTTTTACTTGTAGCTTTAGCTTGCATGGTTTTTAAAGAACTTCTCAACTACAAAACTTCTTTTCTGTTGATATACTTTTGTGATTGAACTGTGTAAGCTTTTGGATTTATTACTAGGGAATCGATTCGTGTACATGAAGGTGAATCCTTGGCACTCAATTTAAGGGTTAATTAAAATCTAAAATTATAATTATTTTAATTAAAATAATTTGTTATGTCTGTAAACTATAGATGTAAGTTCTATCCTACCATATATTAAAATCATCTTCTTGCAATATATATAGTAATCAATTTCAATAGCAAAGCAATTGCTAAAAAAAATAAAATCCAAGGATGTCATGATTTAAGGGTTGAGAAGAATAAGGTGGTGCATTTTAGAAAATGGCTCTTGGATTTACGGTCTAGCAATGAGCTACAAGATGAGGATAGGATTGAAGTAGTCATGGTCTACTGGTATATATTGTTGGAACAATGGCAGCAGCAACAAAGAGATTTGCAAGCAGAAGCAAGAGTAATCGAAGCAGAAAAAAAAACAAGCAGAGCAGCAAGCAAGAAACTTGAATGTACAGCCAGAATTGTAACTGAACATTACCTTTTTTCATTCAAAATTTGAAATAAAAAGGAGTTACAATTTGTTCATTTGATAGTTACCTACTAATCTAACTGCCTCCACTAATTTACAACCAATGTAAGTTAAAGTCAAATACAAAATGAGCTGCCATATCAGCTTTTACATCAGCTATCTAATCACTAACTTAATCCTGCTAACTATTAAAGCTAGTTACAATCAAACTGAACTAAATTACATCAAAACAAAACAGCAATGTCAGTTGCTTCATTTGGTCCAAAAACCATTCGTGCGCGCCAAGCAAAATGAGCTGAGCTTGATAGCTGCTGGTCTCGACAGTAGCATGCTTCTGGCTCCATGTTGCATTGCAGTCCAGCTTTCAACACTCCTCCTTGGACTGTATGCAACACATTCCAATTGCACTTCTCAAAGATTCAAATCGAGTAGCCCCTAAAGGCTTGGTCATTATGTCAGCCAATTGTGCCCTTGAGCTGCAACGCACAAGGCTGACTTCCTTTGCTTGTTCAGCCTCTCTAACAAAATGCAGTTTGATTTTAAAATGCTTAGTCTTACCATGGAACACAGGGTTCTTGGCTATCGCAACTGCAGACTGATTATCCACCCAAATTTCAGTTGCTTCATCTTGAGTTTCATTAAGGTCATGAAGCAGCTTTCTTAGCCAAATGGCCTGATTAATTGTTCCTGCTGCAGCAATGTACTCTGCTTCAGCTGTGGACTGAGCAACAGTTTGTTGCTTCTTTGAACTCCAACAAAACATGCCCGATCCAAGTGTGAAGAAGTATCCAGAGGTACTCTTCATGTCATCGAGGGATCCTGCCCAATCACTATCAGAGTAACCTTCTAATTTCAGTTCCTTCCCACTTTCAAACATTACACCAAAGTTAGCCGTGCCTTTGATGTATCTAAGGACCCTTTTTGCAGCTTTCAAATGTGCCTCATTGCAACAATGCATGAATCTCGATAACAGGCTAACACCAAACATGATGTCTGGCCTGGTTGCTGTTAGATACAACAGACAACCAACTAGCCTTCGATAATGCCTCTCATTAACCCTTTGCTGATCACCATTGCTAGTTAATTTTTCACCCTGTACCACTGGTGTACTTACTGCTTTACAATTTTGCATGCAAAATTTGCCAAGAATCTTCAAGGCAAATGTTTGTTGGCTGATGAAGATGCCCCAATCAGACTGGTGAACTTCCATGCCAAGGAAGTAAGTCATGACCCCTAAATCTGTCATCTCAAACACTTGCTGCATTTGAATCTTGAACTCATCAATGAGCTCAACTTTGCTCCCTGTCACTAACAAGTCATCCAGATACAAAGAGACAATCAGCAAGGTTTCAAATTCTGACCTCTTAACATACAGAGTAGGTTCACTAAGGCTCTTCACAAATCCAAGCTTGGTCAGATAAGCATCAACTCTGTCATACCAGGCCCTTGGTGCCTGTTTCAGGCCATAGAGGGCCTTTCTTAACTTGTACACTTTGTCTTGATGTCCAGCAACTTCAAAACCTTCAGGTTGCTCAATGAAGATCTCCTCCTTGAGAAAACCATTCAGGAATGCAGATTTGACATCCAATTGGTGAACTTTCCACTGCTTCTGAGCTGCTAAAGCAAACAGTAGCTTGATTGTGTCCAGTCTTGCCACTGGAGCAAAAGTCTCCAAGAAGTCCACACCATACTGCTGACTGTAACCCTTCACCACAAGCCTGGCCTTGTGCTTGTTCAGTGAGCCATCAGCATTGTACTTGGTCCGGTACACCCATTTAACCCTAATAACCTTCTTATTTTCTGGTCTGCTCACCAACTCCCATGTTTCATTTTTATTGATCATTTCCAGCTCAGCTTCCATAGCTTCCATCCGCTTCTGTCCTTGGCAGCCTCTTCAAAGTCTGAGGGCTCAATCACAGCGACATTGCACCTCTGATAGACATCAGCCAAAGTTCTGGTGCCCCTCACTGGTGTGTCATCTACAGCATCTTCACTTGGTTCCTCTTCTGTAGGCTCAGCAACCAAGTCCAACTGATCCATTTCAAACATGTTAGCTTCAGTACTATTCCAATTCCACACCTTTTCTTCATCAAATTTTACATCCCTGCTGACTAAGACTTTCTTTGCTATAGGATCATAAACTCTATAGCCCTTCTTGTTGCTG
Source organism: Gossypium hirsutum (assembly GCF_007990345.1). Lineage (NCBI taxonomy): Eukaryota > Viridiplantae > Streptophyta > Magnoliopsida > Malvales > Malvaceae > Gossypium > Gossypium hirsutum. The sequence goes on along the minus strand of NC_053432.1, from coordinate 55,282,693 downwards.
CTATAGCCAACAAAGATTCCTGGAGTGGCCCTGCTCTCGAGCTTGGTTCTCTTTCCACTGGAACAAGAGCATAACACACACAACCAAACACTTTCAAGTGTGTTACTACAGGTTTAACTCTATGCCAAGCCTCATAAGGAGTCTTATCCTTGACTGCTCTAGTTGGCAGTCTATTGAGCAGATACACTGAGGTGTTAACTGCCTCAGCCCAAAACTGACTTGGAAGCTTGCCTTGAAACAAGAGGCACCTGGCCATGTTCAGCACAGTCCTATTCTTCCTCCACAGACTCCATTCTGTTGAGGAGTATAGACTGTTGTGAGCTGATGATGAATCCCATCACTGTCACAAAGCTTTTGAAATCTCTCAGACACATATTCAGAGCCATTATCAGTCCTCAAAGCTCTAATTTTGCAGTCTGACTGATTTTCAGCATAAGCCTTGAATTTACAGAAGGCTTCAAACACTTCTGACTTTTGCCTCAAGAAGTAAACCCAGCACAACCTTGTCAAATCATCTATAAACAGGGTAAAGTACCTGTTCTCACTGATTGAAGGTGTTCTCATAGGACCACAAACATCAGAGTGCACCAATTCGAGCTTGTTTTGAGCTCTCCAAACACTGTCAGCAGGAAAAGGCAGTCTAGCCTGCTTACCAAGCTGACAAAGCTCACAAACATTCCCACTAACCTCAAATTTTGAAATGCAATCAACCAAATTCAGCCTATGTAGCAGATCAAGCGATCTGAAATTGGCATGGCCTAGTCTCCTATGCCACAAGTCAGTGCTGTCAGCAAGGCTGGTGTATGCCTTTCTTTCTACTTGACTAACATCCAGCATGAAGCATCTATCGGTCATGGAGACTGAGATTAACTCTAGACCATTCATGTCTTGAACAGTACAGCAACCATCCTTAAAAACCAATGTATAGCCCTTTTCAACTAATTGGCCTACACTAAGCAAATTCTGGTCTAAGTCAGGTACAAAAAGCACATCTGAGATCAGCTTGTTACCTGAACCAGTGCTAACCAGCACACTGCCCTTGCCCTTAGCCTCAATCAGCTTGCCATCTCCAATTCTGATCCTAGAGTGGAAGCTTCTATCTAAGCCCTTGAACAACTTCTCATCTGCTGCCATATGGTGTGAGCAGCCACTGTCTAGTAGCCAATCATTGCTGGTTTTTGTTGTGCCAACAAAGCAGGTTACTGTAAACACATGCTCCTCCTGAGCTTGCATGTCCTCAGCTGGTCTAGCTTGTTGTAGAGCAGCCTCCCTTGGTTTGCCTTTGCACACCTTCTCTACATGACCAAACTGCTTGCACTTTTGCACTGAATATCTGGCCTAAACCAGCAATATTTTTCTGAATGTGTTGTCTTCTTGCAGTGAACACATGGTGGAAACACCCTTTTTGCTTCATCTCTTCCTGACTTGGCCTTTCTATTGTGCCAAGGCTTCTTGCCTTTTGCACTCATGCTTGAGCCTTCACTGGCTTTAGCCTGGAAAGCAGCTTCAGGATTCTCCTCCTGCCTATTTGCCCTCCTTTGCTCAAGTGCATACAGGGAGTTTATCAGCTCAGACAATGAAATGGCTGATAAGTCCCTCGAGTCCTCAAGTGAAGAGATTTTAGACTCAAATTTCTCAGGGAGAGTTGTAATAACCTTTTCAACAACTCTGCTCTCTGTGAAGTCCACTCCCAGGAGCCTAATGCTGTTGACAATGGCCATTATCCTGTCTGAGTACTGCTTGATGGTCTCAGACTCCTTCATCCTCAAATTTTCAAAATCTCTCCTGAGGTTGATCACTTGCTGTTGCCTTGTCTTGTCAGTCCCCATGAACTCCTCCTTCAGCTTCTCCTAGGCCTGTTTTGGTGAGTCACAGGCCATGATGCGAGTGAATATCACATCAGAGACTCCATTTTGCAAGCAGGCCATAGCCTTATGCTTCTTGGCTCGCTCCTCAGCATGCTGCCTCATCTGTGCAATGGTGGGATTGGCTCTCAATGGAGGTGGTTCAGCATCATTCTCAATCACACTCCAAAGATCGTGTGCCTGAAGATAAGTCTTCATTTTAACTATCCAAATGTGATAGTTTTCTCCAGTGAACACTGGTGGAGGTGGTGGAGTGAAACTCATCTTGCTAGACTGAGTTTAAGTGCTTCGATCCTTTTTAGTTTTAAGCATTGCTGTAGATTTTAAATTGAAATCAACAGAATGCAAGCAAAGGCCCCACAAAGACTCGGGCTCATGATACCATTTGTTGGAACAATGGCAGCAGCAACAAAGAGATTTGCAAGCAGAAGCAAGAGTAATCGAAGCAGAAAAAAAAACAAGCAGAGCAGCAAGCAAGAAACTTGAATGTACAGCCAGAATTGTAACTGAACATTACCTTTTTCATTCAAAATTTGAAATAAAAAGGAGTTACAATTTTTTCATTTGATAGTTACCTACTAATCTAACTGCCTCCACTAATTTACAACCAATGTAAGTTAAAGTCAAATACAAAATGAGCTGCCATATCAGCTTTTACATCAGCTATCTAATCACTAACTTAATCCTGCTAACTATTAAAGCTAGTTACAATCAAACTGAACTAAATTACATCAAAACAAAACAGCAATGTCAGTTGCTTCATTTGGTCCAAAAACCATTCGTGCGCGCCAAGCAAAATGAGCTGAGCTTAATAGCTGCTGGTCTCGACAGTAGCATGCTTCTGGCTCCATGTTGCATTGCAGTCCAGCTTTCAACATATATGGAAATGCATGTGTGAATTTATTTTCAAGAAGACAGATCTGAAATTATTTGGAGTTATAGTTAGACAAAATGAGTCAATTCTCCTTAAGATTGGGTTTAATATTATTAATAATCCTGATGCCCTCTGGGTTACACTACTCAAAAGTAAATATAAAGTTGGTGTTGGTTGCCTGGATAATATTTGGTGTTTGAAGAGTACTTATATGTAGAGATCACTTGCCAAGGTTTGGGGTTCTTAAAGGAGAATATTATTTGGGTGGTGGGTGATGGTTGATAGTGCGGTTTTGGAAGGATAATTGGGTCTCAGAGATTGACATGCTCATTCCCTGTACTAGAGATGTGCCTATGAATAGTGATGTATTTGTCTGTGAGATGGTTGATCCACAAGGAAATTGGCTATGGTCCAGTTGTGAGTCTTTTGGACGTGGAGAGCATTCTACAGAGCCATTCCTCCACCCAACCGGGAGCTAATAATGGACTTTTCTATTTGTGACACATATTACCATCTATCAAAATCCAAGTGAGGTCCCAGTGGGATCTAGTTTGGAAGTTGAAAGTGCCGCAAAGGGTTAGAAATTTCCTTCGGCTAGTCTTGCGTGATCGGTTTCTCACCAATAATGAAAGGGTCAAGATAGGGTTAGCATTGGACGTTGGCTGTCAGCTATGTGGTTTCCCTGACGAAGATATCTCTCATGTTATTCGGAACTGCATGGTGGCCAGGTCGGTGTGGTCTAAACTAGTGCCCGTTGATAAGATAGATAGTTTTTTTTAATTCACATTTTGAGTCTTGGTTACTGTTTAATATCAGCAAGGGTCAGATATTATTTCTTCAGAGGTGGAGTGGAGGACTCCTTTGGTAAGCCGTGGAAGAATTTGAATAATTATTGTTAGAATTAAGTGACCCAAATTCTTATTTAAATAAAATACGATGAAAAATAAAATAAAAGTAAAATCCATATAGAAGTGGACTTCTTTTATTTTATTTTAGAATAAGGTTTTTAAACCTTATTAAACTCCATCTATTTTATATTGATTAAGATAAGGTGTTTCAATCCTACTAGAATATGGCTTTGCAAGCCTATAAATAGACATAGTCTATTCCTCTTGTATTTGATTCAAATTTTTTGACATAATGAATTTTCTTCTCCTCTGCCCATGGTTTTTTCCCGAAAGGGTTTCCACGTAAAATTTGTGTGTTCTTTATTTTATTTATTTTATTTTATTTTATTTTTTCACAAATTGATATCAGAGCTTCCGGGTTATTCATCTCGATCAAGGTAATGGCGTCTTTGAAGTATGAAATTTCGTTGTTGGATCGCAACACTAGATTTGCGTTGTGGCAAATTAAGATGAAAGCAGTTCTTGCACAGATGGATCTGAAGGATGCCCTGCTAGGGATAGATAAGATGCTTTCGACATTAACAGATGAAGAGAAGAAGCGTAAGGATAGAAAGGCATTAACACAATTACATCTGCATTTGTCCAACGAAATTTTACAGGATGTGAAGAAAGAGAAAACTGCCGCTATATTATGGATGAGGCTAGAACAAATATGTATGTCGAAAACTCTAACAAGCAAGTTGCATATGAAGCAGCGTCTTTATGCTCATCGTTTGGAGGAAGGTGCGTCTGTACACGAACACTTAACAGTGTTTAAAGAAATTCTCTCAAACTTGGAGGCCATGGAGGTTCAGTATGATAAGGAAGATCTAGGGTTGACTCTACTTTATTCGTTGCCCCCGTCTTATCCAACCTTTAGAGACACGATTTTATATAGCCGCGAGTCTCTCATCGTTGATGAGGTTTATGATTCTTTAACCTCGTATGATAAGATGAAGCATCTTGTGGTTAAACCCGACTCTCAGGGAGAGGGTCTCATTGTTCGTGGGAGACAAGATCGGAATGCTGATGATGATCGTGGTAGGACACAGGAACGGAATCCTCATGGTAAATCTAAGAATAGATCGAAGTCTTCAAACAGAGGTAAAACTTGTAACTTCTGCAAGAAGAAAGGGCACATTAAATCTGAGTGCTATAAGCTACAAAATAAGATTAAAAGGGAGGCTGCGAATTAAAAGGGAAAACAACCAGAAAATTCCGGTAAAGCTGATGTTGTAGAAGACTACAGCGATGGTGAACTTCTAGTTGCTTCTGTCAATGATTCTAAAGTAAGCGAGGAGTGGATACTTGATTCAGGCTGCACCTTCCACATGAGTCCCAATCAGGATTGGTTTACAACTTACAAAACAGTATCTGAAGGTGTTGTTTTGATGGGAAATAATGCTTCATGTAAAATCGCAGGTGTTGGAACAATTAAAGTTAAGATGTTTGATGGAGTTGTCAGAACACTTAGTGACGTGCGGCATGTTCCAGAATTGAAAAGAAATTTAATTTCGTTGAGTACTCTTGATTCAAAAGGGTACAGATACACAGCTGAAAGTGGGGTTTTAAAGATTTCCAAAGGGTCCCTTGTTGTGATGAAAGGGCAGAGAAAGATTGCCAAGTTATATGTTTTACAGGGTTCTACTGTTACTGGTGATGCAGCTGTCGCTTCCTCTTCCTTGTCAGATGATGATATTACTAAAATTTGGCATATGCGCCTAGGGCATATGAGTGAGAATGGCATGGCAGAATTAAGCAAAAGAGAACTTCTTAATGGGCAAGGAATTTGCAAACTGAATTTCTGTGAGCACTGTATTTTTGGGAAGCAAAAGAAAGTTCGATTCACTAGAGGAATCCATAACATGAAGGGAACGTTGGAGTATATTCATTCTGATCTATGGGGGCATCCAGAGTACCTTCGAGAGGTGGAGCTAATTATATGCTAACCTTTATTGATGATTTTTCCAGAAAAGTTTGGGCGTTTTTCCTGAAGCAGAAAAGCGATGTGTTTTTCGCATTTAAGTCTTGGAAAATTATGATTGAAAAATAGAAGGGAAAACAGATAAAATACCTCCGCATAGACAATGGCTTAGAGTTTTATTCTGATGAGTTTAATAGATTGTGCAAGTCAGAAGGGATCATGAGACACTTGACAGTTCATCATACTCCACAGCAAAATGGCGTTGCAGACCGATCATGGAGAAGGTTCGATGTATGTTGTCAAATGCCAACTTACAGAAGACATTTTGGGCAGAAGCAGCCTCTACTGCATGTTTTTTAATCAACCGATCTCCATCCGTTGCCATTGAGAAAAAGACTTCACAAGAGGTATGGTCTGGTAATCCTGCTAATTATTCTGATTTAAAGATTTTTGGGTGTCCTGCGTATGCTCATGTTGATAATGGAAAATTGGAACCGAGATCTATTAAATGCATTTTTCTTGGTTATAAAGCTAATGTAAAAGGGTATAAGTTATGGTATCCTGAAAATAGAAAAGTTGTGATTAGCAGAGATGTTGTTTTTGATGAAACTGCTATGCTACCTAACTTATCTCTTAAAGACTCTTCCAATAAAGAAAATAAAAAGCAGGTGGAGCATCAGATTAATACAGAGTCAACTCCTGAAGCCAGAATAAAAATTGAGAATAGAGTTGCTTCTTCACCACAATACTCTATCGCCAAAAACAGAACTAGAAGAGAAATTAAACCTCCAAAGAAGTATGCCGAGGTTGATCTAGTTGCTTATGCTTTAAATGTGGCTGAAGATATAGATGCGAATCAATAGCCATCTAATTATTCTGAGGTAGTTAGCTGTGAAGACTCAGAAAAGTGGATGTTTGCTATGCAAGAAGAGATGGAATCAATCCACAAAAATAGAACATGGGACCTTGTGAAACTTCCTAAAGGTAAAAAGGCTGTTCGTTGTAAATGGGTGTTTAAAAAGAAAGAAGGGACTCTAGGAGCTGAAGAACCCAGATACAAAGCAAGGCTTGTTGCAAAGGGTTACAGTCAAATTCCAGGAGTGGACTTCATAGAAGTGTTCTCTCCAGTTGTTAAGCATAGTTTGATTCGAGCTTTGCTTGGTATTGTGGCTATGCATGATTTGGAGCTTGAGCAGTTAGATGTAAAAACTACATTTCTGCATGGAAAACTTGAGGAAGATATTTACATGCAACAACCAGAGGGTTTTATAGTCTCAGAAAAAGAGGACTATGTTTGCTTGCTGAGAAAGTCCCTTTACGGTTTGAAACAGTCACCAAGACAGTGGTACAAGAGGTTTGATTCCTTTATGACTTCTCATGATTTCAAAAGAAGTAGTTTAGACAGTTGTGTTTACTTTAAGAAAAACAGTGATGGTTCTTTTGTGTATCTATTTCTTTATGTTGATGACATGTTGATAGCAGCAAAAGATAAAGGAGAGATAAGAAAGGTTAAAGCCCAACTAAGTGAAGAATTTGAGATGAAAGATTTAGGACTAGCAAAGAAGATACTTGGTATGGAGATTCTCAGAGATAGAAAAGCAAGTAAATTGTACCTAAGCCAGAAGGGGTACATTGAGAAAGTTCTTTGCAGGTTCAATATGCAGAGTGCTAAGCCTGTTAGTACTCCTTTAGCAGCCCATTTTAGACTTTCATTGGCCTTGTCTCCTCAATCAGATGATGAGATTGAGTACATGTCACATGTTCCATACTCTAGTGCAGTGGAATCTCTCATGTATGCTATGGTTTGTTCACGTCCAGATTTATCATATGCAGTCAGTGCAGTTAGCAGATATATGGAAAATCCCGGTAAAGAACATTGGAAAGTAGTTCAGTGGATTTTAAGATACTTACGAGGCACTACTGATGTTTGCTTACAGTTTGGAAGAACTAAAGATGGAGTTATAGGGTATGTTGATGCTGATTTTGTTGGAGACCTTGATAGAAGAAGATCTCTCACAGGTTACGTCTTTACAATCAGAGGTTGTGCAATTAATTGGAAAGCCACTTTGCAAACTACAGTCGCTTTGTCTACCACTGAAGCTGAGTACATGGCGATTACTGAGGCTTGTAAAGAAGCTATTTGGTTGAAGGGACTATTTAGTGAACTCAATGAAGACCTTCAAATCAGCACAGTATTTTGTAACAGTCAGAGTACCATCTTTCTTACAAAAGATCAAATGTTTCATGAAAGAACAAAACACATTGATATTCGGTATCATTTTGTTCGTGATATTATTACTCGTGGTGATATTGTTGTGAGCAAAATTAGTACTCATGAAAATCCTGTAGATATGATGACTAAGTCACTTCCTATAACCAAGTTTGAGCATTGCTTAGACTTGGTTGGTGTTCATTGTTGAAGTTAAACCCTTAAGGGGTTTTATGGAAGAGGTGGAGAACTTTTTTATTGAAAGTTCGCGATGAAGAACTTGTTCATTGAGAATTTGTGTCAAGGTGGAGATTGTTAGAATTAAGTGACCCAAATTCTTATTTAAATAAAATACGATGGAAAATAAAATAAAAGTAAAATCCATATAGAACTAGACTTCTTTTATTTTATTTTAGAATAAGGTTTTTAAACCTTATTAAACTCCATCTATTTTATATTGATTAGGATAATGTGTTTCAATCTTACTAGAATATGGCTTTGCAAGCATATAAATAGAAATAGTCTATTCCTCTTGTATTTGATTCAAATTTTTCGACATAGTGAATTTTCTTCTCCTCTGCCCGTGGTTTTTTCCCGAAAGGGTTTCCACGTAAAATTTGTGTGTTATTTATTTTATTTATTTTATTATATTTTATTTTTTCACAGTTATATTTTTCGTCATTCACTTTGGAACATTGATACCATTCTTGGGCATAGCTGGGCTTGGGCATCTCAGATTCGACGCTCCTAGGCTATGATGACTCTTCACTAGTCTTTTATGTGCGTCGTGTTGCTTGGGAACCTCCAGTAGAAGGCTAGGTGATTGTTAATTCGGATGGCTCTGTACATTCAATGTCAGAATGGGCAGCAATGGGGGGAGTCATTAGGAATGATGATGGGCAATGGGTAGTTGGCTACTATTGAGATATAGGGATATGCTGAGTGACCCATGCTGAGCTCTAGGGCGTGTGGATGGGCTTCGAATGGCATGGGGTATGGATGGAATGCGATAGTGAGGTGGTGATTCAGTTAATTATGGTGATATAGCTGGAAGAAGTCTAAGGCTAGTGAACATATTGTTGAGTTGTTGAAGCTACAATAGGAGGTTGATTGGCACCTGTTAACCGGCTCACGAATCAGGTGGCAAATCATATGGCCAAGTTGAACAAGGTTTTCGATTATTGAGTACTCCAAGTTTTGGACAAGCCATCGGTATCTGTTAGGAGTATTTTACAACATGATATATATGCGGTATCTACTATGTAATTTGTCCTTCTTTCAGTGCTTTCAGTTCTGAATATAAAACAGAAAGTGATTAAACAAGGATCGAGCAACTAAGGTTGCTATTGCGAATCATGTAAATTGGTTTCCACCTTAAGAAGGATAGGTCAAGATACACTATGATGGTATATACAAGAAGTCTAGTGAAAGATGGGCTATTGAGATTGTGGCAAGGAATGCTTCTTGTAGAGGCTCTTGCATTGAAAGAAGGGCTATAGTTTTCTTACGGAAAAACTTTCAAAATGTGGAAATCCGATTCTTTGATGATAGTAGAGGAACTTAAAAGGTACCCTTCTAATAGAAAATGGAAGATTGACCCTATTTTGGACAACTTTGATTGCTAGAAGAAGAAATGTGTAAAAGTTGTATTTCTCTAGTTAGGAGATCTGTTAACAATGCTGTTGATTGGCTGGTGAAATGTTACAGGGATGAATTGGAGCCTGAAGGTTAGGTTAACAAACCTCCATCCTCGTTGATGGTCATTCTCCACAGGGATGGTCTTCTTTACCTTCATTTAACTGTTAGTATTTGTCTAGTTTTACTTGTTGAGTTGTAATATTTCACTGGTGAAATCGAGTTGAATCGAGTGAAATCATTTGAATTAAATTAAATAAATTAAACATATCAATTTAAAATTTTTCTACAATATAATTAATTTTAAGTTAAAGCACATAAATTTAAAAAATCTTTTAAAGCAAAATAAGGAGAAATTATTAGATAGACCATTTTTATCACATCAGTCATGGTTTCTAGCCAATAATATAATGCCACATAAGTATATTTTTTACATGTCATTAAAAATTTTACCAACTCACTTATATTATTGATGGGGGATCATGACTGGTATTATATAAATGATCTCTACCAAATAAATTTTCAAATAATAAGAAAAAAGAAGCTTTAATATGATAAATTTGACAATTATTTGTTAAACTCTTCAAAATTATTATCTTGAAATTTTTATTTTTTAAATTTAATGTTTTTATATATTTTTTAGAATTTTTTTTTGAATCTTTATAAATTTAAATAGTTTTTTTATGAAAATTTAGAATTTTTTACAAATATCTTGAAATTTTGAAAGTTATTTTGATTTTTTAAAATTTTTGTTAAGAGTGACCAATTTGCTTATTTTTGAAATTGAAAAAAATTAAAGGAGCATTTACACCATTCTATTATTCAAAATTTTTGAGTTATAAAATTTAACATGACTCAAACTCAAAAAATCAAATTACTTATTTGAGTTAATTTGAAAAACCGAATAACTTAAATAATTTAATTTTTTTTCTAAATCGAATTTTATTCACCTCTATTTAAGGTCCTTTTGGATACTATTTTTCACAACTTTCAAAGCAAAAACTCACCTCATTGAAGCACTGGTTAGTGTTCGGATAACGCGAGTGAGGTGAGATTTCTTAAACTAGCGTTTTTCAACTACAACTAAATAGTCTAGTAATGTAAAAGCTCCTATTGTGGAAATATTTTTCCTACTTTAACCTTTTTATTCTACTTTATTATAAATATAAATATACAATAAAACTATAGATGTTATTAATAGGCTTTTTTACTTGTATAGTGGTGTTCATGGGTCGGGTTGGGTTCAGGCTAGGCCTAACAAAAAATTTAGACTCTTTTGCAAGGATCGGGCCCCGCCCAGCTGGAAAGTGGGCCTAGAATTTTACCCAAGCTCGATCCAAATAAAAACGCTAAAATCCGAGCCTGACATGGCTTGCTCGTATTAAATTTTTATATTATTTTTTTAAAAAATACGATAAATCAAAAATACTAAAAACATTAAAATAAATGTTTCTTAAAAAATTGAAAATAAATTTAGAAAAAAAAATATGTATACCTAAACTGAAAGATAAATGCAACTTAACAAGCAAATGTGAAATGCCTTTAAAATAGTAACAAAATTAACAATAAAAGAATAGTTATACAATATCCAAATATTAACAATAAAATAGTAGCAACATAATTGTGAAATTATAACAAAATAGCGAAAAAAAAAAGAAAATAACAAGAAAATAATAAAAAAAGCAAAAAAAAAACAATTTTTTTCATATTCGAGTTGGGCCAGGCTCGGGCCAAAAAAGCCTTACTTGAGGCCCGACATGTTTTCTAAACGGGTCTTATTTTTTTTGCCCAAGCCCATTTTTCAGGCCTATATATTTACCAAATGCTCCTATTTTTCGAACAGGCCTTCGGGTCGAGCTAGGTGGCCTGACCCATGGACAAGTCTATACCTGTATAATACAAATAAAAAATTAAATACTTAAAATCTAAATCTCAAGATTTAAAAACTAAATGTTATAAAAATTTGGAATTAGTACCTATGATTAGGTTTTTTCTCTGTACCTAATTTGTACCCAGATTTGTGGGGTCTACTTATCGCATATAATAAATTTTGAAAAGTATCATCTACAAAAACATGGAAGCAGATCTGGCAAATCTCAATTTAGACGATCTGGAAGATAAGCCTGTTACAGGATACGAGGATATTGATGAAAGAGACGACGAATTCAGGCTCTATATTGTAGGTAAGGTGTTAACAAATAGTTTAATCCATTTTCCTTCCCTAAGGAATGTGCTTTCTGAGTTATGGCACCTGATTGAAGGGGTTACCATAACGGAGATTGAGGAAAAAAGGTTTCTTTTTATATTTTACAATGAAGTTGATTTAAAGAGGTTGATCGATGGAATTCCCTGGTTTTTTAACCGACATTTAATTATTTTCCATAAGTTAATGAGAGGGGAGGACCCATTAACTGTTCCTCTACAACATACAAACTTTTGGGTAAAAGTATATGATTTACCGTTGGGATCAATGTCGGAAGGTATGGCAAGACAATTGGGAAATTTTATTGGAGAGTTCTTGGATTACGATACAAAGATTCTAACGAAAGGTCTATGCAAAATAATGAGAATTAGGGTTTGTTTGGATATCCGAAATCCTTTAAAAATAAAGAAATGAATAGTGTACAGCAAAGACAAATCGACTTATGCTACTTTTCAATATGAAAGATTTTCTTTCTTTTGTTTCTTATGTGGGCGGTTAGGGCATGGAGAAAGTTTCTGTCCACTACGTATTTCGTTAAGATCGCAAGACATCGAATTTGGTTGGGGTATCTCATTACGCGCGGCACCAAGAAGGGATGCATTAAATATAAGCAAATGGCATCGGGAAGAACAAAAAGAGGTGATCAAGAGTAACTTGGGCCACGACGATATTCGAAGAAGAAGACTGATGGGATATCAAAGAGGGGAGGAAATTAATATCGACAGAGGTAAAGGCGAAGAAAGGGATCCAAGTAGGAGATATCATAGAATTAATAGAACCGAAGAAGTGCATAACATGATAATTGAAGATAACGAATTACCGAGGATACACCAATCGAACCAGTTGATGGGAAGAAAAGGCAAAAGGTCCAACAGATAGAAGAAGTTCATCAAATTACCAACTCAAGTCTCTTATCCAATATTGATATATCAGCGGCCGCTAATAAGCAGGCTGACCAATCACAATGAAAATCTTAAGTTGAAATGTTCGTGGCCTGGGGCAGCCACGAATAGTAAAACTTCTCAAAAATAACTTGAGAGAGCTTCAGCCCCAGCTTTTGTTTTTAATAGAGACAAAAGTCAATACAAGAAGGATGGAAGCAATAAGGAAGTTCCGTGGATACACAAACGGGATTGATGTGTGCGCTAAAGGATTAAGAGGGGGACTTTCTCTTGGTTGGAAGGAAGGAGTCGATGTTAGGTTAAGAAGCTATTCTAAATCCCATATTGATATAGAAGTTATAGAGAATAATGAAGAAGAGTGCTGGAATTTTCCAGGTTTTTATGGCTCATCAGTTGAACAGAAATAGAAAGAATCATGGAATCTTCTCAGACAATTAAAAGGAAGCAACCAATTACCATGGCTTTGTTATGGGGGATTTTAATGAAATTCTATTCTCTTTTGAAAAAAGAGGGGGTAGATTAAGGGAGGAAAGACAAATGGTGGCATTTAGAGAAGCCTTGGAAGACTGTGAACTGAATGATTTAGGATTCTTAAGACAATGGTATACGAGGGAAAGAGGGAGACTTCCAAGCAATAATATTTGTGAGAGATTGGATAGGGGGTTAGCCAATCCACAATGGTGGGAAAGGTTTCTGAATTTCCTAGTTCAACATAAGTGCCATAGTATTTCTGACCATTGTCTCATAATTTTAATGACGCGTAGAAGAGGGAGATTTGAGAATAGTAAACATTTTTTTTAAATTCAGTGCCAACTGGGTGCTGGAAAATAATTTTGGAGAGGTGATTAAGCAAGGGTGGGATTTAGCTGATAAGAATCTGCAGGAAAAATTAGAAGATCTAAAGTTGAAGTTGAAAAATTGAGAAAAATCAAATAGCAGATCTAGATGGAAGACAAGAGAATTTAAAATCACGTCTTAATCATCTAAATAGAGAAGACCCAGATAGTGATACTTTGGTAGAATTAACAGAAGTTAAGCTAGCACTCAACATGGAAGCCGACAAGGATGAATTGTACTAGGAACAACGGGAAAGAGCTAATTGGTTACCAATGGGGGACCGAAAAACTGCTCTTTTCCATAATTTTGCATCCCAGCGTAAAAAGAAAAATTTAATAAAAAAATTGTAAGATGGAAGGGATGGATGTGTGGAGAGGGAAAATGCCATTAACAAACTCGCAACCAATTTTTCCAATGTCTTTTTTCTTTAAAATCACTACAAAATTGTGAGAGGCTCAGAAGTGAAATTCGACCTTGCATTACGGATCCTCTCAATGAGGAACTTATTAGAGAGTTTAAAGAAGAAGAGGTAATGGAAGCATTAAGGAGTATGGCCCCCCTCAAGGCATCAGGTAAAGATGGTTTTCCAGCATTTTTCTACCAAAAATTCTGGCATATTATAGGAAAAGACGTTGTTAATTATTGCCTTCAAGTATTGAATAATGGGAAGGATTTTGTGGAAATTAATAAAACCAATATTGTGCTTATCCCAAAGATACAAACCCCTATGAACTTAGGACAATTCAGGCTCATAAGTCTTTGTAATTTAATTTACAATTTGATTTAAAAAATGGTGGTTAATAGATTTTGAAGGGTGTTATACTTACGTATTGATGAAACACAAGGTGCTTTTGTCCCAGGAAGACAAATAACTAACAACATATTGATAGCGTATGAATTACTTCACTCTTTTAAAAAAAAGAAAAGGGGAGGCACAGGGAATTTTGCTTTAAAGCTGGATATGAGTAAAGCCTATGATAGAGTGGAATGGGATTTCATTGAAAGTATGATGAAAATGCTAGGCTTTTGCAATAGGTGGATTGAGATTATAATGAAATGCGTATGAACAGTGTCATACTCGGTTGCAATTAATGGGATCTAAGGGTCAGAATTTACACCAAAAAGAGGAATCAGGCAAGGAGACCCACTGAGCCCATATCTATTCTTCATATGTGCAGAAGGTTTCTCTAAACTTCTAAACAAGGCTAAAAGGGAAGGACGAGTTGAAGGGGCTAAAGTGGCAAGAGAGGAGCTCGCTATCACTCATCTTTTCTTCACTGATGACAGTATCTTATTTGGGAAAGCAACAGTGGATGGTGCAATGGCAATGAAGGCAGTAATTAATGAATACAAAAATCTTTCTAGTCAGCTAGTGAATTTCGAGAAGTCATTAATCTATTTCAGCAAAAACGTACAAGAAATATACAAGGGCAGATAGGGGGAGTTTTGGGGGTACATATTTCAAATAACCCAGAAAAGTATCTAGGCTTACCTAGAATGATTGGAAGAAAAAAGAGAGGTGCTTTTCTTGAATTAAAAGAGAGATTCATCCAAAAGACAAAGAATTGGAGTATTCTCAATTTGTCCATTGGGGGAAAAGAAATTTTCATCAAATCAATTTTACAAGCCCTTTCGATTTATGCCATGCAGTGTTTTAAATTACTAGTTTTACTTTGCAAAGAATTAGAAAATCTGATGAGTAAATTTTGGTGGCGAAATTTAAAAACTAACAAGGGCATCCATTGATGTAGTTGGTCAGCAATGTGTAGCCCAAAAGCGTTCGGGGGTATGGGGTTTAAGGACTTATTAATGTTTAATACGGCCCTGTTGGCTAAACAGGGATGGAGGCTAACCACCCAACCCAACTGTTTGTTTGCGCGTGTTATGAAATTGAAATATTATTCATGTGATAATTTTTTAAATGCAAGGTTAGGAGCTTACCCCTCTTTTACCTGGCGTAGTATTTGGAATGCACGAAGCTTACTTGAAGAAGGAATAGGCTGGAGGATAGGGAATGGTGAATCAAAAAATATCTGGAATGACGTTTGGCTACCCACCTCTGATGATGGAAGAGTAAAGAGTTAAGACATTAATATCAATTACACAAAAGTAGCAAATTTAATCAATAGAGACTCATTTACATGAAACTACGAGGCAGTAAGAAACTTACTTGAAAGAGAGCAAGCGGAGGCAGTGTTGATGATCCCTTTGGTAAATAGAATGCAGTCGGATGTTCTTGTATGACGAGGGGACAAATCAAGCGAATACACAGTACAAAATGATTCTAAATGGCTAATGATTAAGACTATAAACATACAAGATTATGTTACAGACCAAATCACCAACAAAGATTATTTTACAAAACTTTGAAATCTCCCAATCCCAAGTAAAATAAAGATACATCTGTGGAGGGTGGCCAATAACTTTCCTCCAACATTCAGTACTCTTAAATTTCGAAGACTCAGGATCGATGCAGCTTGTCTAGTCTGCTCGATTGAGGAAGAAATCGTGGAACATCTATTTCGTGATGGTGAATTCACACAACAGGTCTTTTAAGAAGTTGGTTTGGACACCTCGCAAATAAACGCAAGACAAGCATGGAAACAATGGTCTGCCGTTTTCTTCCACAAGAATAATATTCAAGTATGCACAGAATTGGCAATTACTATTTGGCCAATATAGTACAACAGAAATAGAATTTACCACGAAGGAAAAAAGGAAAGAGTACAAGAGGTTGTCAGTTTTATTAAGGCTTTTTTGGAGACTAATCTAAGTCTAAGAGAAATGTTTTGGAGACCCCCCATGGAAGGGTAGATCAAAGCAAACTTTGACGCATCATACTCACAACAAGATATGACAGCAACTGCGAGTATTACTTTAAGAAACCACGAAGGATCCGTTATAAGAGCGTATTCTTACCCATTAGGAAAGACAAGGGATCTGACCGTTGCGGAAGTAAAGGCGTGTCTCCAGGCCATCATATTTGGGGAAGAAATGGGTTTTCAAAATCTGGTAGTTGAAGGAGATGACCTCATGATCGCGAGACTTTGTGATAGGTTTTAAAATATTTATAATTACTCATTCTTGAACTAACTATTATCGCGATGTAGGCAAGTGTACCTATCGAACAGTAGTATAGTTTTAGCAAGACCGGATTGTCGAACCCAAAGGAACTAAAAGTACTAGTAATGACTGTCTTTCTATTATCTAGCCTAAAAAATAAAGAGGTTTTGTTTTAATTAACTAATTATCTAAACTAAGAACGCACAGAGAAAAGAACTGGGGAATTGCTTTTGGGAAAAATCGATTGACTTAAGATAATACCTAAGGAAAAATCCACCTAGACTTTACTTGTTATTCTGGCTCCGAATCGGACGATTTATTCATTCAACCTGTTCCGTAGAGATCCCTAAGTTATGTTATTATCCCTATTCAAGACTAATAACGTCTAATCCCTAGATTGAATAACTGAGACTTTTCTCTAATTAACACTCTAGGGTTGCATTAACTCGATCTATGGATCCCCTTATTAGGTTTCACCCTAATCCGGTAAAATCTTGTCACCCTATTTCTAGGCGCGCAATCAATTCCGCTTAATTATGACAAAAGTACTCTTAGAAAGGGTCTATTCCTCCTCTGAATAAGAGCATGTCTTGAATCAGTATCCTGGGATATCAAAACAAGAATTAAGAACACATAATTAAGAACAAGTTAAATATTTATCATACGATTCAAAAAATAATAACAAGATTCATCTTAGGTTTCATTCCCCTTAGGTATTTAGGGGTTTTAGTTCATAACTGAATAAGAAAACATCTCATAAGAAATAAGAATACAAAACATAAAGAAAACCCAAAACTCCTGAAGGGAAATTGAGGAAAGATCTTCAGTCTTGATGATGAATCCGGCTTCTGAGATGGATCAATCGGCTTCCTTGGAGTAATTCCTTACCCCCTATTCTTCGTCTTCCTTTTCTTCCTCCTCTAGGGTGTATTTATAAGCTTTGGAATGCCTAAAAGCCCTCAAAATTAGCCTTTTTTGAATTGGACTCAACTTGGGCTAGGCAGGGACACACTTGTGTGACATGCCCGTGTGCGATTATTTTAGGCCGTGTTCAAGCCTGTTAGAATGGCATGGGCGTGTGCTATCCCATGTGAGTCGGGCTTCAATTTTGCTAGATTGACACGATCGTGTGGTCTACCCATGTGAGAAGGTCCAGGTCGTGTTGATTTCGTACATTGGCCCATTTTCTCTGTTTTTGGCCCGTTTCTCGTTCATTTCACTCTCCTATGCTCTCCTAAGTATAAAACATGAAATTAAAGCATTAGGAGCATCGAATTCACCAATTCTAATGAGAAATCGTCCATAAAATGTATTAAACATGGGGTAAAAATATGTATAATTTACGGTTTATCAAATACCCTCACACTTAAGTATTTGCTTGTCCTCAAGCAAAATTCTCAACTCATAATCAAAATAAATTCTACTCAACTTATGATTCTTATCGACAATATCTCAAAATAATCCATAGGTAATCATACATTGAGAATTCAACTAAAAGAACATAAAAGTTTCAAACATTCCAAGCTGAATATTTAATCATGCAAACATAGGTGTCTCTCCGCATCTAAGTAATTACCTTTGATTCAGAATATCACAGAGTTTCACATCCTCACTAAAGGTTCACTCAAATCACTCAAGGTGTTTAAGGACAATAGATGAAGCACTCAATAGTCAATAATGAAAAGTCATTACCATAGGCTTGCATGAAAATCAAATCTCCACCACTTTAATTTAAGCTGATACATAAATCAAAAGGTCTTTAGAGGTTGTAGTGAGGCTTGGTTAGGGGGTGTGGTCACAAGCTGAAAGAAAGGGTTAGAATCGAGATTGAATTGAAAAATTTTCTAACTAGAAAAAGAGTTAATCTTCACTTGCGTACAATAGAGCTTTTTCAGAATATGGAATTACTAATAACAATACATAGTGTTTTTTTTTAAAAGAAAAAGTTAAAACAAAACATAGCTAAGCAATCCATTCAACTCAAATCTCGACAAAAATAGAGGTTAATTTAGGGGATTTCAACAATAATGGGTTAAGGGTTAATATTAAAGGTAATACAAAGAATGGGTTTTTAGGCTCAAGGGGGTTTACTAGGGGTTAATCTTAGAGGTAGTCTTTTCATGGCATGAGTCGGTTAATCCTAAGTGCCTTAATCATTTTGATATATCAAATCAAATGGTGTGGTCTTGGCATGCATAATCAAGCAAGTTCTAGAATAACAGTTCAATACTGACACACTCAAAGCAATAATAAAAGTGAGCATGAAAGAATTAATAGATGCTCAAAAGGCTCAAAAATCTCACAAAAATTATGGCTTTTTGATGTTTAGACTCATGAATTCCAATTCAAAGTTATACTTAGACTTGGGGAAACAACCTATAATTTTAAATTCTTAAAAATCAACTTATCATGTTTGATTCTCTAATGCCTTAAAGTTTAAACAATCAATGCATAAATCCCTATGTATTAATTCAAGGTATATCAATCAAAATCATTAATCAATTAAAATTTATCGTAAATATGATATGAAAGCATTTCAAGAGAACAAGGCGGTTATTCAGGGATTTTTCTGATAATGAAATAAATACCCCCCACACTTAAAATGTACATTGCCCTCAATGTACAAAGATAAATATTAGAGTATATAGAATTAAGATAGAGAGAGAAGTGAAACTTCCTGTATGATGAATTCCTCGAACTAGAGTTTTGGAGAGTAATCGGTTCGAGAGTGGAGGAGGATACTCTGGTGGTCGTAAAGGTTCGTTAGGCCATAAGTCCTGCGCCAAAAGAATATTATATCTAGTGGTAGCTATGATCATGGTCGAGTAGGACATGACAGTCGTAGAGAACCCTTCTCGATGGAGTTTTAGTTCCTATGTGATGAAGAGCTTAAGAGCTCTATATAACTGTGATAAAAATCAGGAACTTTTTAGGGGATATTAGGGAGAATAATTACTCAAAAAGAAATAACCGAAATTAGTAATTAAAAATAAAATTCTAAAATCTAAAAAATAAAAAGTAGTTTTAATAAAAATTAACATAAAAACATAAAATTATAAATAAATATTTCTAAACATCTTCATCGCTAGATGGTTCGCGAGGTGGGACTGGCGATGAGATGTGGAGGTGCTGACAAATCTGCTGTAGTGTAGTATTAATGTAGTCAAATCGTTGAAAACACTGCTACTCGAATCGGGTGAGGCACTCAGAGATGTCAACATATGAAGCCGCCGCATGAACTGGGCGAGAGGGTGGTGGTGGCTGAGTCGGTGGGTTCTCGTGCTGTGGGGGGACATCATCAGGAATGTCCTCATAGGCCTCCTCCTCAGTAGATTGGGCGAGACGATACTGGGGAGGGTAGGTTCCTCGGCACCTCTCGATCATCCTCATGCTAAGCATGCTCAAGATACCTTATGGAGACATTTGGCCGATGAGGGAAGGGATGATTCTTGGGTCGCGGTGTTGAAGAGCCCGAAGTGTCGCGCCAGCCTAGTCACGTAGGGGCCAATGGAGATGACCCCCTTCCGATGCCGCTCCGTCTAGTGCTGAATCGTAAGGGCGATAAAATAGGCAAGGTCAATGACGTGTCCTTGGGACATGCACCATAAGAAGTAGACGTCGTGGGTTTTGACGACGCCAGTGCTCTCTTCCCTTCCTGTAATTGTGTGAGCTAAAATTGCGTGTAAATACCTCAAGGATGGTGGGAGACCTGATGCCTTGGAGCGGCTAGGATTGTAGGAGGGCATGCTAGGGGCAACATGTGCCAGCACTTCGAGGGAGAGACATGTATGTGGTGACTGAGAGCATGTAGTTCATTCTCCTCCTGAAACTCTTCCGTATATAGGCTTAGTGCAGCACCGAACTCTAGGGCGTTTAGCTGGTGGATTAATCCGCCTAGGCAAAATTGAACTGTGCAGGGATCCTCGTACCGTGTCATTACGGTCTAGAGATGGAACATTGACCAGAGTTCCATCGTGAGCTCGAGGTATGTCGCTCGATAATCTCGAAAAATAGCTCCCACGGGTCGGTGGTTAAGAGAGCCCGAATTGCATCAGTCATCTGGACTTGTTCTATGGCAACCCAGTCGATGTAGCGGCCCGCAATTAAGGGCTGGGCCTGAAGTATCTGGAACAGCTCTTCTTGGGGCCCTCAGGGAAATTGCAAGAGAGGGTGACGAATTTCTGCGGTTGGACTTGTAGAAGATGACGCTCCTTTCCTCTTCTTCGAGGCTGGTACGACGATTTTCTTTCCTTGGGACGATGAAATGGTACCTGCGAGTAGAATCATCGAGTCATCTTGATGAGTGGTCGAAGTACAAGGAATACAATATTCAACCAAAAAGTAGACTTTCTGCCACAACCAAACGTCACTAATATAATAATTTCGTGACCTTAACATTGTATGTAGTAGTGGCATGTGTAAGACAAAAGAATGAAGCTTTCCTTACAACATGAAATGTATGATAAAAAATACAAATTTCATGAGAGGCATTGGCATAGATATATCATGAGAATGAGCATGGTAAAATCATGGGTATAAAGTTTTCCTAATCACTTGATTTAACATGCTATGTATAATAGCTAACTTAAGAATGAAAACTAAATGATAACATGAGCAAAATGAAAAATAGTTCAAAAGTAATAAAGATTATTCTAATAATAAACATTAGTGATAAGTAAATAAGAAGTGAAAAGAAGTAAACAAACGCTAAGGGGGAGAGATTGAGCGTCGAGAACGAAGTTGAAAGCGGCTCACGGGCGTGGCAGAGGGGCCGTGTGGAGTTGCAGCGGCTAGGGTTAGGGTTTTTGAATGGGGAAGAAAGTGAATAGTGCAGGGTATTTATAGATGTTGGGCCACATGGCCAACGAACACGCCCGTTTTCCCTAATTTTAGCCCGTGTGATTCGCGAATTTCAAATTTGGGCGCGTCTGACATTTAGTTCACGCCTGTGTTCCTTGGGCGTGTGGGTTCACACGGCCGTGTCGCACGATCGTGTCTAGCTTCATTCGCTTCTCCCACGCCCGTGGGTTCAATCCCCACGCCCGTGTTATTTTGACAGGTTTGACCACGGGTGTTAGACACGGGCGTGTCGCACGCCCGTGCTAGATTCTTAGTTTCAACCATGGGTCTTCCACATGGGCGTGTCGCACGCCCGTGTTGTTTTGGCAGGCTCGACCATAGCCATGTCGCACGGCCGTGGCGTTTTATCGTAGCCCGTATTGGGGAAATCTTTTTCCCTATTTTCACACGACCTTAAGCATGCCCGTGTGCTTGGCCGTGTCTCTGTGGAAACACCTGTATTCAAGATCTTTAGTAGTAGGTTAGGATTTAAATACCAAAATTTAAAGAAATTAAGAATGTTAGTGCTCGGGTTGCCTCCCGAGAAACGCTTATTTATAGCCTAAGCTCGACTTACCTCTTCAGTGAATGGTCATGGTGGTTTTAGGAGTTTATACTCCTCATTATTGCTTTCAATCTCATCAAAATAAGGTTTTAATCGGGTGTTGTTTACCCTAAAAGTGTCGAACTTAGGATGACTCACCTCCACCATACCGAATGGAAAAATACTGAGTACCGTAAGAGGGATTTCCTCATTCGGTGTGGTAGTGACAATGTGGGGATCTGCGGTATCTAATAAGACTTTGTCACCAACCTTAAGTTGATTTGGAGAGGTATCGAACTTCTTTTGGAGTAATTTCAATTCATTGTGTGTTCTTAGTTTATGTGCTGGCCATTCGACTAGCTCCTCTATCTGTAGCCTTCGTTCTTCATGAGTGTCTCCTCTATCATTGCTGGAACATGGCTCGTGAACTTCTTTGAAACTCAATTTCTGCAAAGTAGGTTGTGTCATATTATCAGTTTTAGTAAACTGGTGTGGACCATTACCTTTACTGTTCGATGTGATGCCAGAATTACAAGCTTGAAAGGGTGATCGTTTCGTCTCCCACACGAAGTGTAAGCTCACCTGTGCCAACATCAATAATTGTTTTAGCAGTTGCTAAAAAAGGCCTCCCTAAAATCAAAAGGGTGTTATTATCCTCCTCTATTTCTAGAACAACAAAATCAACGAGAAATATGAACTTATCTACTTTCACTAGTACATCTTCAATAATACCCCTAGGAAATCTTATAGTTTTATCTGCCAATTGAATGCTCATCCTAGTTTGTTTAGGTTTCTCAAGACCTAGTTGCTTAAACATTTTGTAAGGCATAACGTTAATACTAGCCCCTAAATCAGCTAATGCATGATTTATATCTAAACCAATTAAGCAAGGAATTGTAAAACTCCCTGGATCTTTCAATTTGTGGGGTAGCTTATTCTGTAGAATACCTGAGCAGACTACGTTTAGCTCCATATACGATGCTTCGTCCAACTTCTGCATATTTACTAAAAGCTCTTTTAAAAATTTCATTACATTCGGCATCTACGACAAAGCTTCCATAAACGGTAAGTTAATATGTAATTTTTTTAAAAATTTAAAGAATTTACCGAATTGTTCATCTGAGCGGTCTTTCCTTGTCACGCTAGGGTGTGGGACACAAGGTCTATATTTTTCATTCATCGTGTTTTTATGACTTACCTCACTTTTACCTTTGTTTACCACAGTTCCTTGCATTAAGTCTAGTTCAGACACAATGAATCTTTCCTTATCTTGAGTACTAATTGCGTTGAGGTGTTCCCTTGGGTTACGTTCAGTATTACTTGGTAAGCTACCTTGTGGTCATTCAGATATTAGTTTGGATAGCTGGCTTATCTGAATTTTGAGCCCTTGGATCGATGCTTGTTGATTTTTAAGTGTTGTCTCATTATTTTGGAAACGGGTTTCTGACAACGAGATAAATTTAGAGAGCATCTTCTCAAGGTTCAGTTTCTTTGCTTGTTGATAAGGTGGTTGTTGAAACCCCTGAGGATTTTGTGGCTTTTGATTTCCATGACCACCCCAGGAGAAATTTGGGTGGTTCCTCCAACCTGCATTGTAAGTATTACTGTATGGGTTAATTTGAGATCTAAAGTTATTGTTACCCATATAGTTGACTTATTCCTCTTCGGTTGTAGGATTGAAGGATTAATATTCTGTATGCACACCTCCTCCACTTGAGTCACACCTCATTACTGGATGTACCTGCGTAGAACCAAATAAACCACCAATCTTTTTATTGAGAAGTTCTACCTGATTTGACAGCATAGTAACTGAGTCGACGTTATAAATGCTGGCTGTTTTTGTTGGCTTAGTCCTCATGACTTGCCACTGGTAGTTATTCAGTGACATTTCTTCAATAAATTCATAAGCCTCTTCAGGTGTTTTGTTGTTGATGGTTCCTCCAACAGCTGCGTCAATCATCTGTCTTGTCGAGGGATTCACACCATTGTAGAACGTTTGAACTTGTAGCTATAGAGGTAACCCATGGTGAGGGCACCTTTGCAATAGATCCTTGTATCTCTCCCATGCATCGTAAAGTGTTTCTAAGTCCATCTGTAGAAAAGAAGAGATATCATTACGTAACTTAGCCGTTTGAGCCGGCGGAAAATATTTTAGTAAAAAATTTTCGGTCATTTGTTCCCAAGTAGTGATAGACCCTCGAGGTAACGAGTTCAACCACTGTTTAGCTTTATTTCTCAATGAAAAAGGGAATAACCGAAGGCAAATGACGTCATCAAAAATGCCATTAATTTTGAAAGTGTCGCAAAATTCCAAAAAATTCGCCAAGTGAGTGTTGGGATCCTCATCCTGCAAACCATCAAACTGAACAAACTGCTGTATCATCTGAATTGTGTTAGGTTTCAATTCGA
The DNA here is from genome assembly GCF_007990345.1 of Gossypium hirsutum. Lineage (NCBI taxonomy): Eukaryota > Viridiplantae > Streptophyta > Magnoliopsida > Malvales > Malvaceae > Gossypium > Gossypium hirsutum. The sequence continues at coordinate 55,258,502 of NC_053432.1, read as the reverse complement.
AATTATTCGCAGCAATAGCAGGTCTAACTATACTTGACTCAGTTCCTATTAAAGAAGGTTTAGCATAGTCATACATAGTATGTGGAGCAGGATTTTGATTAGCCGCAATTGCAGGAGGTAGCTGATTGCCTTGGTTTTCAGCCATCTCTTCGGTTGGGGGTTGAGTATCGTCTTCTTGCTCGTTCTCTGTGTATCTTAAGCTTCACCTTATTTCTCTTTGGTTTCTACAAACTGTGCGATCGATTTCTTCGTCAAAAAGTAATGGTCCCGACGGGTTTCCACTAGTCATAAACTATAAAAACCTGTCAAGAGAAAGAAAAAGTAAATTAATTAGTAATAATAATTAAATTAAATTGCAAGAAAAATAAATGGCTAAAGTAATAAAAATTGAGCGTTCCTAATATTTTAGTTCTCCGGCAAGGGCGCCAAAAACTTGATCGCGAGATTTCGTGATAGGTTTTAAAATATTTATAATTACTAGTTCTTAAACTAACTATTATCACAATGTAGGCAAGTGTACCTATCGAACAATAGTATAGTTTTAGCAAGACCGGATTGTCGAACCCAAAGGAACTAAAAGTACTAGTAATGACTGTCTTTCTATTATCTAGCCTAAAAAATAAAGAGGTTTTGTTTCAATTAACTAATTATATAAACTAAGAACGCACAGAGAAAAGAATTGGGGAATTACTTTTGGGAAAAATCGATTGACTTAAGACAATACTTAAGGAAAAATCCACCTAGACTTTACTTGTTATTCTGGCTCCGAATCGGACGATTTATTCATTCAACATGTTCCGTAGAGATCCCTAAGTTATGTTATTATCCCTATTCAAGATAATAACGTCTAATCCCTAGATTGAATAACCGAGACTTTTCTCTAATTAACACTCTAGGGTTGCATTAACTCGATCTATGGATCCCCTTATTAGGTTTCACCCTAATCCGAAAAAATCTTGTCACCTTATTTCTAGGCGCGCGATCAACTCCGCTTAATTATGACAAAAGTACTCTTAGACAGGGTCTATTCCTCCTCTGAATAAGAGCATGTCTTGAATTAGTATCCTGGGATATCAAAACAAGAATTAAGAACACATAATTAAGAACAAGTTAAATATTTATCATACGATTCAGAAAATAATAACAATATTCGTCTTAGGTTTCATTCCCCTTAGGTATTTAGGGGTTTTAGTTCATAACTAAATAAGAAAATATCTCAGAAGAAATAAGAATCCAAAACATAAAGAGAACCCAAAACTCCTGAAGGGAAATTGAGGAGAGATCTTCAGTCTTGATGATGAATCCGGCTTCTGAGATGGATCAATCGGCTTCCTTGGAGTAATTCCTTACCCCCTATTCTCCGTCTTCCTTTTCTTCCTCCTCTAGGGTGTATTTATAGGCTTTGGAATGCCTAAAAGCCCTCAAAATTAGCCTTTTCCAAATTGGACTCAACTTGGGCTCGGCAGGGACACGCCCATGTGCGATTATTTTAAGCCGTGTTCGAGCCTGTTAGAATGGCACGGGCGTGTGCTATACCCGTGTGAGTCGGGCTTTGATTCTGCCAGATTGACACGGTCATGTGGTTTGCCTGTGTGAGAAGGTCCAGGCCGTGTCGATTTCGTACTTTGGCCCAATTTCTCCGTTTTTGGCCTGTTTCTCGTTCCTTTCGCTTTGCTATGCTCTTCTAAGTATAAAACATGAAATTAAAGCATTAAGAGTATCGAATTCACCAATTCTAATGAGAAATTATCCATAAAATGCATTAAACATGGGGTAATAATATGTATAATTTACGGTTTATCACCTTACAGTCATTAAAAAAATTAAGTTAGATTCAGTGGATAGATCAGTGATTGGTAACATTATTTATGAAATCCAAAAGAGCAATTGCAATTTTATTACCTTATCTTTTGAGTATACCCCTCGAAAGACAAATAAAGTAGTGCATGCCCTTGCTAGTCGAAGATATAGCTTAGATTACCCAATCTATTGGGTTGAAGAAGTACCAACGGAGATAGAATCCATCATCGTTAACGACCAAAGAAGGATCTAGTAATCGGTAGATTATGAAATTTTTGTCTGAGTCCGGGAAGCATTACAACACGTCAAATGTCTATCCTTACCAGCCGATGTTGAACTCAAATTAGGAGAAATCTGGTAACAAGTGCTTCTAATGAAAATTTTTTACAGGAAAAGGAAAGTTTAAACCAAGTTATCCATCATAAAGACAGAATGTAAAGGAGAGGAAAGGTGTTAACGATAGGTTTTTCTTTCAATTTTTGTTTTTCTTTTGCTTTAGGGAAGCTCAAAAGCTTTTCATTTTCTTTTAAATTTTCTTTAAAGTTTAGGCAAACCGAGGCACTGCCTCTGTTACTTATTAAGCTTTTGACAGCTGCTAGACAGTTGTTGTTTTACAATCTTTGCTCTGTGTACAACATATCCTCTCAATTAATGCATTCTGATTTTACTTCAAAAAAATTAAATACTTAAATGGTATGCGAATATCATTATTTATTAAAATGGTATGTTCGAAACAGTACCAAGGGTTGGAGAGAGAGAGATGGACTGCACCCATTTTATTTTTGACACAATAATTGAAACATCATTAGAAAATGATGTGTTTTTTAAAAAAAATATTTTTAAGGGTGGAAAGAGGGAGATGGAGTGGCACCAGTATAACAAAAATTATTTTTTAAGGGTAGAGGGAGAGAGATGGGCAGCACCAGTATTAAAAAAATATTTTTTAAAGGTAGAGGGAAAGAGATGGGTGATATTAGTATTTTCTGGTGCAAGAATACAGTTTAAATGGTGAAGGGTGAGAAAGAGGCGGCATTAGGTAAGTGGGGGGTGAGAGAGAGGCAACATTAATGGAAGTAGAGGGTGAGAGAGAGGCGGCATTGGTGGAGGCTATGAGAGAGGCGACAATGGATTTTAAACATTTTAAATACAATATTTTGTTAACGTTTTTGAAGGATAAGAGTAGAAGGGAAACAAATTTGGTTGTAGAAGAGGAGAAAGCAGAGAAGGATTCAAGGTTAGTATATCTATGAATTTTTTCTGTTTTTTAAATAAAATATTTAGAAATTTAATTCTTTTTATAGATTTATTATTGAATATGGATAACCAATTTTTCGTATGAGTTTATTTCGATGGAAAAATTTTGACAATAACAGTTGGATGTATATTTGAATGTCACTAATAAATAGTAATGAGATTTAATAGAAATGTCATGGTTGATGATATGAAAGAGAGGATCAGTGCAAAAATTGTTAGACATTGTGGGAGGAGGATCTCGAGACTATTCTACAAATTTCTAGTTTCAACAGATCCCAAAAACTTCACCGAGATAAAACTTGTAGACGATAACATGGAGTCAATGGTCGCACTTCATTGCCATGATCGAAGTCGGCAAACCGATCCAACTCTGTTGTTTGCTAAGTTAGTTGATGTGGAGCCAGCTGAAGATTCTAGTCCATTAGGTGAAGAACGTGAAGCTCAAGAACTGTGTACGGTGGTCTGATAGCGTACGTTGATGGGTGATCGATTGTACGTGGTATTGACATTGGTCTTAATATTCTACTTGCGTCTAAAAACCTTAACTTGGGTCCCCATTTACAAATACCTCCAGTGGTGATTGAGATTGATGCGGATGGTAAGGATGTATATGATAATAATGGTTCTTCTGATCACAAGTTTGAAGATTATAATGATCTTGATCAAGATGAGGTTCCAGATGATATCAATGACGAAGGTGCGAATGATAATGAACATGTTAACACGACTTCAGTTGGGAACCCAAATCGAGGCATTGTAATATGCAATGATCTTGGGGCATACATGTCAATCATAGATCCTGATACAGCGGATGCGTCTGAGTTCTCGGAGTAGCCTAATATACTACCTACTCATTGGTTAGCCGCAAATTCCAAACATGAGGAGTTGTTCATAGGCCAAAAATTCACAACCAAGGAAGAATGTGTATTTGCTATTAAGCGGTATAGCATAAATGTGTCGGTTGACTACAAAATCGTTGTGTCTAAATCGACATTGTATATTGAGGAGTATTGGAGGTCAACAGAAGGCTGTAATTGGCAGGTACAAGCTGCATTTATCTAGAGAACACAAATATGGGAGATTTGAAAATTTGTTGGGCTTCACACATGCACTTCAACACGTATGACGCAAGATCACCCTAAACTTGATTTCAAAACTATCTACACATGCATAATGCCAATGATGAAAGATACGCCAATCATTCCTATTTCTATACTAATTTTTGAAATGCAAGAGTGATTTCAGTACCAAGTTTTATACCAAAAAAGCATAGATATCTAACAGATGGCCATGGAGTAGTTGTATGGAGATTGGGATGCATCGTACAATGAGCTATAGAGGTGGATAGTCGCTATGCGTGGGTATGGCTCAAGGATTGTCATGAAGTAGCAGACACGACCTTATTACAGCTCAGATGACCAACTACAATCGAGAAGAAGAGTTTTCTAATGGATGTTCTAGATGTTCGATCTATGCGTACGGACATTTCCCTATTGCAAGCCAATTGTGTAGGTTGATGAGACCTAGCTATACGGAAAATATATGCAGATCCTACTTATTGCAATTGCTCAAGACAAGAACCAAAATTGCTTGTAATAGTGTTTGCCATCATGGACAATGAGAACCTGGAATCATGATAATTCTTCCTGACGAACTTACGGACGTATGTAGTTAGGGAGAAAATTTTTTACATCAAATCTAACAAAGGAAAGAGAATAATTTCCACGATTAGGCATACTGTTGTTCCATAGAGATCCATTTATTGTATCCATCACATCGCAGCTAACTTTCACCAAGACTGCAAGAATACAGACTGGCATAAACAAGTTATGAAAATTTGTAAAATTTAGTTTCAACATATGTTTTAAATGTTTTTAATACTTCAACAAATTAATTTTGCATACTGTAACTTGTCTTTTTCTTAATACATATACAGCGCACGAGTTAGAGTCACACGTTTTCAGGCAAATGATGACCAGACTTAAGGGTGACATGTAAGGTAAAATGAATACTCCTTTTTTATATTTGTTGGGCACTATGGAATTGTGGCAATGGGCTCAAAGTTTCAATGATGGAGCTCGATATGGTCAAATGCAACCAACCTGGCAGAGGTGATTAACTCTGTGTTGAGGAAAACATAAAATCTTCTGTTTTCATCTATGTTCTTGGCTACGTTCTACAGGTTGACTACCTTGATGCCAAGAATGGCGCTGAACCAAGTCAAACAGATGGAGGCGAGACATGTATTTGTCAAAGATGTTAAGAAGGCAATGGATGCGAACAATTAGAGATTGAGGTCGATGAATATAGAAATATATTCTTGAAAGTTTGAAACTTTTTGAGTTACAAAGTCCATCGGTCAATATCCCACCTAGGTCCTATAAAGTTGATCTCCAAAACAGACGATACGATTGCAGAAGGTTCCAGTCACTTTATTACCACTGTACGCACATCGTTGCAGCTTGTGCTCACACCTCGATCAATGCTAAACAATATATCGATGAGGTATACACTCTTGAACGCATATTATGTGTCTGATAAAATGAGTTTCCCATCATGCGTGATTTGTCTACATGGGAAGTGATTCCTCTGTCGACTTTCGAGATTGTCCCGAACAAGGGGTTATGTAGGAAGCCGAAAGGTCGCCTTCAAGTCATTAGGATCCATAATAAAATGGACATGAGGGAGAAAACTGATGGTAAACTTTGTGGCATGTGCAGAGTAGCTAGTTATAACTGGAGTAAATGTTCACATCTATCTTACCATATTGGACAATCATAGCGATTGGGCGGAATATAACTAAACTGTTTTCTCCCTGTTCGGGCCTATAACAAAAGTTTAATTATTATGATGGCATTTTCATAATTCAAATAGAATCAAGTCAAGCATTTGTTGTAGTTTAATAAATTAATTCAAACAAAATCAACAATCTTGAAAAATTAAATTACAAATTACATGTAGTAAATATAATTATAAGTTCTAAAATTGATGATTGGAAGGTGTCGTCCTAGGGGTACACTATTGTGGTGATCAATGTTCATATTGAGGGTACTCATGAATGTCATCATTCAGGGCATCCATCGGCAAACCTTGGGGTGTGCTAAACATACTCGAGAAATCACATGTCTTGAAGATTTTTCCTAGAGGGTTGAGTATTGGGGTGGGTTCAGGCTAAAGGTATCAAACATCTTCGATGATCTCAGATTTAGATGAATTAAACTGAAATCGAGAATCTCTGTTTGATATGCGTAGCCTGACAAGCCTGAAAAATAATTATCACTCCTAAGTCTAGATGATAAGAACTACCCCCAGAATGTCAATAAGATCATTCATAGACAGGGTCTAGTTCAGGATTTAGTTCAGGTGCGAGCTCTAATTTGGGAGCAGGAAGATCTTGTCACACGCGGTGGGGAAGGTGCCCTACTCTTTCCATATGTGAGGGATTAGCATCATTTGCCCACCAAATAAAAAAGGTTTCTCATATGCCATATACTAGACAATGTACTCCTATGAGGGGCACAAATCAAATAAATAATTCATCTAAGATCTCTGCCCAATCTAGTTGTTCCATAATATAATAAATTCTTCATGCTCCAATCCCCAATTCTTGTTGTGTTTGCCCTTTTTGTTAATTCCGTGTATAACCCCCAAACTCCGTGGAGGATTTGGAATATGTTGGATGCACTTGAATTGTCACAATACTCGATTCCCATTATACCACTCAACCATTTGGAAATTCAGTAATGGTACATTAATGCCCCACAAGTGTAAGCGAATGTGAGTAGACGGGGGAATAACTTGCCCAATGTCCAGTAATAAGTACGGCATCTAGATGAACTGTACAATTAATAACATGGATGTAGTAAAACGATTAAAATAACATGAAGGTAGTAACACAATTAATAACATGTATTGAATATTAAAAAAAATTAACCTCGGCCCGGCGTATGTTTTGATCATTTGCCGGTATATGGGAAGCATATATGACCTTCTATACTCGAAGAAGTACTCCGTGTACGAAAAATTTAAACTTGTTAGAATAAATTTCCATATTGGACAAAACAAAATTCTTATTGTTATGGTTAAATTTTATCACCTATTGACGAGTGGGAAGACATATGTTTGGCACTTAACTGATGCTAATAATAGCATCCTGTAAAGTGCCCAGGATTGTAGCAATACTAGACAACTGCCTATGTCCATGGCATGGTGCTTTGTCATCCGACAAAGCTTGCGAAACAATGTAGCTAGTACTGCTAAGCCTCAAATATACGAATAGGGAGCGTATAAATCCTGTAAAAAGTGTAACACCCTAAACCCGACCTAGACGTTATGGCCGAATCCAGAGGTGTCACAAAGAATTGGTTTTATTAACGAAGTTTATACGATAAAACCTTTCCAGTTTTTCAACTCTTATTTGCTAAAACCATTGTCAAACGTTTATTCAATTAATTATTTTGCCTTAAAACGTGTTAAATAGTGGTTTAGTATATCAAGAAAATAGTTCGTAATTTTAAAAACCTTTGTTTTAGTAAAAACCATAGTTTTTAGATATCAGTTGCAAGTTTTGTCCTAAAACGAAAATCCAAATCCAAAAGAAAATCAGCCAAAAAGTCCGGAGAGTCAAATTATTACAAAAATCCAAAAATAATCCTTAAAATAAAAATCATAAACCTAATCAATTTACGAACTCGTGGTCACCAAGAGGCTCCTTCTTACCGATCTACCTAAGTCTATGGATTACCTTAACAGAACAGACAAACGAATGTGAGTTTTTGTAGATAATAAGCATGCAAACATACAGATACAGAGTTAGGCTCATGCCCTTTTCAGATACAGTACACAGAATTAGATATACAGAATCCTATCCCCATCCTCTACACACCAACTCCGATCATCCCATCACACCATGTGGGGTTAAAAATACCCACCCATCCCTACACACCATATCGTGCCAATTACGACACATGTCAGTTAATGTTCAGCCAAGCTACCAGAATATAGGCGATGATCATTGTACAAAATACTTTCTCCTCATATACAAATCCCATCCCACAATCATATACAGAAACGATATAGAATAACATACTAGACATGCTCCACATGCTTATGTACAGATATCAGAATAATCAGACATGCATAGCATTATCATACTCAGAAAAGAATATCAAACTATCAGGTCTACAGTTTTAGGGTTTGGTTAGCACTTACCGACACTACAGTAGGCCCATAGTCATTGGAATGACCTGTGCGACCCTAGGGGAAATTTTAGAAATATGGGCCCACATGCCCGTATGGGCCCACACGCTCGTGTGGCCCACATCCCCAAATTGGCCTCGCCTATGTGACCCACACAGCCTGGTTCAAAACCCACACGCCCGTGTGGCATGCCTATGTAGGCCCACACGCCCAACTTGGCCTAGCCCTTGTGGCCTACACAGTCGTGTCTTGCACACAGCCAACGACATGGGTGACCATACGCATGTATGGCGTCGACAGAATAATTTTTCAGCTTTTTTTGAAGCCTCGTTTTCTGTGTTTCGGGTACATTCCTGGTATCATTTTGATGCGAAAACTATCTCGAGCCTTTCAAAACCTAAAAACAGAATACCCAACATCGTTTTAGCAGATTGGTTAACAAGTTCGACACAAGAATCAACAAGGAGCCAACTTACCACCGATATCTAAAACGCCTCTAACGTGCACTAAATTACTGAAATGCAATTCCTTGTTTCACAATCTTCACCCAAACACTGAATCCATCAATAAATATCCCCAGATTGTTATCGCAAAAATCTCAAACCAAAAATCAACGACAATAGAGTTCTACTTGCCACACCAAAAAGAGAATCCGACAATTCAAGCAGTACGATCTAACAACGTGTTCACGAGTTGAAATGAAAGAAAACCAAAATAAGGAGTTGCAAAGATGGAGGGAAAAAATGTTAGAGAGGGGAAAACAGAGGAAATTTTGACGTGACTTTCTTTGTAGGAAAGAGAAACTTTGAAAAAATAATAAAGAAAATAATAAATAATAAATAACCTAAATCCCTTAATTTACTCCCCACTATCCCACTAACATCCCACTTCCCAAAACCCAACTCCATCAAGACTCTATCAAGAAACCGTGCAAAAATATTAACATTCACGCTCGAGCAGGGAATCAAACACAAGACCCCCGACACACAACTCCCTTACCACTCGAACCAGCAGGCTCATTCTGGTATGAATTTACAAGTAATTTAATATACGACCACTGAACAAGGATAAGGTTTGGATCCAAAAATAACAAAATTGACAGAAATGAGACCTGAACCCAAGACCTCACACACACATCCAAAACACTTAACCACTGAAGCGTATACACATTAGTATTAGATATTTATAGAAGCAGAAACAAATTTATCAGGATGTTACAACAGGGGAAAATACATCAAGTGGACCTTGTTGTTATTTGCATCTGACATGAGTACACCCCCTATGATATGCATTATAGACGGTCGAGTGGCGCACATCATATCCCACTTACTGACATTATTTGGTAAATACTCGAAAGTTGCCTTCAACCATGAAAATCTCAAAGTCGTTAATTTATCCTCATCAACATCAAGCAAGAGCCCTAGTAAGTCATAACAAAGGGTCTCCGGGTTAGACAGTGTACTAAAACCCCTGATAGCATAATCGTTGATGGCGAGCCCCAATTGCAGTGTAACATCTTCTAGAGTAATGGTGCACTCCTCACATGAAAGGTGTGGGTCTCCAGGCGCCACAGCTTGACCAACATGGAGATCAAGTTGTACTTCAAATCAAACATACGGATCAATGCCACTGATCGAAATCCAGATGCCTCCAAGTACGACATAATACATTCATCCAACAAATAACCCACATCATTGACACGACCCCTCAGTACGCAATAACGAAGATCACCCTGACCACATATTCAACCGTAATAATTAATGTATACCAATTACATAAAAAATTACGTGCAAGCTTATAAGGTGACCCTTGAATAACAAATAACAATTTTTTTACCGATAAATCAATCATATTTGATGTGTGATCCGTTTCTATCAAAGAAGCCATTCTGATAATTGCAGTTTCAGGCAAAAAAAATTAATCATCGCTTAACAAATAATGAAAATGAATTTTGTACCATTTTGTTATTTTTTGAAGAATTACTAATATTTTTACACATATAAACAAATCAATAACAACGTAATTTTGAAGAATTACTATTTTTTTTGAAGAATTACTAATATTTTTACACATATTTTTTCAAAACCATCTCATTTATTTATTTTTTTCATTTTTTATCCTAATAAAATTTTTTTATTATGTAACATATATTCAACATTTGTAAAATGTAATTCTTTTACCATAATAATCCAAAAAAAGTAATTAAATTTTATTATGTAACAGATATTCAACATTTGTAAAATATAGTTTTTTTTCCACAATAATCCAAAAAAATTAATTAAATTTTATTAAGTAACCGGTATTCAACATTTGTAAAATGTAGTTCTTTTACCACAATAATCTAAAAAAATTAATTAAATTTTATTATGTAACAAATATTCAACATTTGTAAAATGTAGTTCTTTTACAATAATAATCCAAAAAAAAATTAAATACCAAAATGGATCACCATAAAAAATTGAAGCAAATAACCCATTTTGGTATTTATTTTTGTAGCAAAAGACCCATTTTAGTAATTCATTTGTACAAACGTACCATTTTGATAAATAATCTCTGGGACATACCATTTAAGGTTTTTTTTTGTATTTTTAGATAACAAAGCTAACAAACAAATGCACAATAATTACAAATAAAATTTCAGATCACATTCTTGCAAATAGTAATCGTTTTTATACTAGTTAAGTAAATGGCAGAAAAAAATAACATGGAGGATTTCAACACAATGGAATCATGTATTAAGTACATAAAAAATAAAAAAAATTAATGTAAAAAAACACCCTTTCTACAAAACAAATTATCAACAAATATTAAACTAATCCTCTCTCTGTTGTTATTTATGTTGGAGATTTGAGTGGAGACGATAGAATCAAAGACTTATATGGAAATAAATAGTACAACTTCGAGGCGCGGATGACGCTTTCCAAAGAGAACTATTTGCCCAACACAAAGTTTCTAGAGGGTTAAGACAAAGTTCCTTCCGGGATACAATGAAGTTTTGAATTGATTAGCAAAATCAAGGAATTCCCTAACTCTTACTCTAGTTTCTGAAAATAAGATTGATTGTAATTGTATATTTTGTGAGAACCATAATGCCTCTATTTATATGCACTCATTGAATACAATTTTGAAGAGCTGCAACCCTTCATATTGGACATAGTTCTAGAGAGAAACATGTCCCATGGAAATGTATCCATTGGATGATAAATCATCCCTTTTAATTTGAATAGTGCTTATAAATAATTAAATTTGTAAGATGATAAATCATCACTTTTAATTTGAAAAGTGCTTATGAATAATTAATTTGCAATCTATAATTTTCAACAATCCCTCAATAGATTGCTAATTCCAGAAAATAAGTACACAGCGATTATGCATAAAGAAGGGTGTCCGAAGATTGAACCTTCCTTTAGTGCAAACTCTTAGAGTATCAATAAAGTGAATGGTGGCTAGTTGCTTGAACCATCACTCTTAAAGTCAATACTGGAAAAATTTCACACATAATCATAAAATATTAGAGTAAGAGTTTAATTTGCATTAGCAGCGTTATGGCCATGTGCTCATCCCATTTCATGAACATGTATGAGAGAAAACCATAAAAAAAATCTCGTTGAAGTGGCACCACTTCATGTCCATATAGGTGGATTTCATGACAATTAATGTCTATCCATTAAGAGTAAAACTCATCCTCCTAAAACATAAACACTAAATCTTGATCCTTAGTGTACGTTGTCATTTAATAACTTGTTATTACCCTTTGAACCTTGAAACTAACTTTTGGCTAGAATAAGGTAGAGTTTCCATTACCAATGACGTGATTAGAATGGTTTTAATCTCATCTTAGTGGTCGTACTCTTAACCAAACCCCTTTACAAACCTTTTGTCAATGGATCCGCTAAATTGTCAATTGAGTTAACAGAGGTAACAGTTATCACAGCATCCTTAATCAATTGTCTCACATACTCATGTCTCAAACTCATATGTCTAGGCTTTCCATTGTACACCTTATTGTACGCTCGAGACATGGTAGATTCACTATCACAATATACGAAAATGGCGAACCTACGTTGTGGCCACAACTTTATATCTAGCAAGAGATCTCTTAGCTGTTCCGCTTCCTTGCCAGTAGCCATTAAGGCTATAAATTTAGCCTCCATAGTTGAATATGAGATGCAAGTTTGTTTCTTGGAGGCCCAACTAATGGTTTTACCTCAAATTGTAAAAATTCATCTCGATGTGGACTTATTGTCACTTAGACTTGTAATCCAACTTGCATCCGAGTAACTTTCTAGTACTGTGAGATAATCACTATAGAATAATCCCAAATTTGTTGTTTTCTTAATATATCCAAAAATCCTACAAATACCTTTCCAATCATCGGTACTAGGACAATTTGTAAATCTCACCAATCTGCACACAACAAATACGATATTAGGTCTAGTACAATGCATTGTATACATTAGACTTCTGATTACATTGGCGTACTCAAGTTGCATTATAGCCCTGCCATTATTCTCACTTAACTTGAAGTTTGAATCGTATGGAATGTTTGAATCCTTGATATTTAAGTGTTTAAACTTTTCCAATACTTTCTCGATGTAGTGAGATTGACTTAGTGCAAAGCCCTTTTCATGTTTTTTACCTTTATACCTAGAATTGTATCTACCTTATTGAGATCCTTTATTTTAAATTTTGAGGCTAGATACTATTTGGTCTTAGGAACACCTTCCAAGTTCGTACAAAAAATCAACAAATCATCTACATAAAGACAAATAATTACACAATACCTATTGGTGAATTTAGGTAAATACATTTATTATCACCATTATGTAAAAAACCATATGAAAATGTAAATGAGTCAAATTTCTCCTGCCACTATTTAGGTAATTTTTTTAAACCATATAATGACTTTATCAACTTACACACCTTATGTTTATTCCCAGGAAGCATAAAACCTTCTGGTTGCTCCATGTAGACTTCTTCTTTGAGATCACCATTCAAAAAAGTCGTTTTAACATCTATTTGATGTACATGTAACTTATGGATAGATGCAAGTGCTATAAGAATTCGAATGGAGGTCATCCTAGACACCAGTGCATAAGTGTCAAAATAATCTAGGCCTTCTTTTTGCCTAAATCCTTTAGCCACCAACCTAGCCTTAAAGGTTGGAGAACTCCATGTTGGAGTATTCTTCCTTTTAAACACCCATTTACACCCGATAGGCTTCAATCTATGAGGAAGATATACTAGAATCCAAGTATTGTTGGATAATATTGAATCCATTTAATCATTGATCACCTCTTTCCAAAATGTTGCATCCCTAGAAGTCATGGCTTCACCATAGGATTGTGGATCACCATCCACATTAAATATTATGGAGATCTTCCTAATTACGAATTCTCTATTTCTCTCAATAAGGAATGCTAAAGATTGCGAGGAAATGAAATCAGGACCAAAGTCTTTTACTTTTCTCACTCTTTGACTTTTCCTCGGCTCCGTATCCTTATTATCACTAAGACTTCTTTTAATTTGATCACTTGAGATCATTGATTGATATTCTTTTTTCGAATCTGTTGAATCATTGAAAATATTATTTTCAATGAATACAAGATCTCTTGTTTCAATTATCATACTTGACATTAAGTCAAGAACATGATAAGCCTTAGAGTATTGGACATATCCAACAAATGCACCATTGATGGCTCTTGGACCTAACTTTGTTCTCTGTTGGTCGGGAACTTTATATAAGCCAAACACCCCCACATTTTGAAATAATCTAAGTTTGACATCCGACCCTTCCATAACTCATATGGAGATACTTTGAAATTTATCGATGGTATTATGTTAAAAATATAACACGTAGTTATTAATGCTTCACTCCATAGATTATATGGAAGTTTATCATTTAACAACATTGAGTTGACCATATCTACTAAAGTACAGTTCTTTCTTTCCGTCAAACCATTTTGTTACAAAGAATAAGGCGTGGAACACTCATGTACCACAGTACCACACCTTGTTCCTCACAAAATATATTAAATTCATTTGAAAAATATTCACCACCTCTATCACTACGAAGCACTTTGATTTTCTTACTAAATAAATTCTCAACCTCATTTTTAAAACGTTTAAACATATTAAAAGCCCCGTTTTTTCTTCTCATGAGATACGCATAAGTAAATCTAGAGAAGTTGTCTATGAAAGTGATAAAATATCGTTTTCCACCTCTTGTTAGTATTACACTTACTTCACAAACATCTGAATGAATTAAATCTAACACTTGTGAATTCCTTTCACACTCATTAGGAAACAGCTCCTTGGTAATTTTTGATTGGATATAAATTTCACATTTATCCTCAAACTCATCATTACTTAGACTTATATAACCATTCTTTTGCATATATTGTAAAATTGTAAAATTAAAAAGTGCTAAACGCGTATGCCACAAAGGATAAAACTCAACAATATTAATAAAAGAATTAACTTTATTCATATCAATAGTCAACTTGAACATAACCTCATTACAATATCCTTTTCCTACATATATATCACCGTTAAACAAGACGAACTTATCAGATTTCAAGATAATCTTGTACCCCTTGTTACATAGAATACTTGCAGACACTAAATTCTTCTTTACATCAAGAACATGCAAAACATTAGTCAAAGTCAATTTCTTCCCAGATGTGAAGTTGAGTTCCACTGTCCCTTGACCAAGCACCTTAACCTATTGATAGTTGCCCATAAGCACCTCACAGTTTGCCACTAGTTTATAACTCTTGAATTGTTGTCGGTCATTACAAACATGGACAGTAGCTCCGGAGTCAAGCCACCAATTACAGGACTTATTAGTCATGGCTATGTTGAGTTTAGTAATCATACCAATCTCCAAATTTTTGATCCCTTCCGTAACCATGGCCACTAAGTCCATGCCCTCCAACATATTGGCTTTGGAAGTTGTGGCATCTTGCTTCTTTTAGAGAAGTCTACAATCCTTAATATAGTGTCCTTTCTTATTGCAATTATAACAATTGCGAGTTTTTTCTTCTTGTCTTGCACGTCATTGGTCTCGGATGTGGCCTTTCGTTTACCATTTCAAGAGTTCTTGCACTCACTCACATGGTCACTTGAGAACATTGGGGAAGATACACTGCATCATGCTTCTGAGTTTCCTCTTTAATATGCAAATGCCTAAGGATTTTCTCCACAGTGAAGTCCTCTACCATATGTAGAAGTTTCTTTCGATAATTGTTCCAAGACGATGGCAAGTTCGAGATGATAGCCCTAACTTGTAACAATTCTAGAATAACACCTTTCAAGTCATGAAACCTGCTTACAAGGACTTGTAATTCATGGACTTGATCCATGATCGAGATACGATTTAACATTTTGAATTCGAAATACCTCATCATTAAAAATTTATCAGTACCTTATCGTTTCGTGTTGTATTTCTCTTCAAGATCTTTCCATATTTCCATCGGAGATTTCATCGACATCTAAAGATCATTCAATCAATCAGAGAAGGTGTTGAGGATGTGTCCTCAACATGTGAAATTGTCTTCTTCGCACTTCGTCTTGAGTTCATCCATTTTCGCAATTTCTTTAGAATTTACATTGTGGGAGGAATCCTCCACGAGTTGTAGGTTTGGATCCAGAACGTACGCCACATTTAAGAAAGTAAGAAGGAACAACATCTTGTCCTTCCAACGATTGAAGTTTGAATCATCAAATCAGTCAAGTTTCACAAACTCTTTGTTCATCACTTTGAATGCGGTGTTAGCCTCCGTCGCCATCTCCAAAAATAGTTCACTTTGATTGTTGGATATTTGAGTAGAAACGATAGAATCAGATACTTGTATGGAAATAAACAGTACACTTTGAGGTGCGAATGATGCTTTCCAAAGAGAACTATTTGCCCCCATACAAAGTTGCTAGAGGGTTAAGACAAAGTTCCTTCCGGGATACAATGAAGTTTTAAATTTCCTTTGATTAGCAAAATCGAGACATTTCTTAACTCTTACTCTAGTTTTTGAAAATAAGATTGATTGTAATTTTATATTTTGTGAGCACCATAATGCCTCTATTTATATGCACTCAATGAATACAATTTTGAAGAGCCACAACCCTTCATATTGGACATACTTCTTGAGAGAAACATGTCCCATGGAAATGTATCTATTGGATGATAAATCATCACTTTAATTTGAATAGTGCTTATGAATAATTAAATTTGTAAGATGATAAATCATCACTTTTAATTTGAATAGTGCTCATGAATAATTAATTTTTGATCTATAATTTCCAACAATTTATATTTAAATTAAAAAATAAAAAATATTAAGAAAAAATAGAAACATACCTGTCTTTCTTTCAAAAACTCTCTTTCTACAAAATATAAAATAAACAAATAAAAAAAAACAAAATTCACATATAAACCTTACCTTCTTCCTCTTTTCTTTTTCACCATTTTCAGCCAAACTTAATCTTTTTTTCTTCTTCAATCCAACCGGTTATATATATATGTATGCATAAATTATAAAAAGTAACATCTATTTTTTTTAGAGCCTTGTGACCGAGTGGTCACATTACTGGTGGTGCCGCTTGCTGTCAGCCCTCCACCAACCTTGTGTCGTTAATGGTCAGCCGTCCCTGCAGCAACATGTCCCAATGCCACTTTATTTTACTATTACTTGTATTCATATAATAAACTGCATTGTATTTTTGTTATACTGGTGTTGCCCATCTTTTCCCCTCCACCCTTTAATTTTCTTTTAAAAGCACATCATTTTGTTATGATGTTTCAATTATTGTGTCAGAAATAAAATAGGTGAAGCCCATCTCTCTCCCTTCACCCCTTAGTATAATTCCAAACATACTGTTTTGGTAAATAATGGTATTGACATACCATTTCAATATTTAATTTTTTAATTTGTATTATATAGGTAAAAAAGCCTAATTAATAGTTATAAAAACATGAATTTTGTACAAATTAAACATCTTATATAAATATAAATTTAATAATTATAAAAAGTAAATATATTCTTTAAAAAAGGAAATATATTATAAATTATGTTATTATATAATGCTCGTATTTTTTTAAAATTAAATATGATATTACTATTTTTAATTATAAATTTAAAAATATAATTGTAATTTATATTTTATTATTTAGTATGGATATGGATTTTAATTATTTATTATATTATAAGAATATTTTAAACTAATGTCTATAATAGTCACTTTTATTGTCATTATATTGTTACAACTACGCTTGAATCTAAATACTAATTCTACCATTTGTTTAAATCTTATTGCTATAGTACCTAATCTTACCATCATCATTGCTTTTAATATCACCGCAGGGAGATAATATAATTTGATTTTTTATTCAAATAAAACATATTTAGGGTGGGTTTGGATCCTGCAGTTAGTGTAAAAACAACGGTGATGGTGAGATTAGATATTGTTACGATATTGTAGCGTGAGACAAAAAATAAGCTAAATGCACTACATCGCACCTCACCACCCATCCAAACTCACCCTAAATATGTTTCATTTGAAAACAAATGATATTATTTTTGGTGGGTAGAAAAAAAGTGAAATATTAAACAAATTGATATTTAGAAGAAAAGAAAATGTACCATAAGATTTTTATTTAAAAATCCCCTTTTAAATTTCATAAATGAAAGGCATAATTTCAAAAAAAGGCCCTCAACTTTTAGGGGCTTTTGGATATATGCCCCTAACCTTTTTTTTTCTAATTTCGGCCCTCAACGTAATTGATTTTTTTAGACATCAACCCAGTTGAAACTGTAGCCATCAGTTGACTGTAAGTCAATAACCGGTCAAAAAAATTGGTCTATGTGGCGTTCCAGTTGACTGATGATGTGGTAAACATTTAAATAATTACCTGATATGGCAAAAAAATTAAACAAATTTAATAAACATAAAACAAAAAAAAACCTTAAATCCCCTAAATCATCTCAAACCCCCAAATTTGAAACTTTTTTTCCCAAATTCTAAAATCTCCAATTCGTCAAATTCCTCAAATCGTGAAACTCCTAAATTGTGAAATCCCCAAAATCATAACATTCGAAATCCTCATTGAGTCCCTAAAATATTAAAATCCTTAAATCTTGAAATCCTTAAATCGTTAGCATTTTGAAATATTCTTGAAATCCCAAAAAATTTTACAAACCAAATAGTTGAATCCCTAAAACTTTTAAGAACGAAAAAGCTTCAACGAGCAGTTTTCGTAACCCAAAATCGAAAGGTAGGTGCTTTCTTATTTGGTTTGTTGGTAGTGAGTTTGCTTCTTCTTCTTTTTTTTGAGTTTTTTTTTCTTAGAAAATTGTTTGTTTATTCTTTCCAAATGTCATCAGATGAGGAATATTATCTTATTTTGAATACAATACAATTGTTTATTTATTCTTTGTGGGTAGGCACTTTGTAAAGGACCTATATGTTAGATATGTAGGTGGGGAAGTGATTAGGCTTAAAGAGGACCTAGATACAATATCTTATTTTGAATTATGTAAAATAGTGATAGTTGAGTTAGGGTTTAACACTGTATGTTAATATATTTTCATGAGCCTGGTACAGTAGGGTTACAAAATAATCTAAGGGTGATTTATAATGACACTTCCACTATATCTATGTTAAACTTTAAGTCAAGTTTAAAGAGATTGACCTATTGTTGAACATGAGGTTGATAACCCTATAATTATAAGCAAAATGTTTCTATTGACTGTTGGGAAGGGTGATGTTAAAAGGGTAGAAGTTGATGAGGAGGGTGATGATGAAGGGGTAGAATCTGATGGTGAAGGTGATCTGGAAAGGGTAGAATCTGTGAGGAGGATGATGTAAGAGGGGCACAAGCTGATGGGGAGGGTGTGTCTACTACTAGTATTGAGGTAGATGAGTATGGTGGTGCAGAAAGTAGTGGGCAGATCAGTTTAGGGTTTACTGTTGGAGAGGATAATGATAGTGAAGTTGCTGCTGATGAATATGTTGGTGATTTTGCAACATCAGATGGAATGGATAATGTTGCTAGTAGATATGTTGGTGATTTTGCAACATCAGATGAAGGAGATAATGTTGCTACTGGATATGTTAGTGATTTTGCAACATCATATGGAGTGGATAATGTTACTATTGCAAGCAGTGGAGAAGAGGAGGATGGGAATGAGATTGAGGTATGGGACTCAGATGAATATGGAAGCTTGGTTGGGTTCGATAAAGATGAAGAACATGAAGATAGTGAGAGAATGAGGAACAAGTTTCCCTTGTACAGTGATAAGTTAAAATTTAGTTCGGGAATGTTGTTTAAAGATGGCAAACAGTTTAAGAGTGCAATTCAAAAGTACTCCAAAAAATGTAGAAAACAACTGAAGTTTATTAAAAATGAACCGAAAAGGGTTGTTGTGAGGTGCATTGCTTCCCCTAATTGTCCATGAAGAATTAGAACTAGCTACAGTCTTGTTGAGAAATGCTTGTAAATAAAGATGTTTCAGGATGAACACCATTGTTTGGTTAGTTTTAAGAACAAAATTATGACTGCTGCTATGATTGCCCAACATTTTAAAGCAAATATCAAGGATACCCTAAGATGAAGCTAAGGGAAATTCAAAGAAGATGTGCTTCTGAGATGCATGTAAATGTGAACATTGACTGTTGTTATAGATCAAAGAAAATAGCGAAGGAGAAAATGGTTGGGAATCATAAGGAGGAATTTGGCCTATTATAGGACTATGCTCATGAGTTAAGGTAAAAGATGCCAAAAAGTACAATAAAAGTGGTTGTTCAAAGGGTTACAATAGACTCTCTTTCTCATTTTAAGAGGTATTATGTGTGCTTTAATGCACTAAAAAGAGTCTGGAAAGCGAGATGTAGACCACTCATTAGGCTAGATGGTTGTTTCCTAAAAGGCACATTTAAGAGTGAATTTTTCACATCTGTTAGAAGGGACACAAACAACCAGATGTTCCATATTGCACGGGCTGTGGTTGAAATAGAGTGCACTGATTCATAAGCCTGGTTTTTCAATCTCCTATCAACTAATTTGGGCTTGGAAGATGGGTATGGGTATATAATTATTAGTGACCAATAAAAGGTTAGTGAATATACAAATTTAAGCTTGGTATTTTTTTATTATGTTATTTGTATCTAACTAATTTTTTCTATCAATCTATCTAGTTCATTATTTTGAATTAGAGCCTTGAGATTGCAATTTTTGACATACTGTCAAGGGTGGAGCATAGGAATTGAACAAGGCACGTGTTTGCAAATTGATCAGGGAGGAAGTTAGGGAAATCTTATGAGTGTGACTTGTGACAGACTGTGAAGTGCACGACTGAGAGGGAGTGGGGGATCTATGTTTAGCACTGGAGAAAAAAGATAAGGATGCTTACAATAATTTGGTGAAAATGTCTCCAAAGATGTGGACTAGGGCATTTTTTAGGACTACTTGTAAATCAGATATAGTTGACAACAATTTGTGTGAAGCATTCAATTCAAGCATTGTTGAAACTAGGTTTAAAAGCATTATCAAAATGCTTGAGGATATTAGCACCAAGATGATGACTAGGATAGTACAAAAAAGGAAGTTATGTAATTTATGGAAGCAAAATTATGGTCCATTGGTGAAAGCTAAGTTTGATGCCAACAAGAAGGATTGTGTAGAGTGACAACTGATATGGAATGGTGAAAATGGATGTGAGTTGAAGAAATGAAGTTATCAATATACAATGGACCTAAGTCAAAATATACAATGGACCTAAGTCAAAGGATATGTAGTTGTAGAAGTTGGCAGATTAGTGAGATTCCGTGTTCCCATGCATGAGCTGCCATGTATCACTTAGGGCTTCAACTAGTTGAATATATACATGAATGTTATCACACTAATACCTACAAGAAAGCTTCTTTTTTTCCAATGCTGCCCATAAATAGGCTACATGCTTGGGAAAAAGTTGGTATTGAGCTAGTGCTACCTCCTATTGAAAGGAAGATGCCTGGAAGGCCCAAAAAGAATAGGAGGATGACCAAAGATGAACCAAAAAAATTGAAGCTTGGCCACTTGAGTAGGAAAGGTGTAACAACCCGATTTTGGGCCTAGTTGGAATAGTGGTTTTGGAACCACTATTCTGAGGCTAGAGAAAATTATTTTGATGTTATTTAATGTGATATAGCATGTTTATAAAGGTGCATAAAAATTTTGGTATATTAATTTTAGCGATTTCTAGTCTAATTTCGAAAAAGGACTAAATCGCGTAAAAGGTAAAAGTTGTATTTTGATGCCTAAAGGTGCTAAATTGCTTTGTATCTTAAATTGGGGGTTAAAGTGAAATTTGGCCATTGAAAGTGTGATGGCCGGCCAAGGGAGACAAGATTGGTCAAAAAGCCATATTTTATGGGAATTGAATGACTTTTTGGTAATAAAATAGAATAAAGAAAAAAATTGTCATTTTCATTCATTTTTCTTCTTCTCTTTCACCGAAAATGAAAGCAAAGAAAGGGTTTTGAAGCTGGAAAATTTCAGCAAAGAAACTCCTATGCTAGTAAGTGATTTTTAATGTCTTTCTTGATGATTTTTACATTTTTGGAACCCCTAAAGCATGAGCTTTCAAATGAGGGGACTATTTTGCAAAATGATTAAGAGTCTAGGGTTTTTTCATGAAAGTATATGTGTTTTTTTTTTGAGTTTTTATGGAAGAATATGAGTTTTGGTAGTGTTATAAACAACTTTTGTGAAAGAAGTTTGCATGAAAACACCTAAAAAGGGGTATTTTGCAAAGTAGTAAAACAAGCTGTAAATGTGTGAAATAATTGAATTTTTGAGTTGCTACAGTTATGAAAATGGTTTGTCTAGGCTTAATGAGTAATAAAATGTGATAAAAATAATTTTTCGAGCCTAGGGGCAATTTGGTAATTATGGCAAAGTATAGGGGAAAATTGTAAATTTTTCCAAAATTTGTCATTGGACTGATTTGATTAGTATATTGTTTTAATAAGTTAAATGTGATGTTATAGATGATGAAAAATGAGATTCGGGCTTAGAACGAGGAAAAACGAGAAATTGATGTTTAGGCTTCTTTTACCAATTTGGTGTCGAGGTAACTTCGTATGGTAATAATAATGCAATATCATGCTTGAATTAAAATTCTCTATTGTTATGGCATTAAGTGTATGATTTAATATATTGGAAGTTTGATGGAATATGATGTTTCTTTGAAACGAGTAAGTTTGTATGAAAGTAATTTATCAACTTCATTATCATGTGCTTAATACTTGATATTGTACAAAATGTGGATATATGCCTTTATTGGAATTTACCAGTGATGATTCAATGAAAATGCGATGATAGCTTTGCATCTCGAAAATCCCGGGTGACTCTGAGGAATGCTTAGGATTTCGGGTATCATGACACCATATTAAATGTATGCTAGTGTAAGACCATGTCTAGGACATAGTATCGACGATGATATGTGTGCTATTATAAGACCATATCCGGGATAAGGTAATGATATGTGGATCCATGTAAGATCATGTATGGGACATGGCTTTGGTATTCTATTTAGTGTATGATAATTCCGAACATCCTTTAGCATCCCGAGTGTTCAACGGGTAATGAAATGGATGATATGATGAAAGCCCTAAGGAGGGCATGTTAAAGAAGGTATGATTATATACTTTAATACGAGTTGGTACAGGTATGTACACTAAACTCACGAGTAATACCATGATATATAATGGTTCCAATGAGGTAAGTCATTGGTGAGTATATACTTGAGTTATGTTACAAGTTGTACAAGTATGTACACTAAGCTTATGAGTTATGTCTTGATATGTGAAAATCTATGATGTATATAGTATTTGGTGAGTACTATGAAAATGACATGATTTGGATTAAGTCTTTGATACTTGATGACATTGAGGTTATGGGTCCATGCTTATGATGCATAGCTATGTATTCTTACCATGATGGATGAAATGATATTGTATTAATTTGGTGAGCAATAATTGTGAATGAGTAAATTAGCTTTGACAGTTTTGGGATACTGCAGTGGTGTAAATTTGAAAATACACTAAAAATAGTTGAAAATGAGTTAGAGGCTGAATAAAATATGGAATTAAATCTCATTGAGTCTAGTTTCTTATAAAAGAAACAATGTAAACAAAAGAATTTCCTATAATAAGATAATTGAAGTTGTGTGAGACAGAGTCAGAATGAATTTGAAATCCCCTGTTTTGATTTGAGAAAATCATTATAAATTGTAAAAAAATAGTTATGAGTTATAATTTATATGTTTAAAATCCTTAATGAGTCTATTTTCAATAAAAATAGACAAGAATATTTTTTGAGTCCTGTGCCATGAGATAATTAAACTTTAGTGTAGAAGGGTCGGAACTATTAGACAGTGAATCAGGGGTAAATTTAAGGAATAAACTATACTATTTGGCTAAGCCAAAAAATCAGGAAATTGTATGGTAGAAAGTTAAATGAGTATAGTTTCAAGGAAAATTACAGAACTTAATTTTGAGTTTTTTAACTCCAGATATAAATATTTTATTGACTATTGTACAAGAAGACAACTTATCATGAACTTGAGAATAGGTTAGGAATATTGATAAAAGCATGTTAATGAGTTGCTTATTGTTTTCATATGAACTTACTAAGTGTAAAGCTTACCCCCCTTTCTTTCCCATGTTCTCTAGTGTTGCCAAGTTAGCTCGGGTTGGAGTTCGTCAGAGATATTATCACACTGCCAAGCTATTGCTATTGGTGTAAGTGATTTCAAGTACTTTGAGTCTATGGCATGTATAGGAGTTTAAATATTTGAGTATGTGATATTTATTTAGCCAAATGTATTGGCTTATTTTGATTATGGGGTTGGTAAACCTATTTATTTATGAAGAGTCTTTAATGGCTTGGTATGAATGGTATGTGGATATGATCATGAATGCTTAGTGATGAAAATGAGTTTTGATGACATGTTGATAGCTATAGCATCAATGTGGTAAAGATGAAGGTAAAATCTATGATATTGGTTGCATGTGAAATTGCCATGGTCATGACATGTTAGGAATGTTTAAGTGCCTAATTTTGCCATGTTGTATGCTATTGTATAAGTATGTGTGCATGTGTTGTGAGGGTGATAAAATGGCTTGGAAAATAGCCTTGTATTTGTCCACACGGGTAAACACACGGGCGTGTGTTTAGGCTATGTGTGACACACGGTCCACCCCCATGGGCGTGTTGTCCAGCCGTGTGTCCCCTACACCTAAATTTTTCAAGTTAGTATCCATGGTAGTATGCACACGGGCAAGAGACACGGTAATGTGTCTCAGCTGTGTGAAGGACACAGTCATAGGACACAGGCGTGTGCCTTGGCCGTGTGGTTTCAATTTGTTCATGACCAAATTGGCAGAATGTCCAGGTTTTTGAACAAGGGTTTAGGACACGGGCGTGTCCCTAGCACACGGGCGTATGCTCTATACTTACACAGGTTTGTAGCGCCTTAAAGCATGAAATTTTTCCAAGTTTTTCTTAAATTATCGGTTTAGTCCCAAACCGTCTCTAATGCATGTTTTGGGCATCGAGAACCCGTTTAAGGGACAAAATGTATGTGAAATGAAATGTTTTGAATTGATCAAAATTTTACGGCCCGATTTTATGTAGTTGGTTGAGTTTAAGTCTGGTAATACCTCGAACCCTGTCCTGGCGTTGGATACGAGTGAGGTGTGTTTCAAAAGGTCTACTCATGACATGCACTCAATGTGGCCAACATGGCCATAACAAGCTGTCTTACACAAATTCGAAACAAGTACAATGTTGTTCTTCAATTATATATATTAAGTAAATTTTTTATTTTATTTTGTCTAACCAATGATTATAGTCCATATTTTGCAGCAAGATGCACAACCACCCAAACAAAAAGGGAAATCTTTCATTAAAAGGTCAACTACCTCAGATAAATCTAAGGGAAAGCAAACATTTTATCTGAGTTTCTTCGTTTTACTATTGATCAAACATTGTATATTATTTAATATAAAATACTCTTATAGTCTGGTAGAACCACAAGGAGCATGACGATAGCTTCATGCCAAGATGGTAATGGAAAAACTTTTTCAACACCCAAGTCGCGAAACAACAAGCGAAAAGCTCCTCTCGACCATCTGGAAACACAAGAATCAATTGTAGGAAACATGAGTAAATTATTGTTATTTTGTTTTGAATGACTTCTGTTGTTTGTCTTGTGATTCACAATAGCTATTGAACTTGTGCAATCTTACATGGAAATAATGCAGCTTCATTATATATATCTGCTGTGTTTTCTCTAGAACTGGGGATGCTATCCTTTTCTTTATGTTGTATGCTAAACCATGCCATAATTCACTTCATGACTGTGCACATAACCTTCTGCAAATAGGTCATACAACACAAGTCTCTTATTGCAACAGTTTTCTGTCTGCGAAGTTCCTTTGTCAAGCAAATCATTTTATCCAGTGTGGCATAATTTCATTTATCTATTTGCATCTCATATGTTGGTTATATGTGCCAAAACTAGCTTGGCCTACAACATTTATCTTGTATATATTTTCTATTTCGCAAAACCATCTCGTGGTAGCTCGTGATCCCAAAAGGACGGTGTAAGGTATTCTGCCTACAACATTTTGAGCCTATAACATTCTGGTTTTGGAATACAAGATATTAGTCACATTTTGAGCCTACAACATTCTGGTTTTGGAATACACCAATGTTGAATGTTATTTTGTTGTATTGAAAGCCAATATGTTGGTTTTTTTTATGGTTCATGTATAGCTCACTCACATTCTGGTTTTTGGCTGGTATAGCATGAATAGTGTATAGGCTAATCATATGCTTTTGTAATGTATATTTATCCAAATTGAAATGGGGAAATCATATGCTTAAATGATCAAATTTGTCCTTTTAGTCTTATGTTTATTGTCACTGCATTATTTACTAAGCTAAATTAAATTAAGCATAAACAACTAATATTGGTCATTACTTCCAAGCATAATGTTAAATTACATAAAAAAACAACTAAAATTGGTCATTAGTTCCAAACATAAACAAACATATGTTGGATCATTTTACATTCAATCAACATTTGCAACTGCTAGCTGCATATGCCTCTTACCACTACTGCCAAAAAAGCAACCTATGGTGATGCAGACAATACATAACATAGAGTAAGAAAATAATATCTTATGCATTGACTTCTCTTTCTCAATAACTTTAATTTTTTGTTTCATGGTCAACATTTTCTTCCTTAATGCTACTTCTCCTTCAACACCATAAACTGATATACCTCCTTCAACCTCAATGTCAACAACACTAGTGCTGCCATTATGGTTACCATCAAATGTAACCAAATCCATAACATTTTTTCTAAGTGCTAAATTATCCTTCAAAAGATTTCATTCACTGTCATGCAATTGACGCAGTAAGTCAGTTGCGTTGTTACACATTTTCCCATCGTACCACTTGAAGAAATCACAACCATTGTCCTACAAACAAACCCTAATTCAACCAAATTGAAATGATCCAAATTGAAAACAAAACAAATTATGAGACTTATGAAATCATCAAAATTGAACTCAAGCTCAATTTGCAAATAAAAAATCTTCACTTACCCGAAAATCTGAACAACCATAAAATCTCCTACTCGGATTTAAATCGCTCCATGAAGTATCTCTTAGAGCTAACTTATTGTAGTGATATTTTACTGCTGGTCCATCGTAGACATACTCCCTTCGCAATGAAGTATTGCATATGACGATTTTTTCTTCGCAATGTGATATTTTATTGACTATTGGAACTAT
Organism: Gossypium hirsutum; assembly: GCF_007990345.1. Classification (NCBI taxonomy): domain Eukaryota; kingdom Viridiplantae; phylum Streptophyta; class Magnoliopsida; order Malvales; family Malvaceae; genus Gossypium; species Gossypium hirsutum. The sequence continues at coordinate 55,231,406 of NC_053432.1, read as the reverse complement.
GTGAATCCATGATTTTAGACGACAGTGGAAAAAAATAAAAATTTCTAAAAAGATTAAGGATTTCACAATTTGGTTATAAGGGATTAAGGATGTAGAAAAATCCCTCAATCAATGATTCAAAAAAGAAACTGTTGAAGATTTTAGAGATTCAACGAAGATTTCAAATGTTATAGATTTAGGGATTTTACGATTTAGAGGTTTCACGATTTAGGGAATTTGACGAATTAGGGATTTTAGTATTTGGGGAAAGTTTTGAATTTGAGGATTTGAGATGATTTGAGATGATTTGAGGGATTTAGGGTTTTTTTGTTTTATGTTTATTAAATTTGTTTAATTTTTTTGCCACGTCAACGTTATTATTTAAATGTCTACCATATCATCACTCAATTAGAACACCACATAACCAAATTTTTGACCGGCTACTGACTAACAGTCATCTGATGGTTACCGTTTTAACTGAGTTGATGTTTGAAAAATCCGTTACGTTGAGGGCCAAAATCAGAAAAAAAAAAGAAGTTTGGGGCATATATCCAAAAGCTCCTAAAGGTTGAGGGTTTTTTTTGCAATTATGCCAAAATGAAATTAAAATATTGAAAAGCCAAATGATAAACGGCTACCTCCGCAAAGAAGATGATGCGTCATTGTAAGAAAAGAATCGAACACCACGCGCCTCCTTCCTTGCCTCTCAAAACACGCACAGATACGCTTTAATTACCATGTTTATCTCAAAAGAATCAGAATAAAAAATCCTTATTTTTTTTAATTAAAATTTCAAAATAGTTTCAAAAAATTTTCTTTCCATTTCTCCTTTTTGGTGGCTGCTTTTTCCCCTTATTTTCTCTCCATAAGAAGTCTTTTTCTCTTCATTCTCCCAATATCTTCATTTGAAGCAGCTATGTCTTTTAGAGGAGTATGTCTCTCTTTCTTTTCATTGTTTTACATCTGATTCAGTTTGGGTTCTTTTTGTTTTCTTTGGTTTAGCTTAAATTAAGTTGAATTTTTGTTTTTCCACCCTGAAATTTAAACGAAGTTGAGGTTTTTATTATATGGGTGTCTTCTATTTTGTTCATATTTTATTTTTTTATTTTTCTAAGATTGAATCTTCCATTGGCTAGTTAGATCTTAGCTTTTAGTTTTAGTTCTTGCATTTTTGGGTTCATGGAATAATGGATTATTAGCTTAGATTTGTTTTACAGTTCCATTAATTAAGATCTGGTTCAGTTTGGGTTCTTTTCAGTTTCTTTGTCTTAGCTAAAAATGAGTTGATTTTTTTTTCCTTGCTGAAACTTAAACAAAGTTGATTCTATGGGCAGCTTCTATTTTTGTTATAGTTTATTGGGTTTTTTTTTCCTATGCGTTTGTAAGATTGAATCTTCCATTGGCTAGTTAGATCTTAGCTTTTAGATTCTGTTCTTGGATTTGTTTTTCATGTTTGAGTTCATGAAATAGTTGAGTATTAGATCAGATTTGTTTTACACTTTAATTTTTATTGTGCATTTTCTTCTTCAATTACAATCCTAGCTCTGTATCTTGTTGTAAATATATGGGCATTATGATTTGAACCTAGATTAGGATGTTGAATTATGTTAGATTCTAGTGTCAGATACGGGTATGTATCTGATGCCAAAGCCAAGGTTTTTTGGATTTATTGAACGAAGTTTTCTTTTTTTGCTTAAAAATGGAATGATTTTTCTTTAATATAAGAAGTCAATACTAATCAATTTTGGTTGGAGTAACCATTAAACATTGAGCATTTGTTTCTGGTTTTTCAGGGAAATGCATCATCGGGCATGGGAGTGGCTGAACACAGCAAAAGCACGTACCTGGAACTGCAGAGAAAGAAGGTGTTCCGATATGTTATCTTCAAGATTGATGAGAAGAAAAAGGAGGTCATAGTTGAAAAGACTGGAGGTCCGACAGAGAGCTATGATGATTTCGCAGCCTCATTGCCGGAGAGTGACTGCCGCTATGCAGTTTATGACTTCGATTTTGTGACTTCCGAGAATTGTCAGAAGAGCAAGATCTTTTTTATTGCGTGGTCAGTTTCCTCTTTCAATTGCAAAGTAATCCCATTCCATTAATTTGGGCTGCATTTGAAGTACAAAGCTTTGTAATATTAAGTCAAATATTTTGCTTTGCTTTCTCTTTAAGGTTCAGAAACTCAAGTTCTTTGAGTGTGAAAATCATGGAATTAGTTTTAGTTTCTTGTCATCGACTTGTTGGAGCTTTTCTGCTCATCACCTTGGTTTCACCTTGTTCTTCTGCAGGTCTCCTTCTGTTTCGAGGATCCGTTCCAAGATGCTTTATGCAACATCAAAGGACAGGTTCCGAAGGGAATTGGAGGGCATCCATTACGAAATCCAGGCAACCGACCCGACTGAAATGGATCTTGAGGTGATTAGGGAGCGTGCACATTAAGTGTCCGCTCCCAGAATTCACATGCTTAGGAAAACTTCCTAGAGGTACCTTTAGGGTTGTTTTATGGTTCAATTAAATTGCAGAATTAAGTCGAGTTACCCGACTCTGACATAGTATGTCGTTATCATTAAATAACGCCTGAGAAGGCTGATTAGGAGGAGGATCAGGGTTGGAACATGGGAGGAATGTTGGGACTTTGGACTTCTCATTTCCATGATGCTTCTCAGGTGAAAAGGAGTGTGATTATTATGGATATTGACTCTTATTCGTGGAATGGTTTTTCAATCTCTTGTGCTTTTCATCTGAAACTTTTCTAATTAATTGAATATAAAAGTTTCTAAGGGTGATAATGGTTTGGTGTGATTAAGATATGGGTCTTTTGATTTTAAAATATAGGGTAAAGTACGAGAAATAGTCACTGAACTTTTATTTTTTATTTTGGTCACTAAATCAAATATCTTCGTCAATGAAGGTTGAGAGCAGTTTGAATAGATGGGCTTTTTTTTATTGGTCTAATATCAGTTTTAGTCTTTTAATGTTTACACATCAGTTTGATCTTAAATATAAAGTATTTAATAAATTTAGTTTTCAACATTTACAAAATAACAAACGTTTTGTTTTTTTAGCCTTTCAACTAATATCGTTTGTCAAAGTACTAAAAATGAATGGATAAAAAAGAAACGTTAACTTTATTAACTTGGCAGTTTATGTGCATACTATATCATTTATTATTTAATTTAAAAAAAATACAAACTTATAGAAATATATTTAAAAATAAAATATATGTAATATTATAAATCTTGTTTTTACAAATAAGAAACCATATTAAGTTCTAAATTGTCTTTGTCTAAAAATAAACAAAGTTCCCTTTTCTTCTATCTTTAGTAGTTATAATTACTAGCGTCGGTACTAGTGATTTCTTCCAATCACGTTGTTAATGATGTTCTAAATCTAAAATCTTGAAACACAACGTTGACATCTATGGCTTCTTCCAATAAAGATCGAGGTCAGTTTTTCAAATCCAAAATTTAGAAATATCAATTGACAATGCTTTGAACCAATGTCATTGGTCCTTTTATCTTTTCATACACTGTCGCTTGATGGGTTATTGTAAAAGAGCTCTATCGACAAAAAATTACATGAGTTTTGTTAGAATGATTGATTATGGATTTCTTTTTGTTTTGGTTGAAACAAGTGGTTTGACATTTTTGAAGTATTTTCTTTTTATTTTTAGTATTTTTTATTTAGGGTTGTGAATTTTTAAGATTGATGAGCAAAACTAAAATAGAGGTGTTAAGATCTAAATATATTAAGAGGGGGTGAATTGGCGTATTAAAATGTTTTCAAGAAAGGGAAAAAATCAAATGACTCAAGTATTTATAGTGGTTTTTTATCTCAATTGTCTACATCCATTACCTTCGTTTTCCTCAACTAAGTATTTCCCAAATCCACTAGATTTAAACTTTTAAGAACAATGTTTAATCTTACAAATTCCTATATTTTTAAAGGTAAGATAGAACCACTTTCCCTTAAGGTTTTCTACCAAAAACCTTAAGTAACACTTCATAAATGAGAGAAAAATAATAATGAATAAGATGATACCTTTAAAAGGTAGATAATCAACAATTAAGCACTCTCACACAAAGTTACAACACTTGAAATAATGATAGAAAACTTAATCCACAAGTGTGTACAAGAAATATTTAGTAAAAAATTGAGAAAAATTGAAAATTGAGTTCTTGGAAGTTAGACACTTGTTTCTTGTCTTTGTTGACTTCAATGAGGAGCCTTGACATTGTATTTAAGTCCTTTAACAACATTGTGGACGTTTGTAGTCGTTAGAAACAAAATGGAGTCATTGCAGTTATAAAAATCAGCATTAACTGTAGTCTGCAGTTTCGTTGTATCGGTAGAAGGAAATTTGTATTGGTAGAAGTCTTTCCAAAATATGACCATTGGGCTCGTTCTATCAGTATAAGTTATCTTGTACTGGTAGAACTCTGAGGGTTTCATTTGGTATCGGTAGAACTCATCAAAGTATCAATAGAAGTGCAGGGGATGCTGAACTTTGGCTACTAACTTGACTTGTTTCGGTAGAAGTCCTCAAGGTATCAATAGAAATGCAAGAGATGCTGAACTTTGGCTACTGGCTTAACTTGTTTCGATAGAAGTCCTCACGGTATTAGTAGCGTTTGGTTGTATCGGCGGATTGGACCAAGGTATCGATAAAAGTCCCAAGCCAAAACTACCTTGCTTACTGGAGTGCGTCCTACCGATAGAAGTTTGGGTTGTATCAGTCGAACTCCCAGTTCTATCGGTAGAATTTTGTAGCCTTTTCAAGGTCTTTTCATCTTAAGTTCTACCAATACTTGTCCACCTAAGTATTGGTAGAAGTTCTTCAGACTTCAAAAACTCGTTAAAAAATAAGTCAATCAAGGCCTTTTAACAATTTATTTTGTCCAACACTTTGGAAATAATTTTAAGGACTTATAAACAATTTTTACAGATTTAAGTAGGGAATTTTTAATATACTTTTTGTTATATCAAAATACTTGAAAAAATAGAGCTAACAATCTCCCCCTTTTTGATATAACAAAAGCATTTTGAAAAAAAATTTCTAACTCCCGCTATCTTAAACATTATTTTCAAAATAAGCTCCTTTTTTGAAAAAAAATATTTTAGATGTCATTTCATTTAAATTTCCAACTTAAAGAATTTGGCTTTAAGATTAAGTTGAAAACTATATTATGCAAAATTTGCATTTTTCTTCCCCTTTTTGTAATATGAAAAAGAATGCATGCTTGAAAAACTAGGAGAATAAGTGCACAATGCTTAAAAATTTGGAGACATAAGAATAAAAATAGAAACAAAAGAAAAATGAAAAAATACATGAAAAAAGGTACAAAAACAAATAGATAACATATGTAAAACCATATAATACCATGTTTAAACAAATATCTACAAGAAAATTAAGAAAACATGCTTGAATGCAATCAAAAGGTGAAAAATACATTTACTAACATTCTCATATTTTTATCTATGATTTAAAATACTATCTAATTTAATTATATCACATAGTAACAACATTTCAACATGAAAAAAAGAAGAAGAAGAGAAATAATGAATTTACAAGTTTACAAGTATAGTCGAGTAATGTACGCAAAGCATGCATAGAAGAAAACAAGTGTCCAAGAATGTCAAAAAGATTAGACAAGAAGCTTATAAAGGCATGTTCATTAGTCTTAACTCTCCCTTAATTATCCAAAATCTGTCATTATCTAAAGGCTTTGTAAAAATATCGACTAGTTGATGCAAAGTATCTACAAACTCTAGTATTATGTCACCTCTTTGCACATGATCTCTAATGAAATGGTGTCTTATTTCTATGTGCTTTGTTCTAGAGTGTTGGATGAGATTTTTGGTAAAGTAAATAGTACTAGTATCACACCTTATAGGAATGTGATCCATATCAATTCTATAGTCAACTAATTGTTGCTTCATCCAAAGAATTTGAGCACAATAACTGCCTACGGCAACATATTCCACTTCGGTTGTGGACAAAGCTACAGTATTTCGTTTCTTAGAGAACCAAGAAACAAACATGTTTCCTAAGAATAGACATGTTCCAGAAGTGTTTTTTCTATCTAACTTGCATCCTCCAAAATCTACATTAGAGTAAGCATGCAAAATAAATGATAAATCTTTAGGATACCAAATTCCTAGGTTTGGAGTGTCCTTAAGGTACCTAAAGATTCTCTTAATTACTTGTAAATGTGACTCAATAGGAAATGATTAAAATTGAGAGCATAAATAAACACTAAACATTATAATCAGTCTACTTGTGGTAAGATAAAACAAGGATCCTATCATAGACCTATAAAGTTTAGTGTCAACACATTTACCTTTTTTATCTTTATCAAGCTTTGTTGAAGTGCTCATTGGTGTTGATTGAGGCTTCAAGTCCTCCATTTTAAATTTCTTGAGCATTTCCTTGATGTATTTGGCTTGATTGATGAAGATGCCATTATGAATTTGCTTGATTTAGAGCCCCAAAAAGAAGTTGAGCTCACTAATAGTCACAAAACTAACTATAAATAGGACAAAGGCAAGCGCACATATCGAACAATAGTATAGCTGCGATCAGTACAAATATCATATCTATGAGGACTAAAAGTATTAGTAATTACCGTTTTCTTATTATTCAGTCAGCAATTTGGAATGATGGGTTTTAAAGCTAAATTTACTAAACTAATTTAACTGAGAACATAATAGAGAAGGAATCAAGGAAATAATCAAATATTAACCAATAAGAGAGACAATACCCAGGAAAGAATCCACCTAGACTCATTCTATTATTATTAATCTGATTTAAACGATTTATTCACTTGATGTCTTGATATGTAGAAATCCCTAAATTATGCTAATATCTCTTTTGGGAGTAAATGCAACTGACTCTAGGTTGATTAATTGAAATCTCTTTCTAATTAAAACTCATATAGTCACATTAACTCGATTTATGGATTCCCCTATTAGATTTTCCTCTAATCTGGTAGATTTATGTCGTCCTATTTTTAGGATTGCATGCAACTCCACTCAACTATGCTAGATCTACTCTTAAACAGGGACTTTTGCTCTATTGAATTAAGCACATTAAACATGAATTAATATCCTAAAAATATTAAAACAAGAAATAAGCACACATAATTGAGAACAAGAATCAAGTATTTATCATATAAAACAAAAATTAAATAATATAATTTGTCATAGGTTTCATCCTCCCTAGGTATCTACGGAATTAGTTCATAATCCTGAATAAAAAATCTTAAAGTAGAAAAAAACCACAAGAAACAAAAAACCCATAAAAATTTCAAAAGAAATTAAAAGGAGATCTTCAATCTTGATGGAGATCCGCTTCTGAGTTGGCTCTGATGGTGTTTTTCTAGAGTTTTCTTTGATCTTCTCTAATGGCTCCCATATCTCTTCTTCTAATTGGTATTTATAGAATTTAGAATCCTCATAAAGCCCAAAAATTGTGTTTTTTCGCGTATTTGGGAAGTAGGGTGCGAAATTGACACTGCTGGCACATGGGAGTGTGTCTAGCCCGTATGGGTCACATGGGCGTGTGCCCAGCCCGTGTGGCTCTTAAATTCTACTTTTTTTCTCTAATTTTTTCTCATTTTACTCCCAAATGCTCACCTAAGTGTAAGATATGAATTAAAAGGATTAGGAGTATCAAATTCACCAATTTGCATAAATAATCATCCAACAACGTATTAAGAATGAGATTAAAATATGTTAGTTTTATCATTTATCAAATATCCTCACACTTAAGTGTTGCTTGTCTTCAAGCAAAATCCTCAACTCACATTTAAATTAATATTTCTCAACTTGTAATTCCCATCAATAATGTCTCAAAATAATTCACAAATAATCATGCATTGGCAAGTCAGCTAAAAGGGCACTAAAGTCTCAAACAATCCAAGCTAACATTTTTAAACACGAAAAAATATGTGTCTCCCCTTATTTAAGTAGTTATCTTTAATTCAAAATTAACAAGAATTGCATCCTCATTAAAGATTCACTCAAGTATTTAAAGTGTTTAAAGTTCAACAATATGCACTCGAAAGTCGAACAATAAACGTCATTACCATAGGCTTGCTTGAAAATCAAATCTCTACCACTATAAAATGATATGACACACTAATCAAAAGGTCTTTAAGATGTTGTGATGGGGCTTAGGTTAAGGGTGTGGATAAATGTCAAGAAAGTTGGTTATGATCGAGATCGAGTTGATAAATTACCAAACTAGAAAAAATAAACAAATGCTGAATTAAAAATAAGTGTACCAATCAAGAACTATTCAAAAATAAAAACGAGCTTCTTCTCAAAATATGAATTCAATTGTCCAAGCTCAATCAACATAGAACTAAATAATAATCGATAAATAATTTTTTTTTCTAATTTTTTTCTTTTTTTCTTTCTAGAACAATAAGAAATAATTCAACAAATCAAATAGAAAAGCATAGTTAGACAACTAACCAAATCAAATCTCGACAAAAAAGGAATCAATAAAACGGGGAAAAATTCGCAACGAAGAAAATGAATTATGGATTAACATTAATGGGTTAATCAAGAAACAGTATGTTAGGCTCAACGGGGTCTACTAAGGGTTAATTAAACAAGTAGGCTTTTTATAGGATAGGTGGGCTAAAACCTAAGTGCGTTTATCATCTCAATATATCAAATCAAAGTTGTGGTCTCGACATGTATAATAGAATCAAATTCTAGAATAACAAATCAAGTTGCCACACTCATAACCAATAATAGAATAAGCATGAAAAATATATGCTCTAAAGGTTCAAAATCTCACAAAAAATTATGATTTTAATGTCAAACTTGCAAATCCCAAACTTCAAGATAAAACTTCAATTTAGAGAAACAACCTAAAAATTTTTTAATTTTGAAAAATAAATTATCATGCTTGATTCTTTCATGTCTTAGAGTTCAAATCAACCAATGCACAAATATCTACATATTAATCTAGAACACATAAACAAAAATCCCAATTGACAAAAAATTATTCTAATGTAAGTATGAGAAAAGTACTTAAATACAAAACATAATTCAGGGACTTTCTAATAATTATATAAATAACCTCCCCACACTTAAGATGTACATTGTCCTCAATGTACAAACAAATATAATCACAATATAAGTAGGATATCATAAGAGAGGGAGAAAACTGAAACTGTCTTGAATATTGAAAGAAATCGCCAGAATAATGAAAAGTAGAATTGGAAGCAAATCTAAATGTACTGCATGATTTCGAGCAAACTAATAAGAAAATGAACACAAATAATGAAGAAGATTAAATGTTACAACTCAATTAGAAACAACCATAAAAATAAAAATATAGTTCAAAAGATAATAAACCAAATAAGTCTAAGAAAATAAAAATAAAACAACTAAAAATAAAAATAAAGATAAAAATAAATATAAAACAAATAAAACATCATCGTCAGAGGCATCAATATTGTGAGCCGCCGGCTCGGCCATCTTTATGTGAGTCATACTCGAAAATCCCTGCGGGGACATCTGTCCAACTAGTGTAAGGGAGGATGACTGTTCCGGTTTGTCGAGGAGACCGAAGTGACGTGCGAGTCGAGTCACGTAAGGGCCTAAACAGATAAGGCCCCTTCTACTGTGCTCTGTCTGATGAGAAACAGCGAGGGCGATGAAATAGACGAGATCAAAGGTGCGCTCCGTGGCAATGTTCTACAAAAAATATGCATCGGTTGTATCGACGACTCTGGTGCTCTCCCTCCTACTGATTAATGTGTGAGCCAAGATGGCATGAACGTAGTGCAAGGTCGGAGGAAGATAAGTCCCCTTCGACCGACTTGGATCATAAGGCATCGTGCTCACCATAAGATCTACCCAGCAAAGAGACGGCGAGTAGTGGATGTGCCAATATAATCGAAGGAACACCTTGGCACTCATAAACTCTACAGTGTAAAGTCCCAATGCAACTTCAAACTTTGGGACACTCATATGTCGCGCCATATCACCGAGTCTGAAGGTAATTGTGCGCAACTTATCATTGGTCGTTATCACCTGTTATAGGATAAATGTCAAACAAAACTCTAAAGTCAACTTCGAGTATGCGGGCTTGATGATGGAAAAGAACTGGTCCCAAGGAGGTGTAGCAATGATGGCACGGACATAATAAGCTAACTGGACCTGCTCTAAAGCAGCCCAATCAATATAATGGATTAATCAATACAATGACCTAATCCAAATAGCCTCAGTCGAAGATGCTAATATAAATCCTCCTGAGGACCCTGTGGAAATTGGAGATAGGGGTAGTGGGCATCAAGGAAGCGCTCGACGATGATGTTATGCCTGAAGTTTTTTGCTTTTTCGAAGCAGAAACGATGACCTCAAACTTGCCTCTAGTGTTCGTCATAATGCCTAAAAAGAATAAATAATAGCTAAATGTCAGCAGAAGAACTAAGACAAAATACAACTCAACATCATAAAACTTAATCAAATCAAAAATTGAATCAAACTAAAATGAAATCACAAGACTAAACATTGATCGGCAAAATAATTGAATAACTGCTAAAAGAAAAGTAAAAAGTAATAACAAAATAAAAAGAAGAAATAATAAGTCCAATAGATGGCATGACAGAGACAGAAACAAAGTGAAAACCTAAACCACAATACTGAGCAACTAACCCAAGAATGAATTCACCAACAAGTAACATGATAAAAACAATGATAACTTAATACTAAAAATAAAGTGAAATAAAAACTAACAATGTCTATTAAGAAAATAACTAATACTCAAGAAACGCAAAAAATATATGATAGAAATAATACTAAGTAGAAAATAAATAAGACAAATAACATATAAAAACAATAATGTATTAAACTAAACTAATCATAAAATAACTAAGGTAGCAGGAAAAAATATAATCAAATAATAATAAAATTATTAAATGGAATAAATAAATTAAATAAAAAAGAAGAAGAATAAAACTAATTAATTAATTAATTAAAGAAAATAATAAAATAATAAAATGATAAAATAATAAAGAATTAAAAAAGGAAATAGAGAGGATTGACGGTGAGATAGTGGCCGAAGGTTCGCGCGATGGTCGACGAACGGGAAAGAGGGGGCTTGTTGTGGTGCAACATGGAAGAGGAGAGAAAAGGATGAGTGAGGACTGGTCGGGGGGAAGGGTGTGGGCTATTGGGGAAAACAAAGAAGAGGAAAGGGGAAAGAAGGGAGAAAGGATGAGCGGGGTCGGAGTTGGTCGCGTAGGAAGAAAGGAGGTTGCGCGGTGGTGCAGTGTGTGAAGGAGGGGCTGGTCGCGTGGCCGGTGGTTAGACTGGTAAAGGAGGGAGAAATCTTGAGTGAGTGGTGGCTAGGTTGGAGGGAGAACAAGACAAACTAGAAAAATAAAAATTAGGGTTTGCTTTAAAAGGGTGGCACGGTCATGTGAAGGCTTGCGTTGGGCTACACGGTTGTGTCACATGCCCGTGTGTGACTCCTTTAACCCGTGTGTAATGTGAAATGTGAGCCCAGTCTTTACACGACCTCAGACACACCCATGTGTCCAGGCCATGTGTGATCTCATTCACTTCTTCTACGCCCGTGTGTCTCGGTCGTGTCTTGCATATGGCGCATCTCTTGCCCGTGTCACTCACTGACTTGAAATTAAATTGAAAAAATTAGCTCTAGTGCTCACACGGCCTAGGATACGATCGTGTGGACTACCTTAGGCCATGTAAACATCAAATTTTTGGAAAATTAAGTCCCAGGACTCACACAGCCAAGGACACGCCCGTGTGTCCAGGCCGGGTGGGTTACATGGCCATGTCGCCAGGCTGTGTAACTCACTGTCGAATGCCCCATTATACACACAACCTGGGACATGCCCGTGTGTCCAGGCCGTATAGGTCAAAGTATTTTTTTAAATTTAAAATTTAATTTAATTAATTTGAAAATAACATGAAAAAGTTAAAAGAATTAACAGAATGTTAGACACTCGGGTTGCCTCCTAAGAAGCGTTTATTTAGAGTCTAAGCTCGACTTACCTTGTACGTACAGTTACAGTGGTTTATGGAGCCAAGGCTCCTCTTTCTTGCTATCAATTATTCTACCAAGATAAGATCTAAGTCGAGTATTGTTTACCTTAAGTGTGCCGAATTCAGAATGAGTTACCTTGACTGTACTGTAGGGGAAGACGTTCAGTACCGTAAATGGGTTTGATTTATTTGCATCAAGCTCTGAAGGGGCAATTTGTGCATCTGTTTTGTCCAACAGTACCTTGTCCCCAACCTTAAATTGGTTCAGCCCATTCATATGCTCATCATGGAGTTGCTTTTGCTCTTCATCGTGTTTTCTCAGTTTCTCCTTAACATGTGTCTGCCATTCATCTAGTTCATCGATTTGTAACATTTGTTCTTCATAAGTCATTTTTTTTTTATGTTGCATTGACTAAAACGTGGCTCCATTACATTTTTTCGAGGAGTTTTCTGCAAAAAAAGGTTGAGCCACATGATCACTAACATTAACAGAAGATTCAAAATCATCTTGATCACTAGATATTCTCACAGAATCACGAGCTTAGAAAGTAATCATTTTGTCACCTACACAAAGTACAAGTTCACCCATACAAACACCTATTATAGTCCTAACAGTTGCTAAAAAAGGTCGTCCTAAAATTAAAGGTACCTTTCTACCTCTCATCCATGTCCAACAAAACAAAGTCAACGAGAATATGAATTTATCGATTTTAATAAGCACATCCTTAATAACACCCCTAGGATATCTAATGATTCTATCCTCTAATTGAATACACATCCTAGTTTGTTTGGGTTTCCCAAGACCTAGTAAATTAAACATTTTTATAGGGCATGACATTAGTACTAGCCCCTAAATCAGCCAAGGCATTATCAATATTTAAACTACTAATTAAACAAGGAATAGTAAAACTCCCTTTATCTTTCAGTTTGTTGGGTAATTTATTTTGTAAGATGACTGAGCAAACTGCATTAAGTTCCACAGTCAACGAATCATCTAACTTCCAATTGTTTGCCAACAGCTCCTTTAAAAATTTGACATAATTGGGCATCTGCAAAAGAGCTTCAACAAACGGTAAGTTAATATGTAATTTTTTTAGGAGTTTAAGAAATTTACCAAATTGTTCGTTTGTGTGGTCTCTCTTCGTCGCGTTAGGATATAGAACTAGAGGTTTATATTCTTTGGCAACTGACTTTTGCTTTTTCTGGCTTACCTCAACCTTATTGTTATTCTCCACAATTTCTTGCCTCGATTTTTATTCAAATTCAACTAACCCTTCTTCATCTCAAACAGTAATTGCATAAAGTTGCTCATTGGGTTATTTTCAGTATTGTTAGGCAAACTACCTTGTGGTCTTTCTGAGATTAATTTAGCAAGTTGACCGATTTGATTTTTGAGCCATTGAATCGATGCTTGTTGATTTTTCAGTACTACCTTAGTGTTTTGGAAATGAGTTTCTAAAATCGAGATAAACTTTTCAAACATCTCCTCAAGGTTTGACTTCTTCTCTTGCTGATAAGGTGGTTGTTGGAAGCCTATAATGGGTTGTGCTATCTGATTTCCTTGACCACCCTAAAAGAAAATGGAATGGTTCCTCCAACCTGTATTATAGTTATTACTGTAAGGTTATTTTTAGACCTAGAATTATTACCCATATAATTGACTTGCTCCTTCTCTATGCTAGGACCAAAGGGTAAACATTCTGGATTGCTCATTCCACCTTCGTTTATATCACATTGCATCATCAGATGTACCTATGTAAAAAGATATAAACCATCAATTTTCTTATGAAGCAAATCTACCTGATTCAATAACATGGTGATTACATCTAAATTAAAAACAACAGCTACTTTGATCGGCTTTGTCCTCATGGCTTGCTACTGATAATTATTCAGTGTCATCTCTTCAATAAATTCATAAGCCGTTTTGAGTGTTTTATTATTTAAGGTTCCACCGGCTTCTGCGTCAACTAACTACCTCGTTAAGGGATTCAAACCATTGTAGAAGGTTTGAACTTGTAGCCATAAAGGTAACCCATGGTGAGGGCACCTTCTCTATAAGTCCTTATACCTCTTTCATGCATTGTATAACTTATCTAAATCGATTTACACAAAAGGAAGAGATATCTTTCCTCAACTTGGTTGTCTTAGCTAGTGGAAAGTATTTTAGCAGAAACTTTTTGGTTATTTGAGCCCATGTAATTATGGAACCTCGTGGTAAAGTATTTAATCATTGTTTAGCTTTGTTCCTCAACAAGAAAAGGAATAATTGTAAACGAATGGCGTCATCAGTGGCGCCATCTATCTTGAAAGTGTCGTAGATTTCCAAGAAATTTGTGAAATGAATATTTGGATCTTAATCTTACAAACCTTCGAACTGCATAAACTGTTGTACCATTTGAATTGTGTTTGTCTTTAGTTTGAAACTGTTTGTAGCAATGGTGGGTCGCACAATACTCGATTCAGCCCTATTCAGAGTAGGCTTGGCATAATCGTACATAGTACGTGGATTAGAAGCTGCTGCAAGAGGTAGTTGAATATTCTAATTATCGTCTATCTCCTTAGTAATAATAATGTCCTTTTGTTCATCTACTAAATTTTGTCGACTCTACCTTGCATCTCTACGATTTCTACGAGCTATACTTTCAACTTTGCTATCAAACAGTAATGGTCTTGACGAGTTTCTTCAAGTCATAAACTAAAGGAACCTGCCAAAAGCAAATAAAAGAAAAATTAAAAGGTAAAAATTAAAATAAAAACAAAAATATATAAAAAATGGGTAAATTAATAAAAATAAAGTGTTCCTAATATTTTAGTCCTCGGCAACAATGCCAAAAACTTGATAGTCACAAAACTAACTATAAATACGACAAAGGCAAGTGCACTTATCGAACAATAGTATAACTACAATAAGTAAAGATATCATATCCACGAGGACTAAATGTATTAATAATTACTGTTTTCTTATTATTCAGCCGATAATTTGGAGTGATGGGCTTTAAAGCTAAAATTACTAAACTAATTTAACTAAGAACACAATAGAGAATTAATCAAGAAAATAATCGAATATTAACCAACGAGAGAGACAACACCCAAGAAAGAATCCACCTAGACTCATTCTATTATTATTAATTTGATTTAAACGGTTTATTCACTTGGTGTCTTGATCCATAGAAATCCCTAAATTATACTAATATCTCTTTCGAGAGTAAAAGCAACTGATTCTAGGTTGATTAATTGAAATCTCTTTCTAATTAAAGCCCATATTGTCGCATTAACTCAATTTATGGATTCCTCTATTAGATTTGCCTCGAATTCGGTAGATTTATGTCGTCTTATTTTTAGGATTGCATACAACTCCACTCAATTATGCTAGATCTACTCTTAAATAGGGACTTTTGCTCCACTGAATTAAGCACATTAAATATGAATTAATATCCCGGAAATATTAAAACAAGAAATAAGCACACATAATTGAGAATAAGAATCAAGTATTTATCATGCAAAACATAAATTAAATAATAGAATTTTTCGTAGGTTTCATCCTCCCTAGGTATCTAGGGAATTAGTTCATAATATTGAATAAAAACATCTCAAAGTTAGAAAAACCACAAGAAATAAAGAAACTCATAAAAACTTCAGAAGAAATTAAAAGGAGATCTTCAATCTTGATGGAAATCCACTTCCGAGTTGGCTTCGATGGTTTTCTTCGAGTGTTTTCTAACACCCTTAACCCGTATCCGTCGCCAAAACCGGGTTTTGGGGCATTACTAGGATTTACATATCATTTAACAAAAAATTTCAATTAAATACTTACCAATTCAATGCATCATATAAATAAATATATTACCATTCAATCAATAGCTTGGCTCTTGTCTGAATATCAATTGTTCAACAGATGTCATAGCGTCTCCCATCCACAGTCTTATTTATCTTCGACATGATGCCATAGTGTCTTCCAACTATGGTTTTATTCATTTCCTGTCATGTTTACATGGTATCTTTCAACCATGGTTTTATTCATTTTTTGTCATGTTGCCATGGTATCTTCCAACCATGGTCTTATTCGTTTTTTGTCATTTGCCATGGTATCTTTCAATCATGGTCTTATTCATTTCTCATCATATTGTCATAGTATCTTTCAACTATAGTCTTACATATCTGAATCGTGATGCCATAACGTCTTTCAGATATGGTCTTACTCGTTTCTGGCATGATGCCATAGTCCAACTATGGTCTTACACATGTATTCCCATGGCCCAGCCATGGTCTTACACTTGTAGTGCCATATCCCAAATATGGTCTTATCATTAGGATGCCATAACATAGCTATGGTCTTAAACATATATTGCCATGACCCAACCATGGTCTTATCTATCAATTCATCACTGATCACTAAATGATCATATTCAATTCAGCGTTCTGTTCAATTTGAAATTTTGATCTGATTTCCATAATTTAACAATATTCATAATTCAATAGAAAACATATGAAATAATACATTATATCATTCCTAATTTAACAAATAGTCATGAAAGTTCAACCATATGAACTTACCTAACTAAATTGCAGAAATACCAAGATTCAGGGGCATTTGGTAATTTTTCATTTTCATCGATTTTCCATCTGATCTTGACCTAAATTAATAATTTCATTCAATTTATTAACTTAGACAATAAAACAATTCATTTCATGCAATTTGATCATTTTTGACATTTTTACAAAATTACCCTTTAAACTTTTACTTTTATTCAATTTAGTCCATGAATCTAAAGCATGCAAATTATCCATTTTAAATGTAAGCCCTTACCAGCTGAATATTCATATATTTATTTTCCTCCTTCTCCTCTCCATTACACATCCTTAATATATATAACATGCTTATATGTAACATTATCTATAATTTCACTATTTACTTATATGTTCATTCAAAGCTGTCACCTTGAGTCATAGTCACTAAATTATTTATATCTTGAACTACAGAATTCCAAATTAAGATCCGCTTGATGTTATTGAAACTATACTCAAATATATTTATACATGAAATTTCCAAAATTTATACTTTAGCCAATAAGTACAGTAAAATCTTCAAATTTATCTCTATTCTGCTGTTTGGCAGCTTCAACCTTTCTTTACTAAAAATTAATTATCTCTTAGTACAGGAGTCTGATGATGTTATTTTTTGTTTATATTGAAAATAGACTTATTGGGGATTTAAAAATATAAATTTAAGCCCCTAATTATGTTTCTCAAATTTTTTATGATTTTCCAAATTTAGAACAGGGGAACCCAAAATCATTCTGACCTTGTCTCACATAAATTGTTATATCTCACAATCTACAATTCCGTTACTTATACCATTTTTCTATGTGAAACTAAACTCAAAAATATTTAATTTAATATATTATTTAACCTCTAATTTGATCTCTACAATTTTTAGTGAATTTTCAAAATTAGACTACTGTTACTGTCCAAAACTATTTTAGTGCAAAATGTTGATTACTAAGTTTATAACACCCTATTCCCTTTCTCTATAATATTTCTCATCACTTTCTCTTACTTCCCTTCACTAAAATATCAAGAATATAAAACCTTATATAAGAAAACTCTATTATAACATCATTTCCATGCTTTTTCAATAATAACAAACTTGAAAATATATTGAAATCTTCATGTTCTTACCTTGTCCTATTGATTTCAATCTTTAACTTGAATTTTCTCTCTCCTCCAGCTTCTATTTCTTGAATCTAACTTGATATTCTAGCTCCCCAGAGTCTCCTTGTCATCTTTCTCTCTTGATGGCTATGGAAATTCTTTTGATTTCACAGTGAAAATAGTGAATTTTTGGTGAAAGGACCAAATTGTAAAGAAAAGAGAATTTTCTTTCTTTTCTTCTCTTCTAACGTTGGTTGCATGGAAAAGATGGATGAGATTTCCTCATCTTTCTTTCTTTATATACTAATAAAATAATAATAAAATAATAAAATATCTTATTAAAATATTAATAAAATAATATTTATCTAATTAAATAATTATAGAATATCAAAATATCTCTAATATCATTATTGCCTTCTAGAATTCTCTCTCTTTCCAATTGACCATTTTTTCCTTTATAATATTTTAAAATTTTATCCTTAAGTCATCATTTAAATTTGGTAAAATTACAATTTAGTCCCTCATAATTCTTCACCTCTTCAATTTGGTCCTAATTCATCCATTTTCCTTAGTTTCTAGATCGTTACACCCTTAAAATATTTACACTATTAGTCATTCAATTTTTTCATGTTTACACTTTAACCCCTCAAATTTTGAGTATTTACTCTTGTGCAACAAAAATTTTCTCACTTTTACAATTTAGTCATTTCTTGAATTAATATATCATAATATACTTCCCAATATTTACATAACTCAAAATTTTCATTTTTGTCACTTTATTTCCTTATTTTACTATATCAAGGATAATATCTTACTGTAAGAAAATTTCGAGGTATTACATGTTTTCTTCGATATTCTCTGATGGCTCTCATATCTCTTCTTCTAATTGGTATTTATAGACTTTAAAATGCTTAGAAAGCCTAAAAGTTGTGTTTTTCCACATATTTGGGAAGCATGGTGCAAAATTGACATGTGCTAGCACATAGGCGTGTGTCTAGCCTGTGTGAGTCACACGGGTGTGTGCCTAGCCTGTGTGGCTTCTAAAATATGCTCTTTTTCTCTTCACTCCTTTTGCTCCTAAATGCTCACCTAAGTATAATAGTCTGAATTAAAAGGATTAGGAGTATCAAATTCACCAATTTGCATAAATAATCATCCAACAATGCATTAAGAATGGGATTAAAATATGTTAGTTTTATCATTTATCACTCACCCATCATGCTCAGCTCAAATTCACCTTGCATAATCTTAGAAAATTCTTGACAAAGAAGTTCATTAGTAGCACCAAATATAATATCATCAATATAAATTTGTACTGCTAAAATGTCTTTGTCTTTAATTTTTATGAAAAAACTGGTGTCTACTTTGCTTCTTCTAAAGCCATTTTCAATTAAAAATTTGGAAAGCTTTTAATACCAAGCTTTATGAGCTTGTTTCAAACCATATAGAGCTTCAGGCAATTTGAAAACATGATTTGAAAATTTTGGATTTTCAAAACCGAGAGGTTGTTCAACATAAACTTCTTCATTTATGAAACCATTTAAAAATGCACTTTTGACATCTATTTGATAAAGTTTAAAATTGTTTGAACATGCAAAAGCTAATAACATCCTAATGGCTTCTAACCTAGCTACCAGTGCATAAGTTTCATCATACTCTATACCATCCTCTTGGCTATATCCTTTGGCAACTAATCTAGCATTGTTTCTAACAATGTTACCATTTTCATCAAGTTTATTTCTATAGACCCATTTAGTTCCTATAGTTGGATGATCACTAGGTCTATCAGCTAAATTTCATACTTGATTTCTTTCAAATTGATTTAATTTTTCTTGCATAGCCATTATCCAAAATTCATCATTTAAAACATCATCAATGTTTTTAGGTTTTATGCAAGAAATGGAAGCAACGTAATTACAAGTATTTCTAATTGAAGATCTAGTAATTACCGCTTTAGATGGATCACCAATGACGTGTCCATCCATAACATATGAAAGCTTTCTTGTGTGGCTAGATTCTCTTTCAACTTGAGTTGGTTCTTGGAGTTCATTAATTTTGAGTTCTTGAACCAACTCACTTACACCTTGATCTTCATGTGATGCTTGATTTTGCTCAACTTGATATATTTTTACATCATCAAAATCAATAGATTCATTTCTAAAAGGAGAGTCAGATTCATTAAAAATAACATGTATAGATTCTTCTACAACAATGGTTCTCTTGCTAAAAATTCCATAAGCTTTAGAATTTATGGAATAACCAAGGAAAATACCTTCATCACTTTTGGCATCAAAATTTCCTAAATTTTATTTTCCATTATTCAAAACAAAACACTTGCAACCAAAAGGATGAAAATGACTTATGTTAGGCTTTCTTCCTTTAAAAAGTTCATAAGGAGTTTTCTTTAAAATAGGCCTAACCATAGCTCTATTTATAATATAGCAAAAAGTGTTTATGGCTTCCGTCAAAAAATATATTGGCTAATTATTTTCACATAACATGGTTCTAGCTATTTCCTCTAAGGTCCTATTTTTCCTCTCAAAAACTTAATTTTGTTGAGGGGTTTTAGGTTCCAAAAAATTGTGACTAATACCATGTTCGTTACAAAAATTATCAAAGCCAAAGTTTTCAAATTCTTTTCCATGATCACTTCTTACACTTGAAAAATTGAATATCCCATTTGTTTTTGTACCATTTTACAAAAAGTAATAATGTTTTCTAAAGCTTCATCTTTTGAAAACAAAAGAAAACCCATGTATATCTAGAATAGTCATCAATAATAACAAATCTATTTACCCTTTGTCCTGTACGTTAGAGCCTCCTTTGTCCTGCCAGTTAAGCATGAAAACCATTTATCGGTTAAACTAAAGGTGTTCAACCCATAAAAATTAGAATCCATTGTTGTACAAAAGCTTGCAAGAGTTCTTACTCTACTTCTTTTAATCCATGAGTTTAGAAGGGTAAGGATATAACATCCTAAAATAAGGTCTAGTCAGAACAGTGGTTTCGGGACCATAAATTCGATGTTGAAATATTTATTTTATGATTATTATGAGGTCTAGAATATGAAAATATGCATGTGTTAAAGTTTCATGAGGAAATTCTACGAGTAAGGTGTCCAATTGGAAAATAAGGACCAAATTGAATAAATTGCAAAACTTGGATTCTAGAAGCAATTTGTATGAAATTGCTTTATATTATTAATTAGAAGGTCTTAAATAGAAATTTTCCCAATTCCTAGGTTTTTGGATAAAAATGGGCATGTATGGAAAAATATTAAAAAAAGGACTTAAGGGCATTTTGGTCATTTGGCTAATTAATGAAATAAAATGGGAAAATGAAGGAAAAAATCAGTCATTCTTCTCCCTCATCGAGCCAAATTTCTCAAGCCCTCCATAGGTAGGGTTTTCAGCATTTTCAAGCTCAATAATAAGTGCTCCCAAGCCTCGTTTTTAATGTTCTTCGCATTTTTGAAATCCCGGTAACTTACTCTCTCTATTTCTACCCATATTTTGAGTTAGGGTTCATGTTTGTAAAGTGACCCATGTGTGACATGTTTATTCTTTGATGTTTTATGGAGGAATATGAAAGTTGTATGTTTGTTAAACATCTTTTTCTAGGTGATTTTCATGAAAAACCCCTAAAAGGACCTTTTGGCAAAAGGTGTAAAATATGTGGTAAAAATGTGAAATAATGGAGAAATATGGGCTGCCATAAGAGAAAAGAACAATCGGCTAGGCTTGGGTAAGGTAGAAATTGCGTGCATTTTATTATACGAGCCTAGAGACTAAATAGTAAAAATGTGAAAGGTAAGGGGCAAAATGGTTATTTTGTCTGGGGGTGAAATTTAGGCTCAAAAAGAATAATGTGAGGTATTGATGATTCATTTTTATTATTATAGACCCCGAGGAGCAAATTTCGGAGGTCGATCGAGGAAAACAAAAGGTTTTGGAATAACCGAAACGCGAAACCGAGACGAATACCAAGTAAGTTCGAATAACTTTAAGTAAACTATTAATATGCCTAATTACATGTGTTATGAATGCATGATATTTAGTTATAATGATGGCATGAAAATCCATGAAATATGTCAATAATAATGATATGATAATAAATGCCCCGGTTAAAGTAAGAAGGAAAATTCGATGGATAAACCATGGCTTACATGACTTGAGATCCTGCATGTGTTGCAGAAAAGGATTTAGCCTGGACGGGTAATTCGTTGATCTCAAATGTATAAAGGATCTAGCTCGTATGGTGTTCCTTGAGTGATCGAGCCTCCCGAAGAATATGTGTGCATTGTAGATTTAGCCCGAACAGGTAATCCGATTAAGGTTTGAATTTAGCCTGGACTGGTAATTCAGATCCGAGTTCATTGAGGGTGTTTGTCGCTATAATGGATTTAGCCTGAATTGGTAATCCCAATATCATCTTATGAGTTTACATTACGGGGGATTTAGCCTGGACTGGTAATCCCGTCGTAAGATGTGAGGTTCGCAGGAGTGCATACATGAGTTGATCGCTCTTTTGACTTGACGGTAAATGGATAATCCATCAAGATTTTCTGAGTAACTCAACGAGATTAATATGTGATATAAAAATGAAAACGTTGAATGATGAGCTCATCTTAGATAAGTTACATGGTGTGATGTTATGTGACTAACTTGTTGATGGAGTGTGACAGCCCAAAGTTGACCCTAGTCGGGAAGTGGTTTCGGGACCGCTAAACCGAGTCACCGAAATGTTTGAATGTGATACTTATTGTGTAGAATATGTAATTATGAATGTGTGAAAATTTCAAGCTTCAATTTGGTTGATTTCATGTGAATTTAGTCAATAGGACTTATGTGAGAAAATTCTAAAATGTGATAGGTCAATGTGTGAGGACCTACTAGTGCATGTGGACAAAGGGGGGACTTGCATGTCAAATTCCCCCCCCTAATGAGTAGTGGCCGGCCATGACAAGGAAGGATGGGCAAAACATGTCATGAAACATGTTTTGTTAGTGGAAGAATAAAATAAGGAGTATGGGTAATAAAGAAATGGAAAACAAAAGAAAAAAAAAATGTGTGTGTGGTGTTTGTCCCCCATTGCCGTGAGCTAAACAAGAGAAAGGGGGAATTTTGTTCATCCTTTTCTCATCTTCATGCTTGCCAAAAACTAGAAAGAAAAACAAAGAAAAATTTTCTCATCCTTTGGTTCATCCTTGGCCAAAAATTTTAAGGAGGAAAGAAGAAGAAAAGTGAAGAGATTCGGCCATGCACGTAGCTAGGCTAAGGTATGTTTGATGATGTTCCATGAGAGGCATGCATGTTTTAGTTGTTAGCTTGAGTTCTACCTAACCCATGGTCTAAATCTTGCTATGTGATGGAAATGGCACTTGACCATGGATGAATCATTCTTGGTTGATGTTTGATGTTGTGGTGATGAGGCATGAGGATGAGTTAAGATTCGGCCTAGGTGGAGGTTGTGTTAATGCCATTGCATGCAAAATATGAAGCTTGTTAATGATGCATGTGATGATGGCTTGATGATTCTTGAACCTCCTTTTTAGCATTTTTTGTTGTGTGAGCACATATGTGCATTGGTTGCTAAATGGAGAAGAATCGGCTAGCAAGATGTGTGCTAAGGCCGAATGTAACTTTGCATGTTAATGAGCAATGCATGTGTTAAATTGATGAAAAGGGGGAGGATGCTTTACTAGTGTGTACATGTGTGTATTAAGTGTTGAAATTGACCCCAAAAATGGACATGCATATTCGGTCAAGGGCAAGAAATTAGCTAATATGTGGTGTTGATGCATGATTTTTGCATGTATGAGACTTTAATGTCTAATGTATAAATATGGGCTAAGTGCCTTGTGTTCATCTTTTGATGCCTAAAATGATGAAATCAATTTATTTGTTTGATTAAGCTCAAGAGCAAAGGGGAAATAAAACCGATAAAGGGAAGGAAAAAGTGGTTGAATAGCTAGCGGAATCGTTCGACAACACCCGAGGTAAGTTCTTGAGTAAGAGAGCTTAAATTTCGATGTGATTAAATCATGCTCTATGTGTGGCTATTGAGCCGAATGTGCAAGGACAATATGTGCCTTGTGTTTGAGTTTCGTAAACGAAAATGAAATATGAATGTGCTATGAATTATTGTTAGATGTGCATGATTAATTGAATGCTGTCCGGGCTAAGTCCCGAAGGCTTTGTGCTAAGTGAATATATCCGGATTAAGATCCGAAGGCCTTTGTGCGAGATACTAAATCCGGGTTAAGTCCCGAAGGCATTCGTGCGAGTTATTAAATCCGGGTTAAGTCCCGAAGGCATTCGTGCGAGTTATTAAATCCGGGTTAAGTCCCGAAGGCATTCGTGCGAGTTGTTAAATCCGGGTTATGTCCCGAAGGCATTGTGTGAGTTACTAAAACCGGGCTATGTCCCGAAGGCATTTGAACGAGGAGCTATATCCGGTTAAATCCCGAAGGTACGTGATTTGGTAATGAATGAGCTTGCTGTAAAATTCCAGCGAATACTCGAAAAACATCCCAATATGGGGATATGTTACGTATGTGTTGAATTTAATCGAGCCCTTACAAATAAATGTTCGCTCAGTTGATAAACGAGCTACCGGCCTTCGGCCAAGTTAGTTTATTGTGTATGTACATAAGGGTTGTTAATGTTGTGAAGCAAGTTTGATATCGGTAAATTGCGTATTATGAAATATTCCGTTTAGCTAAATGTGTGCTATTCTTTGTGCATGCTGGAATTCCTTGCTCAAACTTACTAAGCATAAATTGCTTACTCGTTACATTGCTCCTCTGTTTTATAGATTTTTGGTTCTCCAGCTATCGGACTCGGGATCTTGAAGTCGAAGTCGCCCACACTATCAAAGGCTCTTTTGGGTACTATTTTGGTTGAATTTTGTTATGGCATGTATAGGACTACCCATTGTTGTCTTTCGAGTACTTTATGAATGTATAGATGGTTTCATGATGTAACTATGTTGGAATGGAAGTGTTGAGCAAATGATCAGCCACTAGAATGGCTAAGTATGATCATATGTGGGCTTATGTATGACAAGGCCCTAGTTGGTCCATGAAACCCCAAATTAGGTAAGGTTCACTTTGAAAACAGAAGCTGATAGCAGCAGTGGTGTGGATTGGAAAAATCACAAGAATTCGTAGGAGTGGAATTAAATAGTGAATAAATTATGTAATCGAATCTTGATGAATCTACTTTCATATGGAAGTAACGAAACAATTATAGGAACAGTACAAAAAGAGATATTCGGGTTCTTGTGGAACAGGGCCAGAACAGTTTCTGGATTCACTGTTCCGCCTTTGGAAATTCACTATAAATTGACCAGAGATAATTAGGGGTCATACCATATATGTATGGATTCCTCTCTGAGTCTAGTTTCCATAGAAACAAACGGCATCAGTATTGAAGCTCTGTGCAGAGAGATATCCCAGTCGTAAGGGAAAAGGTCAGTGTAGTCGACCCCTGTAACATGGGAGACTTTGACTAATAAACTGTACTAGTTGGCCCGACCAAAAATTCTAGAAAAAAATCCATATGTGGGGACATGAGTCTAGTTTCAGGGAAAAATCACAAAACTGATTTTTGAGTTGTGAAACTCAAGATATGATTTTTGAAGCGACTCGTACTCAGACTGGGTAGTGTCTGGAAAAATTTTTCAAAGTTTGTTAACATCTCGGGTCCGACTCCGGTGTCGGTCTCAGGTTCGGGGTGTTACATTTTATTGGTATCAGAGCTACGGTTTAGTCGATTCTAGGACTACCGTAATGTTTTGGGTCTAGCTATACATGCCATTTTATGTGATTACTTGATAGTGTGGTGATTTCGGACAATTGTAAATGTGTTTATTTATAGTAATGGATCCCGATCGTGACCGAGAGGTAGCTGATGATCTTGAGAGTGTAGCGCCTGCTCCCGCACAAGGGACAGTGCCGGCAAA
Organism: Gossypium hirsutum; assembly: GCF_007990345.1. NCBI lineage: Eukaryota > Viridiplantae > Streptophyta > Magnoliopsida > Malvales > Malvaceae > Gossypium > Gossypium hirsutum. The sequence goes on along the minus strand of NC_053432.1, from coordinate 55,205,777 downwards.
CTCTCAACCTAATGCTAGTAATCAGAATGATGAAGCTAGACAAGCATTCTATAGCGTGATGAATGATTGGTTTAACCAATACATTCGAACTAATATGGCTGTTTCACAACCTCCATTCCCGAACAAATACTACCCCCGCACCTACAATACCGCCGGTAACGGACCAAATAAGGTCACATAAGCCCCAGTTGACAGAATCCGAAAACATGGGGCTACTGAATTTAAGGCTATGGATAGCGATGATGCCGAGCAAGCTAAATTTTGGCTGGACAACACTATCCGGGTACTCGATGAGCTATCTTGTACACCCGATGAATGCCTAAAGTGTGCTATCTCCTTGCTACGTGATTCTGCCTACTATTGGTGGAGTACTCTGACTTCTATTGTGCCCCGAGAGCAAGTAACTTGGGAGTTTTTCCAAACTGAGTTTCGGAAAAAGTATATCAGTCAGAGATTTGTTGATCAAAAACGGAAGGAATTTCTTGAGCTTAAGCAAGGCTCCATGTCGGTTACTGATTACGAGCGAAAATTTGTTAGACTTAGCAAATACGCTCGGGAATGTGTTTCGTCCGAAGCTGTTATGTGTAAACGCTTCGAGGATGGGCTGAATGAAGATATAAAAATGTTCGTTGGCGTTCTTGAAATACAAGAGTTCGTGGTACTTGTTGAACGAGCTTGTAAAGCCGAAGAGCTTAGAAAAGAAAAGCAAAGAGTTGATGAGGGAACTGGAGAGTTTCGTAAAACATCCTCGAGGAGGTCTCTTCAACAGACATCGAAGAGATTTCGAGATGATGCGGGCCAGTTTAGAGGCACTTCGGGCCTTTTTGGACGAGATCGTGATCGACCCCCTGTGGGTACACGAGGCACTTCGGTCGCCAGTGTTGGGAATGAACGTCGAGACAGGACGAAATGCCGATATTGCGGTAAATGGCATTCGGGGAGTTGTAGGTTTCCTGACCGCTCCTGTTACAAATGCGGATCAGTGGACCACTTCATTAAAGATTGCCCGAGGTTGTCGGGACAGAATGCAAATCAGAGTGGGAGACCGGGTGCTACCACTGCTCGAGGTAGACCATCTGGAAATATGGGCAATGCTGGTGGTGGTCAGAGAGGATCTAGAGATGATATAACCAGATCCGAAGCCTGTGCGCCTGCTAGAGCTTATGCTATAGTGCCCGCGAGGATGCTTCTTCGCCTGATGTTATTACCGGTACATTCACCCTCTTTGATACTAATGTAATTGCTTTGATTGACCCCGGTTCTACTCATTCTTACATATGTGAAACCTTAGCATCCAGTAAGACTTTACCTATTGAGTCTACTGAGTTCGTAATTCGGGTGTCAAATCCCTTGGGTCGTTACGTGCTTGTCGACAAAGTGTGTAAGAAATGTCCCCTGGAAATTCGAGGTTCCTGTTTTCCAGCGGACTTGATGCTTTTGCCGTTTGATGAATTTGATGTTATCCTTGGGTTGGATTGGTTGACCGCGCATGATGCGATTGTGAATTGCAAGAGCAAGACTATTGATTTGAGGTGCGCAAATAACGAAGTAGTCCGAATTGAGTCTGCGGACTTGGAGGGGATGCCAGCTGTAATATCAGCAATGTTGGCACAGAAATATGTAAGAAAAGGGTGCGAAGCATACCTTGCATATGTGCTTGATGACAAAGAATTAGAAAAGAAACCCGAATCTGTGCCGGTGGTTTGTGAATACCCGGATGTTTTTTCGGAAGAATTACCGGGTTTACCACCTGTTCGGGAGGTAGAGTTTGGTATTGAGCTTGTACCTGGGACTACGCCGATTTCGATAGCTCCGTATCGTATGGCACCAACTGAGCTAAAGGAGTTGAAAGCTCAGTTGCAAGAACTGACGGATAGAGGTTTCGCTCGACCAAGTTTCTCACCTTGGGGTGCACCAGTATTGTTCGTGAAAAAGAAGGACGGAACCATGAGGTTGTGCATTGACTATCGTCAGCTGAATAAAGTGACGATAAAGAACAAATATCCGTTGCCGTGCATCGATGATTTGTTCGACCAACTGAAGGGAGCCTCAGTGTTCTCAAAAATAGATTTGAGATCGGGCTATTATCAGTTGTGAATTCGAGATCCAGATATTCCCAAAACTGCCTTCAGAACGAGATATGGTCACTACGAATTCTTAGTGATGCCGTTTGGGCTCACTAATGCCCCTGCGGTATTTATGGATTTGATGAATCGGATCTTCAGACCGTATTTGGATCAGTTCGTAGTTGTGTTCATTGATGACATTTTGGTCTATTCAAGAGATGAGACCGAACATGCTGGGCATCTGAGGCTAGTGCTGCAAATTTTGCGGGATAAGCAGTTATATGCTAAGTTCAGTAAGTGTGAGTTCTGGTTAAGAGAGGTTAGCTTCTTGGGTCATGTGGTATCCGCGTCGGGTATTCGAGTTGACCCGAACAAAATTTTAGCCATACTTGACTGGAAACCTCCGAGAAATATTACTGAAGTTCGGAGCTTTTTGGGGCTCGCCGGTTATTACCGACGATTTGTGAAAGGTTTCTCGATGATAGCCACACCAATGACGAAGCTACTTCAAAAGGATGTTAAGTTCGAGTGGACGGAGAAATGTCAGAAAAGTTTCAACCAACTGAAAACTCATTTGACTGAAGCTCCAATTTTGGTGCAACCCGAATCAGGTAAAGAGTTTGTCATTTATAGTGACGCATCCCTACTTGGGTTGGGTTGCGTATTGATGCAAGAAGGTCGAGTCGTGGCCTATGCGTCGAGACAATTGAAGCCACACGAGAGGAATTATCCGACCCATGATCTCGAACTAGCTGCCATCGTGTTTGCTTTAAAAATATGGCGACATTATCTGTTTGGTGAGAAGTGCCATGTATTTTCGGATCACAAAAGTCTCAAATATTTGATGACTCAACGAGACTTGAATCTGCGACAAAGACGTTGGCTTGAGTTGTTGAAAGATTACGAGCTTGTCATTGATTACCACCCGGGAAAGGCTAACGTGGTTGCGGACGCCTTAAGCCGAAAGTCATTGTTTGCTTTACGAGCGATGAACGTGCATTTGTCTGTTCTACCAGACAGTGTGTTAGTAGCTGAATTAAAAGCTAAACCATTATTGACTCACCAAATTCGTGAAGCTCAGAAAGTCGATGATGAATTGGTTGCAAAACGGGCTAAGTGTTTTCCGAACGAGGAATCGGAGTTTCAAATTGATGATGATGATTGTTTGAGGATCAGAAATCGTTTGTGTGTTCCAAGGAATTCGGAACTCATTTCGATGATTCTGAACGAAGCCCATTGTAGCCGAATGTCAATTCACCCGGGGAGTACGAAAATGTACAACGATTTGAAACGTCAATTTTGGTGGCATGGTATGAAACGGGACATCTCCGACTTTGTTTCGAGATGTTTAATATGTCAACAAGTGAAAGCGGAACATCAAGTGCTTTCAGGATTACTCCAGCCGATCATGATACCCGAGTGGAAATGGGATCGAGTCACAATGGACTTTGTATCCGGACTGCCCTTGTCAGCAAGTAAGAGGGTTGCGATATGGGTTATTGTTGATAGACTGACTAAGTCGGCTCATTTCATCCCCGTACATACGGATTTTTCATTGGATAAACTAGCTGAATTGTACGTTTATCAAATTGTGAGATTACACGGGGTACCTGTTTCTATCGTGTCGGATAGAGATCCGAGATTCACCTCACGATTTTGGAAGAAATTGCAAGAAGCTCTGGGTACTAAGCTGCATTTTAGCACTGCTTTTCACCCCCAAACCGATGGTCAATCCGAGCGGATAATTCAGATACTTGAGGATATGTTGAGATGTTGCATCCTCGAGTTCAGTAGTTCATGGGAACGGTATTTACCTTTGATTGAATTCGCTTACAACAATAGTTTTCAATCAAGTATTAAGATGGCACCTTATGAGGCTTTGTACGGTCGTAAATGCCGTACACCATTGTTTTGGACCGAGCTCGGTGAAAGCAAAATTTTCGGAGTTGATTTGATTAGAGATGCTGAACAGAAAGTAAAGGTAATCCGTGAAAGTCTGAAGGTATCCACGGATCGTCAGAAATCGTACGCAGATTTGAAACGAAAAGACATCGAGTATCAGGTGGGAGACAAAGTGTTCCTTAAGGTTTCACCTTGGAAAAAGATACTCAGGTTCGGCCGTAAGGGCAAGTTGAGCCCAAGATTCATTGGGCCGTACGAAATCTCCGAACGAGTTGGTCCGGTTGCGTATAGATTGATTTTGCCCCCGGAGCTTGAAAAGATTCATGACGTCTTTCATGTTTCGATGCTTCGACGCTATCGATCTGATCCATCGCACATAATTAGCCCATCGGAGGTTGAAATTCAAGTCGACATGAGCTATGAAGAAGAACCGATGCGTATCCTAGCTCGTGAAGTGAAGGAGTTGCGAAACAAAAGAGTTCCGCTAGTAAAGGTGTTATGGCTCAAACTCGGGATCGAGGAAGCTACTTGGGAGACCGAGAGCTCGATGAAAGAACGATACCCAAACCTATTTACCGGTAAGATTTTCGGGGACAAAATTTCTTAAGTGGGGGAGAGTTGTGACAGCCCAAAGTTGACCCTAGTCGGGAAGTGGTTTCGGGACTGCTAAACCGAGTCACCGAAATGTTTGAATGTGATACTTATTGTGTAGAATATGTAATTATGAATGTGTGAAAATTTCAAGCTTCAATTTGGTTGATTTCATGTGAATTTAGTCAATAGGACTTATGTGAGAAAATTCTAAATGTGATAGGTCAATGTGTGAGGACCTACTAGTGCATGTGGACAAAGGGGGGACTTGCATGTCAAATTCCCCCCCTAATGAGTAGTGGCCGGCCATGACAAGGAAGGATGGGCAAAACATGTCATGAAACATGTTTTGTTAGTGGAAGAATAAAATAAGGAGTATGGGTAATAAAGAAATGGAAAACAAAAGAAAAAAAATGTGTGTGTGGTGTTTGTCCCCCCATTGCCGTGAGCTAAACAAGAGAAAGGGGGAATTTTGTTCATCCTTTTCTCATCTTCATGCTTGCCAAAAACTAGAAAGAAAAACAAAGAAAAATTTTCTCATCCTTTGGTTCATCCTTGGCCAAAAATTTTAAGGAGGAAAGAAGAAGAAAAGTGAAGAGATTCGGCCATGCACGTAGCTAGGCTAAGGTATGTTTGATGATGTTCCATGAGAGGCATGCATGTTTTAGTTGTTAGCTTGAGTTCTACCTAACCCATGGTCTAAATCTTGCTATGTGATGGAAATGGCACTTGACCATGGATGAATCATTCTTGGTTGATGTTTGATGTTGTGGTGATGAGGCATGAGGATGAGTTAAGATTCGGCCTAGGTGGAGGTTGTGTTAATGCCATTGCATGCAAAATATGAAGCTTGTTAATGATGCATGTGATGATGGCTTGATGATTCTTGAACCTCCTTTTTAGCATTTTTTGTTGTGTGAGCACATATGTGCATTGGTTGCTAAATGGAGAAGAATCGGCTAGCAAGATGTGTGCTAAGGCCGAATGTAACTTTGCATGTTAATGAGCAATGCATGTGTTAAATTGATGAAAAGGGGGAGGATGCTTTACTAGTGTGTACATGTGTGTATTAAGTGTTGAAATTGACCCCAAAAATGGACATGCATATTCGGTCAAGGGCAAGAAATTAGCTAATATGTGGTGTTGATGCATGATTTTTGCATGTATGAGACTTTAATGTCTAATGTATAAATATGGGCTAAGTGCCTTGTGTTCATCTTTTGATGCCTAAAATGATGAAATCAATTTATTTGTTTGATTAAGCTCAAGAGCAAAGGGGAAATAAAACCGATAAAGGGAAGGAAAAAGTGGTTGAATAGCTAGCGGAATCGTTCGACAACACCCGAGGTAAGTTCTTGAGTAAGAGAGCTTAAATTTCGATGTGATTAAATCATGCTCTATGTGTGGCTATTGAGCCGAATGTGCAAGGACAATATGTGCCTTGTGTTTGAGTTTCGTAAACGAAAATGAAATATGAATGTGCTATGAATTATTGTTAGATGTGCATGATTAATTGAATGCTGTCCGGGCTAAGTCCCGAAGGCTTTGTGCTAAGTGAATATATCCGGATTAAGATCCGAAGGCCTTTGTGCGAGATATTAAATCCGGGTTAAGTCCCGAAGGCATTCGTGCGAGTTATTAAATCCGGGTTAAGTCCGAAGGCATTCGTGCGAGTTATTAAATCCGGGTTAAGTCCCGAAGGCATTCGTGCGAGTTGTTAAATCCGGGTTATGTCCCGAAGGCATTGTGTGAGTTACTAAAACCGGGCTATGTCCCGAAGGCATTTGAACGAGGAGCTATATCCGGTTAAATCCCGAAGGTACGTGATTTGGTAATGAATGAGCTTGCTGTAAAATTCCAGCGAATACTCGAAAACATCCCAATATGGGGATATGTTACGTATGTGTTGAATTTAATCGAGCCCTTACAAATAAATGTTCGCTCAGTTGATAAACGAGCTACCGGCCTTCGGCCAAGTTAGTTTATTGTGTATGTACATAAGGGTTGTTAATGTTGTGAAGCAAGTTTGATATCGGTAAATTGCGTATTATGAAATATTCCGTTTAGCTAAATGTGTGCTATTCTTTGTGCATGCTGGAATTCCTTGCTCAAACTTACTAAGCATAAATTGCTTACTCGTTACATTGCTCCTCTGTTTTATAGATTTTTGGTTCTCCAGCTATCGGACTCGGGATCTTGAAGTCGAAGTCGCCCACACTATCAAAGGCTCTTTTGGGTACTATTTTGGTTGAATTTTGTTATGGCATGTATAGGACTACCCATTGTTGTCTTTCGAGTACTTTATGAATGTATAGATGGTTTCATGATGTAACTATGTTGGAATGGAAGTGTTGAGCAAATGATCAGCCACTAGAATGGCTAAGTATGATCATATGTGGGCTTATGTATGACAAGGCCCTAGTTGGTCCATGAAACCCCAAATTAGGTAAGGTTCACTTTGAAAACAGAAGCTGATAGCAGCAGTGGTGTGGATTGGAAAAATCACAAGAATTCGTAGGAGTGGAATTAAATAGTGAATAAATTATGTAATCGAATCTTGATGAATCTACTTTCATATGGAAGTAACGAAACAATTATAGGAACAGTACAAAAGAGATATTCGGGTTCTTGTGGAACAGGGCCAGAACAGTTTCTGGATTCACTGTTCCGCCTTTGGAAATTCACTATAAATTGACCAGAGATAATTAGGGGTCATACCATATATGTATGGATTCCTCTCTGAGTCTAGTTTCCATAGAAACAAACGGCATCAGTATTGAAGCTCTGTGCAGAGAGATATCCCAGTCGTAAGGGGAAAAGGTCAGTGTAGTCGACCCCTGTAACATGGGAGACTTTGACTAATAAACTGTACTAGTTGGCCCGACCAAAAATTCTAGAAAAAATCCATAGGTGGGGACATGAGTCTAGTTTCAGGGAAAAATCACAAAACTGATTTTTGAGTTGTGAAACTCAAGATATGATTTTTGAAGCGACTAGTACTCAGACTGGGCAGTGTCTGGAAAAATTTTTCAAAGTTTGTTAACATCTCAGGTCCGACTCCGGTGTCGGTCTCAGGTTCGGGGTGTTACATTTTATTGGTATCAGAGCTACGGTTTAGTCGATTCTAGGACTACCGTAATGTTTTGGGTCTAGCTATACATGCCATTTTATGTGATTACTTGATAGTGTGGTGATTTCGGACAATTGTAAATGTGTTTATTATAGTAATGGATCCCGATCGTGACCGAGAGGTAGCTGATGATCTTGAGAGTGTAGCGCCTGCTCCCGCACAAGGGACAGTGCCGGCAAACTCTCAACCTAATGCTAGTAATCAGAATGATGAAGCTAGACAAGCATTCTATAGCGTGATGAATGATTGGTTTAACCAATACATTCGAACTAATATGGCTGTTTCACAACCTCCATTCCCGAACAAATACTACCCCCGCACCTACAATACCGCCGGTAACGGACCAAATAAGGTCACATAAGCCCCAGTTGACAGAATCCGAAAACATGGGGCTACTGAATTTAAGGCTATGGATAGCGATGATGCCGAGCAAGCTAAATTTTGGCTGGACAACACTATCCGGGTACTCGATGAGCTATCTTGTACACCCGATGAATGCCTAAAGTGTGCTATCTCCTTGCTACGTGATTCTGCCTACTATTGGTGGAGTACTCTGACTTCTATTGTGCCCGAGAGCAAGTAACTTGGGAGTTTTTCCAAACTGAGTTTCGGAAAAAGTATATCAGTCAGAGATTTGTTGATCAAAAACGGAAGGAATTTCTTGAGCTTAAGCAAGGCTCCATGTCGGTTACTGATTACGAGCGAAAATTTGTTAGACTTAGCAATACGCTCGGGAATGTGTTTCGTCCGAAGCTGTTATGTGTAAACGCTTCGAGGATGGGCTGAATGAAGATATAAAATGTTCGTTGGCGTTCTTGAAATACAAGAGTTCGTGGTACTTGTTGAACGAGCTTGTAAAGCCGAAGAGCTTAGAAAAGAAAAGCAAAGAGTTGATGAGGGAACTGGAGAGTTTCGTAAAACATCCTCGGGAGGTCTCTTCAACAGACATCGAAGAGATTTCGAGATGATGCGGGCCAGTTTAGAGGCACTTCGGGCCTTTTTGGACGAGATCGTGATCGACCCCCTGTGGGTGCACGAGGCACTTCGGTCGCCAGTGTTGGGAATGAACGTCGAGACAGGACGAAATGCCGATATTGCGGTAAATGGCATTCGGGGAGTTGTAGATTTCCTGACCGCTCCTGTTACAAATGCGGATCAGTGGACCACTTCATTAAAGATTGCCCGAGGTTGTCGGGACAGAATGCAAATCAGAGTGGGAGACCGGGTGCTACCACTGCTCGAGGTAGACCATCTGGAAATATGGGCAATGCTGGTGGTGGTCAGAGAGGATCTAGAGATGATATAACCAGATCCGAAGCCTGTGCGCCTGCTAGAGCTTATGCTATAGTGCCCGCGAGGATGCTTCTTCGCCTGATGTTATTACCGGTACATTCACCCTCTTTGATACTAATGTAATTGCTTTGATTGACCCCAGTTCTACTCATTCTTACATATGTGAAACCTTAGCATCCAGTAAGACTTTACCTATTGAGTCTACTGAGTTCGTAATTCGGGTGTCAATCCCTTGGGTCGTTACGTGCTTGTCGACAAAGTGTGTAAGAAATGTCCCCTGGAAATTCGAGGTTCCTGTTTTCCAGCGGACTTGATGCTTTTGCCGTTTGATGAATTTGATGTTATCCTTGGGTTGGATTGGTTGACCGCGCATGATGCGATTGTGAATTGCAAGAGCAAGACTATTGATTTGAGTGCGCAAATAACGAAGTAGTCCGAATTGAGTCTGCGGACTTGGAGGGGATGCCAGCTGTAATATCAGCAATGTTGGCACAGAAATATGTAAGAAAGGGTGCGAAGCATACCTGCATATGTGCTTGATGACAAAGAATTAGAAAAGAAACCCGAATCTGTGCCGGTGGTTGTGAATACCCGGATGTTTTTCGGAAGAATTACCGGGTTACCACCTGTTCGGAGGTAGAGTTGGTATTGAGCTTGTACCTGGGACTACGCCGATTTCGATAGCTCCGTTCGTATGGCACCAATGAGTAAGGAGTGAAGCTCAGTTGCAAGAACTGACGGATAGAGGTTTCGCTCGACCAGTTTCTCACCTTGGGGTGCACCAGTATTGTTCGTGAAAAGAAGGACGGAACCATGAGGTTGTGCATTGACTATCGTCAGCTGAATAAAGTGACGATAAAGAACAAATATCCGTTGCCGTGCATCGATGATTTGTTCGACCAACTGAAGGGAGCCTCAGTGTTCTCAAAATAGATTTGAGATCGGGCTATTATCAGTTGCGAATTCGAGATCCAGATATTCCCAAAACTGCCTTCAGAACGAGATATGGTCACTACGAATTCTTAGTGATGCCGTTTGGCTCACTAATGCCCCTGCGGTATTTATGGATTTGATGAATCGGATCTTCAGACCGTATTTGGATCAGTTCGTAGTTGTGTTCATTGATGACATTTTGGTCTATTCAAGAGATGAGACCGAACATGCTGGGCATCTGAGGCTAGTGCTGCAATTTTGCGGGATAAGCAGTTATATGCTAAGTTCAGTAAGTGTGAGTTCTGGTTAAGAGAGGTTAGCTTCTTGGGTCATGTGGTATCCGCGTCGGGTATTCGAGTTGACCCGAACAAAATTTTAGCCATACTTGACTGGAACCTCGAGAAATATTCTGAGTTCGGCTTTTGGGGCTCGCGTTATTACCGACGATTTGTGAAGGTTTCTCGATGATAGCCACACCATGACGAAGCTACTTCAAAAGGATTTAAGTTCAGTGGACGGAGAAATGTCAGAAAAGTTTCACCACTGAAACTCATTTGACTGAGCTCCATTTTGGTGCCCGAATAGTAAGGTTTGTCATTTAGTGACGCTCCTACTTGGGTTGGTTGCGTATTGTGCAAGAAGGTCGATCGTGGCCTATGCGTCGAGACATTGGACACGAGGATTATCGACCATGATCTCGAACTAGCTGCCTCGTGTTGCTTTAAAAATGGCGACATTATCTGTTTGGTGAGAAGTGCCATGTATTTCGGATCACAAAGTCTCAAATATTGATGACTCAACGAGACTTGAATCTGCGACAAAGACGTTGGCTTGAGTTGTTGAAAGATTACGAGCTTGTCATTGATTACCACCCGGGAAAGGCTAACGTGGTTGCGGACGCCTTAAGCCGAAGCATTTCAGATAACTCATTCTTCCGCATTTTATGAAACTAAATTATTGTCCCATTCTGACCAGAAAGTCTGATAATGGTTAAACGGCTAATTCGACGAGGCTATGATGATTTTGTCAAAATCGTGGTTAGAAATCATGAGATCTGACGGCCATTGACCGAGTCAATCAGGATAGATTTGAAACGTCAATTTTGGTGGCATGGTATGAAACGGACATCTCCGACTTTGTTTCGA